>NC_143130.1:98728908-99052971 GCF_059928025.1 Delphinapterus leucas
TTCTCTACACCCTCTCCAGCATTTATTTAAAACCAGAGATCTTAATAATGTATACTGCTCAATTTGGAGATCTCATTAGGGAAACTCCAATATACCCACTTTCCTTAATGAATGGCTAACAGAATTGGTATTAGATGGAAAGAGTCTGTAAGACATGTTGTTCATTCACTCCTCCAGGTGTTTCAAGTTCATCATTTCCTAATGATCAGGAGAGATCAGAAACCCATATATATGAGTCATGTTAGCCTAACCTCCAATATAGCTGTTTTCTTTCAATGATGCTCTACTGTTCAGAGCCTGTATTAAATGTAAGTACAAGAAAGAACTGAGCAGCCACGTAACTTCACATCCGTGTGTGTGAGAAAAATGTCCTTGAGGATTTTTCCCGTTGTCATTTAACAGCTTGTGAAAGAGTCCACATGATTTCTCCTAGGATGTTTGCTCTCTTTGCAACAACTAATGAGCTACTTTCTATCAGAGGAAGCTTTATATAGGTTTCAACTTGTCCTTGTATGCCTGACTCCCAGTGTCAGTCACAGGAATCCATCCTTGAGGCGAAGCACTCCTATTTTACAAATTCTCATGCTTGGCTCTCTCTTTTTTGATGTGAAAGCATCTTTCTTCTAAATCGGTCAGTTTTCCAAAGTTTTATCTTTTAATATTAAATTTAATATTCAGTAATTTCCCATCAACAAATAGTGTTTGAACTTTTTGGCCTAGTGCTCATGGTCTACAAATCTGACCCCAAGCTCCTGGTCATTCTCACTTCCTCATACTATCCCTCATGCACTCTTTTTGCCAATTTAATTAATTATTTGCTCTTCTCAGTAGGTGCCCCATATTTTCTTGCCTTTGTGCCTATGTTTATGCTGCTACCACTATCTGGGGGATTCGAAGAAAGTTTATTAATACCTATAGAGGGGAGTGGAGTAGGGAGTTAATGGAGGGAGAATAAAAGATTGTCCACCAGAACGTGTGGAACCCATTGGAAAAGAAGCTGTGAAACACCCTGAGCCCTTCACTGTACACGCTCTGGCCTGGTACCATTATCCTTTTCATATGGGAAGCCTCTCATCCTGTAAAATTCACCTCTTGAGTGAGCAGAGACCCATTTTTAATGTTTTTTTTCCCAGGTGTGGGAGAAAGTGAGTGGCATGGAGCTGACACAAATCATGTGTTGGCACAGGCTGGCTAAAGCCATATGCTTCTCTTTGGATTGTAATTCAAACCTCTCAGGCATTTGCCACCTTAGCCCCCTGTCCCCAAAGCCAGAAGCCAGGGCATAGGCCCTAGGAACGGGAGCACAGGAATTTGCCTCATGTTTATAATCCTATAATCTTCTTGGGTGGGAGGAGAGAATGGGAAGTCCTTGGGGTCATTCCTGAATATGACTGTGCGTTCAGGGTCTAGAGGTTTCTGTAAAGAAAGATGTAAAAAGAAAATGTGATGTATGGGGCAATATTCACAAGCCCTAATTTTTTCCATGGTTGCTGCGCATTATTTATTTCCTACTTTTTTTTTTTTTCTTATGCATTTTGTAGGATGGGCTCTTGGCTGTAGTTCAACCACATTGCAGAGGAATGGTGGAAAGGGATTGTGGTTAGCTAGGTTTTACTGAAAGACAACAAAGAAATCAAATACCCAACCTGGCACTGGCCCAGACCCCTTCCATTGGATACTGGTTTGCTATGAGTACAAAAGACCCATGCACAGGGGCTTGAAAATGTGGTCAGACCTATTTACTTTTCAGCAGAGAAGGAAATTGGAAACAGAAGTCTGGATTGCTGTTGAGAGGCAATTTTGAATTAATTAATCAAGTGAGGGAATCCAATGGCCAGGAAATGGGAGCAACAGAGTCAGTTTTGCACTTGGGGCCTGCAAGCAGAGCCTCAGGAGATCCCAGTAATTTGACTTTTGTGTGGTCCCGGAGGGAGTGGTTTGCCATCTCAGCATACCTGGTTGCAAGGCTGTAGAATACAGTTTTTTTTTTTACCTGTTTTTGTGTTGTGCTGTCATTGGTGGCTAGAAAATATTATGCAGAGGTAGCTGTATAGTGACAATGGTAATAGGATAGAAATACAGATGTATTAACTATAATGACAACAATTAGGATGATAATAACATGTTAGGAAACAGTTGGAGAGACTGAGAATGTGAAATAAGGTGATACGGTTCTATTATAATATGAAAAGAAAATCCTAAGATAATCTTTCTACTAGTTGGCAAGTTCATTAAAGGCAGAGAACATGTGTGTTTCCTCTCACTGTTGTGGCCTCTCCCGTTGCGGAGCACAGGCTCCGGACATGCAGGCTCAGCAGCATGGCTCACAGGCCCAGCCGCTCTGTGGCATGTGGGATCTTCCCGGACCGGGGCACGAACCCGTGTCCCCTGCATCAGCAGGCAGACTCTTAACCACTGCGCCACCAGGGAAGCCCAGCAGAGAACATGTTTTACTCAGCTTTAAGAGCACCCTGAAGAGCATCAATAAATGAATGAAAGACTCTTCTAATACATTTCCTTGCTCTTTGCTATGGTCTGAATGTGTCCCCCCAAATTTATACTGATTCCTAAAATGATGGTGTTGGGAGGTGGGGCCTTTAGGAGGTGATTAGGTCATGAGGGCAGAGCCCTCATGAGGGGTTGGTGTCATTATAAATGACACCCAGAGGGCAGGCTTCCACCATGTGAGGACACAGCAAAAAGGCACCATCTATGAACTAGGAGATGGGCTCTCACTAGACATTGAATTGGTTGGCACCTTGATCTTGGCCTTCCCAGGTTCCAGAACTGTGAGGAGTAAATTTCTGTTATTTTAACACGCCCCGCCCTCCCAGTCTATGGTGTTTTGTTATAGCAGCCCGAATGGACCAAGACACCCTTGAACTGTCCTGTAACGGATGTGTGCCTGATAATATTCTTAAATATTATTCATCTTTTAAAGGTCTTTGTGAGAGAATATTCCACAACCAACTCAGTAACTTATATTCCCAACTATTTTATTTTCAAAGCCCTTTTTTGCATTCTAACCTAGTTCCTGCTGTTATTCAAAACCTTTGTTTTGTTCTGTCCTTCATAAAGCTAGAACATGTTACCTTCTTCCACATCAAATGCTCTCCTTACAAAGTGAACGGCCCTACTGAGCCACTGCTGTCCTCAGGCAGGGAGAAGACAAGAGTGCCATACATAAAATAGTCACAAGACCGTAGGAGGTGGATTAGGTGCCTACATGAATGGCATTATGCAGAGCATTCTAGGGAAGCAACAATGAAAATCATTCATAGGACTATCTACATGGATCTTTCCTTGGGCCAGAGTGTCATTCCTACTTTTGTTGATGCTTTGCCTCTAAATATATATGTTTTATTCTTGCAACTTTTTAATTTGAAAAATTTCAAACTTAAAGGGAACTCATATATCCTTCTTTACATGGATCCAATTTGATTTTGCTTTCTTTCCTCCCATCTCTCTCTTTCTCTTTCTCAACTTTTGTTTTTCTCATTATCTATTCCTTCAGGACACATTTTAGACATTTTTTTCTAATCATTTACTCCATGAAAATTTAAGACTACAGATAAACTGTGTACCTGTTTATAACCATTGTAATATCTAAGAATTTTTTGCCCCCCACCAGTGCTTACTCTCTTATTTTTCTGTGCCATTGGCAAATGAGTTGGAGACATTGCACACTTTTCCCCTTAACATTGCAGTACTTTTTTCCTAAGAAGAAGGACTGCCTTAGTTTTAGCATCCATTAATGCTGTTTTAACAGTGTCAACCCTGTTGAAACTAGAGTTTTTACTTGGAATTCTACTGTCAGGAGGAACTTTCTCTTCATCCTCATTTATCTAGTTTATTTATTTATATTAGTATGGACTCATGGATTCTAATTTTAGTCATTGCATCTTCATCCATTACTATCCTTGTTTCTTTCAGTGCTCAAATTGTGCTCACTTTGGCCCATGGAAGCCGCTTCAGGCTGTCTCCTATGGTCTCTGACTCTCAATTTTGAATGGTAGCCATCCTTTTCAGTACCTGAGATAGCTCTTCAATGCATTTACCCCTTTGTGGAATTCTGCCATGGTGGGAGACGAGAGAAGGGGGGCGCTGAATCTATAATCAGTAGATCAGGCTCTGTCGTCGGCAGGTATGTGACCTTCAGCTTTTGAGCCTCAGTTTATTCCTTTGTAAAATGCAGCTGACAATAGTGTCCTAACTATTTAACTGGGTTGCTGTGTGGCACCAAATAAAGTATTGCATAAGAAATGCTAGACAAGCTGTAAAACTTCAATCCTATGTGAGATTTATTATTAAATTATGCTTTTGTGATGATAATGGTATAAGCCTTATGTTAGCAATAAGATACTTTGAATGATGCAATAGGCAGTGGCCCAGAGACAGGCATACTTTTGATAAATACTGAGGATCTGGATATTATAATGAAGTCTTTTAGATCAGTTCCATATCCCAGAGGACTTCATATGCACTATTTTCGTTCCTTGGATGAAATACCACATCTCGAGGCATGGAATTGTCTTTGTAGAGTATTATTCCCTTAGTACATCCCTGCCTTTTATTTAAACATTGGCCCTGCCTGATGTGCAGTTCACTGGAAAGGCATCCACACACACATTATATTAGTCTCATTTATCCTGTAATGTCTGGAAGCCCAAGAGACTGCACTGCAGATGGGGCTACTTGGAATAGTATACTCCCCTGAGAGGAGAACCTTTTTTGTTGCTTCTTTTTTCGTTAGCTTGTTTTCAGTGTGGCTCTTACTTCTGTAGTCTCAGAAAATCCTTGGAATTTTTGCCACTCTGGGGAAGAGGCATTTGTGTCTTAGAAGTTAAGCTTTTCCTTGAAGAGCCTTGGGCTAACTTACTGTCCAGTGAATAAAACTGTCTTTTACTTGGGTGCAAACATTTACACCATTACCAGGGAAAAGGGAATTAGTTTGACAAGTGTGAATCACAACCAGAAATCTTCCTCTACTTGGGGGGTCCTAGTAGGACTGAGAATTTGTTTCATATCACTTGAGTTGTACTTTGAGTTCTGGCAAACCTAAAAACTGAAGAGCAAATGGCCCTCAGTACAGCCAGGGCTTATTGGCTGTCAGGTCAGCATCTTGCTAGATCTCTAGGTTCTGGGCTTGAGTTGGAGAGGTCTGAGCAAACTTTGGTCAGGTCTTTCACTTTCTCAATTTGCCTAAGCCTAGTAATTATTCTTGCAACTAATCTGAAAGTATATATTAGAGAAGTTTAAAGTAGGAAAAACCCAAACAACATTCCCAGTCTGGAAAAGATCCCTAATCTCCAACCTGCCTACCCCTCATCAATGCCGTGTGCTAGTTAACCTGGTAGAGGGGCAGTGATAATCAGGCCAGGACTGTGGTGGTGTTTTTCAGATTTTTTTTTTTTTTTTTTTTTTTTTGCGGTGCGGGCCTCTCACTGTTGTGACCTCTCCTGTTGCGGAGCACAGGCTCCGGACGCGCAGGCTCAGTGGCCATGGCTCACGGGCCCAGCCGCTCCGCGGCATGTGGGATCTTCCCAGACCGGGGCACGAACCCGTGTCCACTGCATCGGTAGGCGGACTCTCAACCACTGCGCCACCAGGGAAGCCCTGTTTCTCAGATTTAATGACCATACTGAATGAGCATGAACTGTCTGTTTAGGGCCCGTGAGGGATGAAATGTCAGCTGTAGTCCCATCCCTCAAGGAGCTTTTTGTTTAACCTCTTACTTCCACATCCTCACTTTCATTAGGCCTGACCTAGACAGTTTTAGTCTTTGGACCTTTTGAGTCTCTGGAATAAGTCCTTGAGGATAGGAAATTTTCTGCCACCATCTTGTGCATGCTTTAAGAAAACATTTCTATTCCTTCCTTTTCTCCGTGTACTTACTGTCATTCAGGATTGGGAATGTATGAGAAATGGTCACAACATTTTGCACCTCCTCCCGCCATAGCTGAAGTCTATTTCCTCACCCTTGGAATTTAGGTTTTGCAGAATAGGACTCTATCAACTTGATATAAACAGAGACTTATGATGAGCTTGTGCATTGGACCTTACTCTCTTGCTACTTTTGTAACCCTGTAACTGCCACCTACATGGTGGCAGGGCTGGCCTGCTGAACAGGAGAGATATGTGGCCTAGTGGCCCTCATCACCCCAGCCAGCCAAGCCCCAGAAGCAGAGACACCTAACTGACTGGAGCTGACTGCAAAAACAAGAGTTATCAGAGCTGAGACTGGCTGAAAAACTGCTCCATTGACCGTAGCCAGAATTGCCAGCTGATACTAATGGTGTGCTAGATAAATGATTGTTGCTTTAAGCCACGGTTGTTTTAAATGTTTTATTTTGACTTGAAAAAACTGAAAATATAGTAAAATCAGCTTTCCCTAATGGTAGCATCTTATATAGTTGTAGTATAACATCAAAAGCAGGAAGTCGACATAAGTACGTTACTGTTAACTAGAGTAAACTTAGTTTTCAGCATTTAAAAAAAAAATCTGCATGTATGTGTGTGTGTGTGTGTGTGTGTGTAGTTCTATGCAGTTTTTTTCCACATATAGATTTGTGTAACCACCACCATCTCCACAAAAGCACTTCTTCCTGCTCCTTCTTTGTATGGGCATCTACCCCCACCATACTCCTGTCTTTGTCCCCTTGCAACCACTCATGGTTTATCATTTCTACTTTTCTGTCATTTCAAGAATGTTACATTAATTCAATCATACAGTATGTGTATATTTTTGAGGTCCGTCCAAGCTGCTGTATGAGTCAGGAGTTCATTCTTTTTTTACTGGTGAGTAGTAGTTCATTGTATGGATGTACCAAGTTTGTTCTAGAAGCTTGTTCTTTGATGGAACTTTGGTTTGCAAATACTTTCTCCCAGTCTTTAGCTTATCTTTCCATTCTCTTAGCAGAATCATTTGTAGTACAATGTTTTTAAAGTTGATAACATCAATTCAAAAAAATAAAATAAAGTTGATAACGTCCAATTCATTAATTTTTCTTTTATGTATTGTGCTTTTGGTGTCATATCTAAGAATTCCTCACCTAGCCATAGGTCTTGAAGATTTTATTGTTTTCCTCAAAAGGTCTTATAGTTTTATGTTTTACATTTAAATCTATAGTCCATTTTGAATTAATTTTTACATTTGGTATGAAGTTTAGGTTGAGGTTCATTTTTAGTTTATACTTATCCCAACACAGTTCACTGGAAAAACTATCTGGCCTCCAATGAACTGCTTTTGCACCATTGTAAAAAAATCAACCAAATCATGATAAATGAAATCAATCAAATTTCTTGGTTCCCTATATTGTTCTATTGATCTGTGTCTTTAAATTCACCAATACCACACAATTATTATTAAGTTATGTGACTATTATTATTATTAAGGTGACTATAGCTATATGGTAAGTCTTAATATGAGGTAAAATATTTCTCCTACTTCTTTTTTTTTTCAAAATTGGTTTAACCATTCTAGTTCCTTTTCCTTCCCATATAAATGTTAGAATAAGTTTTTCTATGCCTACAAAAATTCTTGCTGGGATTTTGATAGGAATTGCTTTAAATCTATGGAACAATTTGGGGAGAATTGACCTCTTTACTACATTGAGTCTTCCAGCCCACGATAACAGTACTGTAGTCCCTCTGTATCCACAGGGGATTGATTCCAGGACTCCCGCAGATACCAAAATCTGTAGATGCTCAAGGCCTTTATATAAAATGGTATAGTATTTGCATATAACCTGTACACATCCTCCCGTTTATTTTAAATAAGTAATCACTAGATTACTTATAATACCTCATACAATGTAAATGCTATTTAAATAGTTGTAAATACAATGCAAATGCTATGTAAATAGTTGCTGGTATGTGGCAGATTCAGTTTTTGCTTTTTGAATTTTCTGGATTGTTTTTTCTGAATATTTTCAATCTGCAGTTGGTTGAATCTGTGAATGTGGAACTGATATGGAGGGCTGACTTTCATCAGAATTTTATAAATTTTAGTTTATGGAGCCTGTGCAAGTTTTGTTAGGTAAGCTACTAATTTTTACAATGGTTTTCATACAAAAATTGATGACTGATAGCAAGAGCAGGAAATTGACATAGGCATATTGTGGCCTTGACAAGGTAGATTACGTAAGTCAAACATTGCTTAGCTCTGTGCACCATTATACTTCATTATCACCAGTGAGTAAATCAGAGGGAAAAATGAAAAAAAACTGTAAATCACATGGGGAGGGGGGTGTGGTGGTGGAGAAGGTGACAGGTGTGTCCTGAATTCCACTGAAAGTCCAAATTTAGAAAGGATCTCAAGGCTTGCACTAGGCTTCTATGAAAAAGGCAGGCCTTTACTTTTAAGACCAAAACTGGTTTAGAACTTTCAAACTATTTAGATTTTCCCTGTGATAAAATCTGTACATTGAAATTTGCCTTAGAGTTCTCCTCAAGATGGTAAAATGAGCACATACCTAATCTTGTTGGCCCTTAGAGAAGGATGATAAAATACGTACGTGCATGTAGACTGAGTCTGGGTGGTACTGACCTCATGTCTATGACTGTACCTGCACAAGGAACACTTCACTGGGACTCAACTACTCCTACAATGAGTAGTTGAAAGTTAGCACTGGTGATAAATTATATTTTTCCTTGTCATGTTGATATAGCTGCTTTAACCCCTGTTTTTACCCTGTTTCTCATTTTTAAAAAAGAGAAGGGAAAACCCCCCAAAAATTACGTTAATGTTTTTTTGTGTGTGTGAACATAGTCACACTCAAAAAAAGAGGCTAAGATCCAATGATCTGGAACTAACAGAAACCTATGGTGGGGAACAGAGGCCAAAGGCAGTTGGCTCATAGGCAACAGATACTATATACAAACAGTGGAGGCTGAGTTTCAAAGACCATTTGGTGATGAAGGCATTGCTCATCCCACAAAAGGCAGAAACTTGAGCTGGGCTTCACAGATGAAGCTGAGATCAGTGTTTACAGCATCTGACAGTCAGTAGACGTGCAAAAATTCCACTGACTACCCATCATTGGATCCTGCCTTCCTGTGGTTCTGGTATGGAGAAGAGACACCTGGGTTAGAAAGGGAACCAGGCCCTGCTGCACATAGCCATGGTGTCAGTGTGACATTACTGGTGGTGGCTGGGAATGAGATACATTTTGGCTTGGTGATGCACATCTGGAGTGCCAGAGTGAGATAACCAACCGTAAAACCACTTGACAGGGAAGGGAGTCAAGCAGAAAAAAAATCTCCCAAGCAAGATAAGCTTTCAGACAAATGGACAAATACAAAAGGACATTTTTTGTCATGAGAATAGTTAGCAGACCCAATAATCTACAGACTACACATAAGGAGCCAGAAATCTAATAAATTTATAGATTTTACAGTGAGGAACTAGAAGTAATGGTGCAATATGAAAATATGTTAAAGTAAGTACTTTGGAATCATCAAGTATGTCAGAGAAAATGAGAATGAAGGATTATTAATCAAAAACAGTAAGGTATTAAAAAGATTCATCTAGAAACCTTGGAAATAGTATATTCATTGAAATAAAAATTGTAGCCGATAAGGTAAACTATAGTCATCGGGGTCAAGACTATGATGAGGCAAGGAAGGCACCCAGGATGCATAATTTAAGGAGGCACTCAGTGTCAGGTGCAAACCTTGAACTCACATGAGCCTACAAGTGACTGCCTCCTTAAATTGTGCACTGTGGGCACCATGCTTGCTTCACCATTGTCCCAGTTCTGGTAAACAGGGTTGAAGAAAGAGTTAAGAGTTCTATGATAAAACTGAAGGACTGACCTGGAAGGCAGATGAAGAGGTTTTTAAAGAGAAGTTGAGAGACATAGAGGAAAGCTCCAAAAAAATGTCTTAAGAGTTCCAGAACTAGAGAAGAAAAAGAACAGCAAAGAAGAAATATTACGAGAGATAACCTGAACATTTTCCAGAATCAAAGATATTAATCCTTTAGTTGAAATCCTTTTGTCTTTATAAATGAGACTTTAAACTATTCATTATTCATTGATGAAAACTACGAAGGGCCCAGATTTCTGATTGTACCCTGACCCAGTTTAATTGGACTGGGAAAATTCTGTTTAATCTCGGGGCATTGGCACATTAAAGAGGATTGTGGATGGCTCAGAGGGATTAAGTCCTTAGTTTTATTTGTAAACCTCCCACAGTGTTCAGTTGCTTCTGAGCAGCAGTGGCTCAACAGTGAGTCAACTGTCTCATCACTCCTTGGAGAGGTGAAAGTCTTGTTTGTACCTATTAGTTTGGAGTTAGGTTGGATGCATGCTTGGGAACCAATTCATCTATAGGTCGTTCTTACTTGCAACTGTATATGAAATGTTTTCAGCCCCTTGTTCCTCCTTGCTGTCATCTGCCTCCTCTGGCCAGGGAAATGTGTTTTTCCTGTTAGACTGCAACACTAAATAGCACAGATTGCTCAGTGGGGAGAGTAACACTCTAGTCCTCAAAGCTCTTTGCTTTTCTTTGCTCCTTACCACAATTGAATATGTAGCTAGAGACAGGAAGTCTGACCATTTTGGCCCAGTCAATGCATAGTTAAAGAAAGAGATGGGTTATTGATTACTTCTGTGCTCACTTTAACCCTCATGCAAATTTAGCACTACAGATGGGTGCAAAGATTTCTTCCTCTTTTTAATGGGTTCTTTACCACAGCAGGGGTAGAGTAAACAAAGGCTCAAGTCATGAACAACTTTGGGGCAGATAGAAATCCTTAGCATCCAGGAGAGGGAGAATTTTGAATAAAGATTTGGTTAGCCTTGCCAAGGCTCTTTGTTTATTTCAAGGTAATTAAAATGTTCTGGGTGTGGAGGAGAAGTAATGCTTTGGGACTTACTCATTTGGTATTTTTAAATTAGAGGTTTGGCATCTCTTTCCAGGAGTGAGTAATTTCTTTTGTCATGTCTGTATACAGATAACACAACAATCAAAATAACCCAGAGCCTGCCGTAGAAACGTTCTCTTCAGAGAACTGAAGAGTGTCACGTTGTCCATTGGGGCTCAGCAGATGCTTACTGGAAAATCTTACATGGAAAACATAGAATCTACATTAGGGCACTGTAGCTTACGTGCACGTGTGTGTGTGTTCACATGAAAGACAGAGATACAGAGGGACAAAGTAACGGAGACAAAGAAACAGGGAGACCAGAAGACCAAGAGAAAGAGACAAAAACAGGTTATTCTTGAGAGTTCAGTTGAAAATCAGGAAACTGAACGAGGTGAGAGAAAAATTGCCTGGTCATCATCCAAGCACAGATACAAGACATAAAATGAAGGTAGTTCACCATGTACCAGGCATAGTATAGAGTGTAAAAAGTATACAAAGACATGGCTCCTTTCTAAGCAGCAAGACTGGGATATGGAGAGAAGTAAGCTTGGTTGTGGTTGTGCAATATGATTACACAGGATTAAAGGACAGCATATTGCAAGGTCAACCAAGATCAACTAACTTCTCTCAGTTAGAGCCCAAGACCTTACTTTGGCTGCCCAGGGTGCTTGTCATGCAGGGATGCAGCAAGAATCATCTGAGGAGCCTCACAAAAACTTAAGAGATAAACATGTATCTAAACGTTCATCTTTCTAACTCATGCCATCTCTAATAGAAAATAGAGTGTGTGCCAACTAAGGAATATAGTCATTTTGGACTCAGTTAACAAGATAATAATATTTATATTAGGATCAAGCTTTTTTCATCTCACAAATGGTTCTCACTTACAGCATCCAGTTACATCTTTGACACGTCTGTGTGGGGAGATATCATTGTTTCACAAGCAAAGAGACTGAAGCACAGACATATTGAAGTATTGTACTTGCCCAAGGTGACAGAGCTAGGAAATGGCCAAGCAGGGCTTGAAGTCAAGTTCAGCATTCTTCCACTGTGTCATGTGTCTGATTGCCTGCCACATGAAATGCTATTTATGATTCTGCATTTTGTCCAATTTCCTATTACAACTATGTTAACAAAACAATGCTAGAGGCCAGGCTTATAGAAAATTACCATATCTAAATTCTCTGCTGGAGGTTTATAGCAATCTATAGTAAGTGGTGTTTTTGTTTTCTTTTTTCTAGTCACAGCTTTTTCAGAGGGCCAAGAGGTTTGGTGACCTTATGTGTTAAAAATCATTGCTGCATTAATCATTTCAACATAACAGATTTTAGGGAGGCTTTTCTGAGTTCCATCTAAGATAGTTTCTTTTAGTGCTGAGTGAATTGGTTTGACATCCTGTCACACCCCGTCCAACCAGAAGCTGAATGAGTTCCCTGGCCAAACAGAGCAGTGAATCTGGGCTTGGCTTGGCTTTTCTGTGGCTTGTTTCTGTAGTTGTAGGAAAATGGCTCAGAATGTAATGTAAGAAGAGTGTATTGCATGTTTTTACCTCAACAGGTTTCTTTGGGAATTAGAGCCTCATTTCATTTGAAACTTTTAGCTCCATAACCTCAACTTTTCCATTTGAGACGCAGTAATGGACTCAGAAACAGAGGTTTTGAGAGTCAGAAGTAATTCAAGGGAGGCATAGTCACTTTGAACTTGGGTCTACATTTCACGTCTTAAAGATGGAAATAATGGATGAAAGTCTGACTAGGTGACTAAAGATAATCTTGGTCTCCTTTTTGGCATTACAAATTAAATTCCACATGTGTTTATCCCATCCATGGGTGGTTGTTTCATATTGATGGAAATTCATGATAGATAAGATCGGATAGTTGTTTTTCTCTTTGCCTCAGGTGTATATTCTTGGATAAATGACTCAAGGAAACAATTTTACCTATTTGAATCTCCTACGGGTCAGGCTTTGGTAGAGCCATCTAACTAACTAACCCTGGCACCGAAGACCTTGTGCTTGTTGCCGGATACTTCTTAGAAGATGAGATTTCAGAAGCGTGGCAAATTCCATATATCTGAGGAGTCTGAATACATTTTCTCAAGAGGGCTGCATGAATGTTAAGGCATCTCAGGCCTGTCTTGCCAGAAAGCTGAATCAGGAGAAATAAGTTCATGCTTTTCAACTCAGTATCAGTTGTGTATCTGGATCTCCACTAGGTAATTTCACATTATCTTATAGGCGTTATTGCCTTCATTGCACAGACTGAGGACATGGACGTTCAGAGACGTGCCCTCTGTGACAGCTGACAGGTAGCAGAGGCCCGATTCCTTTAGACATGAAGACTTCACACCCTCTGCTACCCCTGGGGAATCAGGGAACTCCATGTGGTCTGAGGCCAAATGAGCTCTAAGTCACTAGAGAAGCTTTGCTTCTTCCAACATTATTTTTCTAGAAGGCTGGAGAAGAAATATCCCTAGAACTTGAACATCACACCATTGGTTTTCTAAAAAGCAGGCTTCTGATGCAAGACCTGGAAGAGAGGTTTACAGGTCCTTATCTTTCTTACCTGAGAGGAATTTAAGCCATTTAAGCCAATTTAAGCCATTACAAAGTATGATCTAAAATGCTCCCTAGGGAAAAAATGGAGTTGGTAGGTTATCTGTTTTTTCAAGTGGTTGAATTGAGAGGCATTTTACGGAGCTATTTCAGGATGTGGAAAGTCTTGCTTAGCATGCGATTTAAATAACCAAAGGGGAAAAAAAAAGTCAGCTATGGGGGGAGAAGTCCAAGAAACAAAAACACAATCATAACATGCTACTTGGCTTGGCAATGAACTACACTTCCATAGTCATAATAATAGTCATGATAATACTCTACTAGGAAGCTGGGGGAAGGAGGAAGGGTGTAGTGATGGAGAGGAGATGGTGATGTTTGGGTCTCTGACATCATGACTCTTGCCCAAGGTCACTGGACTGTGAGTACAGTTTCTGGGTAAAATTTCACCCCCAAAGAGCAAGCAAAAAGCCCAGTCTCTGGATGGCTCAGGAAAACTATTCTATTTTGTTTTTTAATACTTGAGGTCATTCAATCATTACAAAAGAAACTGTAATTTTCAGCCTATGTTCTGAAATTGGAAAATGCTTCTAATATAATTTCTCCACAACTTTAATTTTAGAAAACTAACCAAAGAGATCTTACTATAAGATTTTTTGTTTCTCTGCAAAAGAATGTTAGATCTTTAATTAATTTTTTAATTGAAGTACAGTTGATTTACAATGTTGTGTTTGTTTCAGGTGTACAACAAAGTGATTCAGTTATACATATGTATACTCTTTTTCAGATTCTTTTCCATTATAGGTTATTACAAGATATTGAATATAGTTCGCTGTGCTGTAAGTAGGTCCTTGTTGTCTGTCTATTTTATATGTAGCAGTGTGTTATCTGTTAATCCCATACTCCTAATTTATCTGCCCCCATCCCCTTTGGTAACCATAAGTTTGTTTTCTATGTCTGTGAGTCTGTTTCTGTTTTGTAAATAAGTTTATTTGTGCCATTTTTTAAAAATTCCACATGTAAGTGATATCATATTATATTTGTCTTTCTCTGATCAATGTTAGTTAGATCTTTAATTATTGACATGGATAAAAAAAAATCCAGTTTTACAAATGGATTGCCCTGGTCGAGGTCAACTTTTCTAGATGGGAGTTTGAGTGATGAAGTGATCAGCTACAGAACAAGTTGCCTCTATGTAGGCTGGTCACTTCCTCTCTCTGTTTCTCAGTTTCCTCCTCTGTGGAATGAAGGAATTGAACTCCAGAATCTTGAGTTCCTTCCAGCACCACAGTGAATGGTGGCAGAAATGGAGACCGGCATGTTTATGCAGGCCTGACCCCTGACCTTAGTACTGACAGGGTCTCCCAGTCCTCAGGGATACTTCCTGAAGTTCAGGGTTGGGGCTGCTTCTGTGGGAGTGCCCTCCAGACCTGGTCATTCCCAGCCAGAGAGAACAGGGACTCTTTAGCAGGCCTCCAAGGATGAGGGGCTCCAAGAAGCTGGAGCTGGGTCTCTACCACAGACATGAGTATTGTGTGAGGGATGCTTGCATTCCCAGCAGGCTGACTTCCAGCAGCATTTTTCTGGGGAACCAATCTTTGTTGTTATCAGGGAAAACAGGCCAACAATATTGTTGCATGTTCGCACTTGGCCCTCCATCTGGACAAGTGAGTAATTTGAACTTGCAGAGAGAGTGTTTACAGAAAACAGCCAATGAAAAGAGTCTCTTGGAACCAGAGATAAACACAAAATGGCAAAAGGCAAAGGTCTTCAGAATTCCACTGTCAAGCCAGGGGCCAGCTGATGCTGCTGGGAATGCTTCCACCTACCAAACCGAGCGCCTGCTGGTTTCCCAGACAGACACTTGAACTGCCTGCATCCCACCCGGGGCCTGAAGAAGCAGTGTGGTTGGTGGGTATCTACAGTCTGTGCTGTGCTGATCCCAGATCCGCTAGCCTCTCATCATTTGAGCACTGTGGCTCACTTTAGTACTGCTTCCACACTGTTTAACGGAGGGGAGGGCTCCGCTGGCACTATGACTTTAGGCCTTGGAGAGCCGAGTCCCTCTCAGCGGTGGCCTCATCTTGATGCAGATGCTTAAGGGCTGGTGGATTGGTTTGTAGGGTCATCCGTGGTGGTGGAAGGAGACAGGTGAGGCTGAGAGACAGTGAGCGGGATGCCCACTGTTCTAGGACCAGCCATCCTGGCTCAAGACTTTGAAATGAGCCTCTATTTAATTTTCCTTTTTCCCTTTCATATCCAGCCTCATTTTCCTGCATTATCCTCTCTGTGCTTCACCAAAGCAGGACTACTTCCTGTTGCCAAAGGCCCCCAGCATTTCCCCATGTCTGTACCTTAGCTTAGGTGGGCTCTGTTCCTGAAATGCCTGTACTTTCTTCTTCAGCCACTAAAGTCTCTGATTCCCTCCAAACATTAACTCTTCAGGGTTTTTTTTATGTTTTTTTTTTCTTTACAACCCATCATCTCCCCTGTTCAGAAGCCATGCCCCTTTCCTCTGTACATCCTTGCGTAGACTTTAAGTTTAGTGCTTCTAGCAATTGGAGCTTGGGTCAGGTGGCCAGGCTAATGTCTTGCCTCAGCCCTCACTCCCTACACTGGCTTCTGGCAGTCCTTCAAAGGGATCACATTACTGTTGATCTTTTGTGAGAAATCTTTTGCTTTACTCATGTGGTTCCCCTACCTAGAATGTTCTACCCCCTCACCATCCCATCACAACCCTTTGCCTGGGTAATGGCTACTCATACTTCAAGTGTCATCTTCAACATTACTGTATCAGGGAAATCTTCTGGAACCCAAGACTAGCTCATGTTCACCAGTTATGTGCTCTCATAGGACCCTGAATTTCCTTTCATAGCATTTATCACTGTTTTAATGAATTAATTAATTCTATGCCCATTTGCTTGATGACTATTTCCCAGGCTACATTAAAACCTTTAGAAAGATAGTACTATGGTCTTCTCTGAATTCTTAGTTCTCAGTGCAGGGTTTAGCATGTAGGAGAGTAAATGTTTGCTGAATTAATGGATGTGTGAATTGTGTTTCCTCTACTTGACTCTGAGTTCCTTCGCAACAGGTGACTGACCTCTGCTTCCAGGGTCAGGGCTGGGGGCCATGGTTGGACCTTGGATTATTATTTTATTTTTTTATTACATTTATCATTTTAACTATTTTTAAGTGTACAATTCAATGGCATTTAGTACACTTGAATTTGAAACCATCACCAGTCTTGGGACTTTTGTAGCCAGAGATGAGTGTGAGAGAAGCTGGAAGCAAAGGGGAATCAGAGTGCAAGGTCAAAGAGAACTTTGGGAATTAAAGGAGAAATGAAAAATGCGAAAGGTCACCTACGAGGTAGGTGTTGCATAAGAAAATCTAGATGTCTATGAGAGGGACTTGAAGTGAGGTCAGATAACAAGTGGGTACCAGAGAGATCCAGGGGGCAACTGTGGCTTGTTGTGACAGAGTTCATGGACAGAGGTGTTAGGATGCTGAAGCTCTTGGGACACCAGCAACCATGTCTTACTCGTCTCTCTGTACCTAGAATCTCCCACCGTGTTTGGCATATGAGAAGGCATATAATTAACATTTTAAATTAAATTGAACTTGTGGTTGATGGTAATGGGATGGGATATTCAGGACAGAATGGATGTTAGGATGTGGCTACTGCCTCCTTGGACCACAGGTAAAGGATGTTTAAAACGATCAGTTGCCTCTAGCTTCTTTTTTCACTCACCTCAAAAACTTAGGCTCTATTATTCTTGAAGGGCTGTTTCAACCTCTTTATTTTTCAGGTAATAACAAAGCAGAGGGAATTAAAAGGGTATTGAGGATGAGAAATCAGGTTTGCGAAATGCCCAATTTTTACCCAAGGAGTGGGTCAGCTAGGGAAGCAGGAGGCAAATGGATGCTTGTGTCTTTTTGGTAACCTCTGGCAAATGTGAGAGTCTGTGAACTTCCTTGCTCCCTTCCACCCACCCACCCACCCCGCTGAACTTGGGTGTTGCAGGAGTGGTGCTAAACAAAGGACCTTTTTGGGGCCTCTGATAGATTTTACTTTCTGCCCTTTGACTTCATTCACATCATTGATGAACTTGGAGTCGCTTGCCATAACCTTAGGATGGAAAGATCGTGTCCTTTCACTGACACGGGGAGCACAGAGGGGCCAGTGAATGCTTCTTGGTGGAGGTAGGGAGGGAAATGACTATCATTCCTCAGCCACCCCTCCCTCAAGTTGGAAAAGCTGCCACAGCTAGGTGCAGAGTCAAGACCCTCTGAATGCGACGGAATAAAGGGACATTCTAGGCAATAGACATTGGAGATAATAAGCATGTTAAGTTGGAAATTAGCACGAGCATTCTAGAGCTAGGAGGAAATGAGCCTGAGGCGTGTAGAAGCAGCAAGTGGCAAAGCAATGAGAAATAGGGTTAAATAGACAAATTTTGGCCAGACAATGAAGGACTGTGAATGCTAAGCAGAGACATAGAGGTTTGATGCAAGTTGTACAGTTGTAGGGAGCTGTTGAAAGCTTTTGAGAATTTATTAAGCAAATTTTCTTGGATGCTTTTATATTTCAGACACTTACGTAGCCTCTGGGGATACAATTACAGGTGAGCCTGCCCTTAAAGGGTGTGCAGTCTAGAGAGGGAGAATATTAAGCACTGGGCAATCATAATGCAGAGCCTACATGAAAGTGATAGATTAAAATTAGTCTAAAGATATGAGTGGATTAGAAGGAGTAAAATCAGAATTATGGAGGCCTTGTATGAAGCTTTTGCAATAATTGAATACATAAGTTAGAATATCTTGTATGTGTGGTAGTGGAAACAGGAAGGAATGGACAGAGAGAAAGTGTATTTCAAGGAGGGTTGACAGTACCTGCGACGTAGTTTGGCACTAGTTTGCATTCAATATGATATTTAAATGAATGAATGCAGAACTTTGTGATTCTAGATTTCTAAGGAAGTGGCAGAAAAAATAGCTAAATTTTGAACGGTGTGATAGAGAGGATGTAGATATCAATGACTGAACAAGAAGTTGGGGAGAAGGGAAGGAAGGAGAGTGATAGGAAAGGAGGGAAAGGAAGATATTATGTTTGGCTTGAGAAGGTGTGTTGAGTTTAAAATGATGGTGAAACGTCCCATAGGAAATATCTAGTTTGTAGTTAGAGAATAAAGCAAGCAAGCAAAGATAAAAACAAGCCCTAGAGGGAAGTACTGGAGAATGCATGTTAGAACAGGCATGGAGATCTTCATTTGGAGTAACTAGTCAGGTAATAATAATGGAATACATCCAATTGAGTTCTCTGAGAAAGAAAAATAAAACTATAAAAAAGGAGTGAGGGTTTAAGGATCATGACTTAGAAGTTACTCACACTTTTCTCCTGACGACTAACATCTGGTCTCAGTCTTGCTGCTGGACTTCTTGGTCCAGTGAGGCTGGAGTGAGTTTTCCCCCGGGTTGCTCCCAAGTTCAGCCTCTCCCCTACACCTTCAGAGGTTGCCTGCTCTATGCTGGGGCTGCAGCTTTCAACCCAGGTTTCCACACAAGCAGCTGAACCTCAGCTAGTGATTTCCAGCCTCTCTTTCCAGCAGCTGGACCCTGTCCCAGGGTCACTTAGCTATTGGTAGGATCCTAATTTAAATTAGGTTGAAACCCTCTCCTCAAAAATGGCCTCAGACCATGCCCATTCCAGACACCTGTATTTCACCACTGCCTAGAGATTTCTGCTACTGTTCTTTGCACATCAGATCAGATGGCCTGGACCCAGAGGCTGGGACACAGAGACATGATCTACCTGCCTTGGGGCACTGTGTCCCTCACCCCATTGATGTTAACATCCCAAGCTCTGAACTGCCTTGCTATTATCTTCTGCCTCTTTCTCCATTGGCCTCCAGCTAAAATGCTGGCATACCTCCAAGGCTGGGGCAAAACAGAGAATGTGTAATTCTTGCCATGACCTTCCTCTGGTCCAAGAGAGAATTGAGTCCTAACCAAGGATGACATAAGTTCATCTAAATTATTTTACCTCAGTTTGTTTTCTGTAGTCATCTCAGCAGGCTTTGAGGAGAACAACCTTTTCTGTGATGTCCCCACCCACCCTGGAACTAGTGCAGGCCTAGTGCAGTGCAGGCCTAGTGCAGTGCAGTGTGAAATTTTGTACACTTCTTTTCAACTCTTTACTACCACTGGAAAATTCATGAAGGCCTGTCGCAAATGAGGTGACCGTCTAATTTGGAAGCTTAACTATTCTAATTAAGTCAGCATTCCAGAATGGAAATGAAGGAGATCATCATGGAAACTAAGAACTGTTACGTTTTAGATTTTATGAAAGAGAAGATGTAATAGAATTTTTTATTACTTGTGAAATTTTCCAAGTGTTCTGATTATTAACAGTCCGTGAATTAACCTGAAACTGTAATAGGAAGATTCATTTGCCAATTTTGTTTACAGATAATTATTTTGGGGGGTAACCAAACTTCAGAATGAATAAAATAGTATACAGTAAAATATAATCTTCTCACATCCCATTCCCCAGTTTCCTGCCTCATGCCAACCATCTCATATAACTATATGACTATATAATTATATACTTACCTCTTACTTATATAAGTTTTCCAGAGGTGGTCTGAATGTGTAAGCACATACACGTGCACAAATAAACGTCCACAGGTCAACTCTTTTTACTTTTTACTGCATCTCTTTTTATAGTAGTATATTATGCAACGTTCTCTCTCTCTCTCTCTCTCTCTCTCTCTATATATATATATATATATATTTTATGGAGCAATAAGAACCCACATTTATTGCTCATGGGAATGTAAAATTGTACAGCCACTTTGGAAGACAATTCTTACAAAATAAACACACTCTTACCATACAATCCAGCAATAACTCCAAAAGTTAAAAACTTATATCCCCCAAAAATCTGCATATGAAGGTTTATAACAGCTTTATTCTTAATTGTCAAAATTTGAAAGCAATGAAGATGCTCTTCAATAGGTGAATAGATAAATAAATTGTGATACATCTACCCATTAGAATATTACTCAGCACTGAAAAAGGCACTATCCAACCATTGGAAGACAGAGGAAATTTAAATGAATATTATTAAGAAAGAAGTCATTCTGAAAAGGTTACATACTGTATGATTCCAACTATATAACATACTGGCAAAGACAGTTGGACATTGGAGACAGTAAAAAGTTTAGTGGTTCCCAGGGTTTGAGGGGAGAGAGAGATGAATAAGTGGAGCACAGAGGATTTTCAGAGCAGTGAAAATAGTGTTCATAATGTTATAATGATGAATACATGTCATTAATTGTACATTTGTCCAAACTCATAGAATGTACAACACCAAGAGTAAACCCTAATGTAAACTATGGACTTTGGGTGATAGAGATGTATTAATGTAGGTTCATCAACTGTAACAAATGCACCACTCTGGTGAATCTAAACCTGCTCTAAAAAATAAAGTCTTAAAATCTTAAGATTTTTTATATGTGTGTATATATATTTATATACACATACACATATGCAAGTGTGTTTGTGTTTTGGAAAAATATTAAAGGAAGCAAATAAAATCCCATTCACTAGGATGCCACTATCAGTGCATAATATTACTGCTGTGAATTGAAATTAAGAACAATAATTTAATCTACTACATGTGGTGATACATTATAATCAAAATGAAAACATCCCTTTACTAAAATGTAATTGATTTATGTCTGATAACCATGAAGATATTCATTAGGAGTATATGACAGGTACTCAAAAGCAGTTAGCAAACCTCAGCTTTAGAAATATCATTGACTCAAAACTCATAAAAGTTAATTCAAATTGAACCTTTATATCACCATCATGTTACAAATTCTTTCAATGGAAACATTAGAATTTCATAACAATCATAAAATTTTATAGCTAAAACATGATATAAGCAGGAAAATTTTTTTTATATTTATTGGGAGTTTATTATGTATCATGGATTCCATAATCACTTTTCATGTGACAAATATTATTTTGTGTTTACAATTCTTTTAATTTTTTTCCACACACACACACACACACACACTGTATTTTATTTTTACAAGAGATAAACTGACACCAAGCATTATAAATGGATGACCACAACAAAAGAAACAATGACTGCAATTACCAAACACGAAACACACTCATACTATGTCATAATATTGACATTCGGTCCAGTAATCCTCCACTGTAAAAGCTCCTTTACTATGCAGTGAAAACTGATTTGTATATTTTTTGCCCCTGAGTCCTTGTGGGATTTTTTTTTAAATTCAAACAGAAAGTCACAAAAATTATAATTATCCTCATCAGTTCACTCAGTCCCATGTAATTACTTTTGTTTTTCATCTTGATCTTTTGTTAGCACTTTTATGAATTCACCAGTTTTCCATTAGCGTTCTGAAAATGCTTATTCATTCAGTTCAGCAGTATAGTCAGTTACCAAAAAGCTGTACTTGTCAGAGTCTTTTCCATGAATTCCTTGAAGATGAAACCCTTTTATAGGAACATTTTTGCAAAAGCATCAGAGTATACCCAGAACTGTCTGTAAATGACAAAAGACTTAAAAATGACCACGGTTAAAGATTTGATGAAAGTTCATAATAATGCAGTTATTACCAGGAAGTTTAGTTATTTCTGAGATATACATTTTAAATTAATAACTAGAATTATGACTTATAACATTATACCAGAATATATGATTTTTAGAAATTTCATGTAATGTCTGAAACATTTATATTAACATATTTCCATACAAATAACCCAAAGAAAGTTTAGTATTAATTGTTTTTTTTTGTTAGTTTGTTTTTTTATACTGCAGGTTCTTATTAGTCATCAATTTTACACTTGATCTTAGCCAAAAGGCCGAGAAGCGATAGTCATCAATTTTATACATATCAGTGTATACATGTCAATCCCAATCGCCCAATTCAACACACCACCATCCCCACCCCACCGCGGTTTTCCCCCCTTGGTGTCCATACGTTTGTTCTCTACATCTGTGTCTCAAGTTCTGCCCTGCAAACTGGTTCATCTGTACCATTTTTCTACGTTCCACATACATGCGTTAATATATGATATTTGTTTTTCTCTTTCTGATGTACTTCACTCTGTATGACAGTCTCTAGATCCATCCACGTCTCAACAAATGACTCAATTTCGTTCCATTTTGTGGCTGAGTAATATTCCATTGTATATATGTACCATATCTTCTTTATCCATTCGTCTGTCGATGGGCGTTTAGGTTGCTTCCGTGAGCTGGCTATTGTAAATAGTGCTGCAATGAACATTGGGGTGCATGTGTCTTTTTGAATTATGGTTTTCTCTGGGTATATGCCCAGTAGTGGGATTGCTGGATCATATGGTAATTCTATTTTTAGTTTTGTAAGGAACCTCCATACTGTTCTCCATAGTGGCTGTATCAATTTACATTCCCACCAGCAGTGCAAGAGGGTTCCCTTTTCTCCACACCCTCTCCAGCATTTGTTGTTTGAAGATTTTCTGATGATGCCCATTCTAACTGGTTTGAGGTGATACCTCATTGTAGTTTTGATTTGCATTTCTGTAATGATTAGTGATGTTGAGCAGTGTTTCATGTGCTTCTTGGCCATCTGTATGTCTTCTTTGGAGAAATGTCTATTTAGGTCTTCTGCCCATTTTTGGATTGGGTTGTTTGTTTCTTTAATATTGAGCTGCATGAGCTGTTTATATATTTTGGAGATTAATCCTTTGTCCATTGATTCGTTTGCAAATATTTTCTCCCATGTTTCCCCCATTTTCTCCCAGGGTTGTCTTTTTGTCTTGTTCATGGTTTCCTTTGCTGTGCAAAAGCTTTGAAGTTTCATTAGGTACCATTTGTTTATTTTTGGTTTTATTTCCATTACTCTAGGAGGTGGATCAAAAAAGATCTTGCTGTGATTTATGTCAAAGAGTGTTGTTCCAGTGTTTTCCTCTAAGAGTTTTATAGTGTCTGGTCTTACATTTAGGTCTCGAATCCATTTTGAGTTTATTTTTGTGTATGGTGTTAGGGAGTGTTCTAATTTCATTCTTTTACATGTAGCTGTCCAGTTTTCCCAGCACCACTTACTGAAGAGACTGTCTTTTCTCCATTGTATATCTTTGCCTCCTTTGTCGTAGATTAGCTGACCGTAGGTGCCTGGGTTTATCTCTGGGCTTTCTATCTTGTTCCATTGATCTATGTTTCTGTTTTTGTGCCAGTACCATATTGTCTTGATTACTGTAGCTTTGTAGTATAGTCTGAAGTCAGGGAGTCTGATTCCTCCAGCTCCGTTTTTTCCCCTCAAGACTGCTTTGGCTATTCGGGGTCTTTTGTGTCTCCATACAAATTTTAACATGATTTGTTCTAGTTCCGTAAAAAATGTCATTGGTAATTTGATAGGGATTGCATTGAATCTGTAGACTGCTTTGGGTAGTATAGTCATTTTCACAATATTGATTTTTCCAATCCAAGAACATGGTATATCTCTCCCTCTGTTGGTATCATGTTTAATTTCTTTCATCAGTGTCTTATAGTTTTCTGCCTACAGGTCTTTTGTCTCCCTAGGTAGGTTTATTCCTAGGTATTTTATTCTTTTTGTTGCAATGGTAAATGGGAGTGTTTCCTCAATTTTGCTTTCAGATTTTTCATCATTAGTGTATAGGAATGCAAGATATTTCTGTGCATTAATTTTGTATCCTGCAACTTTACCAAATTCATTGATTAGCTCTAGTAGTTTCCTGGTGACATTTTTAGGATTCTCTATGTATAGTATCATGTCATCTGCAAACAGTGACAGTTTTACTTCTTCTTTTCCAGTTTATATTCCTTTTGTTTCTTTTTCTTCTCTGATTGCTGTGGCTAGGACTTCCAAAACTATGTTGAATAATAGTGGTGAGAGTGGACATCCTTGTCTCGTTCCTGATCTTCGAGGAAATGCTTTCAGTTTTTCACCATTGAGAATGATGTTTGCTGTGGGTTCGTCGTATATGGCCTTTTTTATGTTGAGGTAGGTTCCCTCTATGCCCACTTTCTGGAGAGTTTTTATCATAAATGGGTGTTGAATTCTGTCAAAAGCTTTTTATGCATCTATTGAGATGATCATATGGTTTTTATTCTTCAGTTTGTTATGGCGTATCACATTGATTGATTTGCATATATTGAAGAATCCTTGCATCCCTGGGATAAATCCCACTTGATCATGGTGTATGATCCTTTAATGTGTTGTTGGACTCTGTTTGCTAGTATTTTGTTGAGGAGTTTTGCATCTATATTCATCAGTGATATTGGTCTGTAATTTTCTTTTTTTGTAGTATCTTTGGTTTTGGTATCAGGGTGCTGGTGGCCTCATAGAATGAGTTTGGGAGTGTTCCTTCCTCTCCAATTTTTTGGAAGAGTTTTAGAAGGATGCGTGTTGGCTATTCTCTAAATGTTTGATAGAATTCACCTGTGAAGCTATCTGGTCCTGGACTTTTGTTTGTTGGAAGATTTTTAATCATAGTTTCAATTTCATTACTTGTGATTGGTCTGTTCATATTTTCTGTTTCTTCCTGGGTTCAGTCTTGGAAGGTTATACCTTTCTAAGAATTTGTCCCTTTCTTCCAGGTTGTCCATTTTATTGGCATAGAGTTGCTTGTAGTAGTCTCTTAGGATGCTTTGTATTTCTGTGGTGTCTGTTGTAACTTCTCCTTTTTCATTTCTAATTTTATTGATTTGAGTCCTCTCCCTCTTTTTCTTGATTAGTCTGGCTAATGGTTTATCAATTTTGTTTATCTTCTCAAAGAACCAGCTTTTAGTTTTATTGATCTTTGCTATTGTTTTCTTTGTTTCTATTTCATTTATTTCTGCTCTGATTTCTATGATTTCTTTCCTTCTGCTAACTTTGGGTTTTGTTTGTTCTTCTTTCTCTAGTTCCTTTAGGTGTAAGGTTAGATTGTTTACTTGAGATTTTTCTTGTTTCTTGAGGTAAGCTTTTATAGCTATAAACTTCCCTCTTAGAACTGCTTTTGCTGCATCCCATAGGTTTTGGATCGTCGTGTTTTCATTGTCATTTGTCTCTCGGTATTTTTTGATTTCCTCTTTGATTTTTTCAGTGATCTCTTGTTTATTTAGTAACGTATTGTTTAGCCTCCATGTGTTTGTGTTTTTTACGTTTTTATCCATGTAATTGATTTCTAATCTCATAGTGTTGTGGTCAGACAAGATGCTTGATATGATTTCAGTTTTCTTAAATTTACTGAGGCTTGATTTGTGACCCAAGACGTGATATATCCTGGAGAATGTTCCATGTGCACTTGAGAAGAAAGTGTAATCTGCTGTTTTTGGATGGAATGTCCTATAAATATCAATTAAATCTATCTGGTCTATTGTGTCATTTAATGCTTCTGTTTCCTTATTTAATTTCATTTTGGATGGTATGTCAATTGGTGTAAGTGAGGTGTTAAAGTCCCCCAATGTTATTGTGTTACTGTCGATTTCCTCTTTTATAGCTGTTAACATCTGCCTTATGTATTGAGGTGCTCCTATGTTGGGTGCATATATATTTGTAATTGTTATATCTTCTTGGATTGATCCCTTGATCATTATGTAGTGTCCTTCCTTGTCTCTTGTAACATTCTTTATTTTAAAGTCTATTTTATCTGATATGAGTATAGATACTCAGGCTTTCTTTTGATTTCCATTTGCATGGAATATCTTTTTCCATCCCCTCACTTTCATTCTGTATGTGTCCTTAGGTCTGAAGTGGGTCTTTTGTAGACAGCATATATATGGGTCTTGTTTTTGTATCCATTCAGCAAGCCTGTATCTTTTGGTTGGAGCATTTAATCCATTCACGTTTAAGGTAATTATTGATATGTATGTTCCTATGACCATTTTCTTAATTGTTTTGGGTTCGTTTTTGTAGGTCCTTTTCTTCTGTTGTGTTTCCCACTTAGAGAAGTTCCTTTAGCATTTGTTGTAGACCTGGTTTGGTGGTGTTGAATTCTCTTAGCTTTTGCTTGTCTGTAAAGCTTTTGATTTCCCCATCGAATCTGAGTGAGATCCTTGCCGGCTAGAGTAATCTTGGTTGTAGGTTCTTTTCTTACATCACTTTAAGTATATCATGCCACTCCCTTCTGGCTTGTTGAGTTTCTGCTGAGAAATTAGCTGTTAACCTTATGGGAGTTCCCTTGTATGTTATTTGTTGTTTTTCCCTTGCTGCTTTCAAGAATTTTTCTTTGTCTTTAATTTTTGCCAATTTGATTACTATGTGTCTTGGCGTGTTTCTCCTTGAGTTTATCCTGTATGGTACTCGCTGCACTTCCTGGACTTGGGTGGCTATTTCCTTTCCCATGTTAGGGAAGTTTTCGACTATAATCTCTTCAGATATTTTCTCGGGTCCTTTCTCTCTCTCTTCTCCTTCTGGGACCCCTATAATGCGAATGTTGTTGCATTTAATGTTGTCCCAGAGGTCTCTTAGGCTGTCTTCATTTCTTTTCATTCTTCTTTCTTTATTCTGTTCTGCAGCAGTGAATTCCACCATTCTGACTTCCAGGTCACTTATCCGTTCTTCTGCCTCAGTTATTCTGTTATTGATTCCTTCTAGTGTATTTTTCATTTCAGTTATTGTATTGTTCATCTCTGTTTGTTTTTAAATTCTTCCAGGTCTTTGTTAAACATTTCTTGCATCTTCTCGATCTTTGCCTCCATTCTTTTTCCGAGGTCCTGGATCATCTTCGCTATCATTATTGTGCATTCTTTTTCTGGAATGTTGCCTATCTCTACTTCATTTAGTTGTTTTTCTGGGGTTTTATCTTGTTCCTTCATCTGGTATATAGCCCTCTGCCTTTTCATCTTGTCTGTCTTTCTGTGAATGTGGTTTTTGTTCCACAGGCTGCGGGATTGTAGTTTTTCTTGCTTCTGTTGTCTGCCCTCTGGTGGATGAGGCTATCTAAGAGGCTTGATGAGAGGGACTGGTGTTGGGTAGTGCTGACTGTTGCTCTGGTGGGCAGAGCTCAGTAAAACTTTAATCCACTTACCTGTTGATGGATGGGGCTGTGTTCCCTCCCTGTTGGTTGTTTGGCCTGAGGCAATCCAACACTGGGGCCCACCTGGGCTCTTTGGTTGGGCTAATGACAGATTCTGGGAGGGCTCACGCCAAGGATTACTTCCCAGAACTTCTGCTGCCAGTGCCTTTGTCCCCACAGTGAAACAGAGCCACCCCTCGCCTCTGCAGGAGACCCTTCAACGCTAGCAGGTAGGTCTGGTTCAATCTCCCCCGGGGTTATTGCTCCTTCCCCTTGGTCCCAATGTGCACACTACTTTGTGTGTGCCCTCCAAGAGTGGAGTGTTTCTCCCAGACCTGTTGAAGTCCTGCAGTCAGTTCCCACTAGGCTTCAAAGTCTGTTTCTCTAGGAATTCCTCCTCCCGTTGCTGGACCCCCAGATTGGGAAGCCTGACGTGAGACTCAGAACCTTCACTCCAGTGGGTGGACTTCTGTGGTATAAGTGTTTTCCAGTCTGTGAGTCACTCACCCAGCAGTTATGGGATTTGATTTTGGTGTGATTGTGCCCCTCCTACCATCTCATTGTGGCTTCACCTTTGTCTTTGGATGTGGGGTATCTTTTTGGTTAGTTCCAGTGTCTTCCTGTTGATGATTGTCCAGCAGCTAGTTGTGATTCTGGTGTTCTTGCAAGAGGGAGTGAGAGCACGTCCTTCTACTCTGCCATCTTGGTTCCTCACTGTGTTCTATATTGTTATTTGTTTATTTAATTTTAAAATTGTATATTTTATACGCAGTAGTTATAATCTCTTAATTCCCTACCCCTATCTTGCCCACTGGTAACCACAAATTTATTCTCTATACCTGTGAGTCTGTTTCTGTTTTACTATATTCATTATTATTTTTTTATTTTTTAGAGTCCACGTATAAGTGATAACGTACAGTACTTGTCTTTCTCCGTCTTACTTAAGCATAATATCCTCCGAGTCCATCCACGTTGTTGCAAATGGCATAATTTTATTATTTTTCATGGCTGAGTAGTCTTCCATTATATATATAACCCACTTCTTCTTTATCCATTCATCAGTTGATGGACATTTAGATTGCTTCCATATCTTGGCTATTGTAAATAATGCAGCTATGAACATTAGGGGTGCCTGTATCTTTTCAGATTAGCATTTTCACTTTTTCTGGGTATGTAACCAGGAGTGGAATTTCTGAAACATATGGTAGTTCTAGTTTTAGTTTTTAAAGCAACTTCCATACTGTTTTCTGTAGTGGCTACATCAGTTTACATTCCCACCAACAGTGTACTGTAGTTACCTTTACTCCACATCCAACATTTGTTATTTGTAGACTTTTTGGTCGTAGTCATTCTGACAGATGGTTGGTGATACCTCATTGTGATTCTGATTTGCATTTCTCTGATGATTAATGATGTTGAGTATCTTTTAATGTTGCTGTTGGTCAGCTGTATATCTTCTTGGGAAAAATGTCTATTCAGGTCTTCTGTCCACTTTAAAAAAAATTTTTATTTATTTATTTATTTATTTTTGGCTGCGTTGGGTCTTCGTTGCTGTGTGTGGACTTTCTCTCCTTGGGGTGAGCGGGGGCTACTCTTCATTGCGGTGTGCGGGCTTCTCATTGCGGTGGCTTATCTTTGTTGCAGAGCACAGGCTCTAGGTGCATGGGCTTCGGTAGCTTTGGTGCTTGGACTCAAGTGCAGGCTCAGTAGCTGTGGTGCATGGACTTAGTTGCTCTGCACCATATGGGATCTTCTCTGACCAGGGCTTGACCCCATGTCGCCTGCATTGGTCGGCAGATTCTTAACCACTGTGCCACCAGCTAAGTCCCTTCTGCCCTTTTTTTTCATCAGATTGTTTTCTTTAAAAATATTGAGTTATATGAGCTCATTATATATTTTGGATATTAACCCCTTATTGGTCATAGCATTTGCATATATTTTCTCCCATTCCATAGGTTGTCTTTTCTTTTTGTCAGCGATTTCCTTTGCTGTGCGAAAGCTTCTGAGTTTAATTCCCATTTGTTTATTTTTGCTTTTGTTCCTTTTGCCTTGGGAGATAGATCCAAAAAAATATTGCTACGATTTATGTCAAAGGGTGTTCTTATGTTGTCCTCTAGGAGATTTATGGTTTCAGGTCTTACATTTAGGGCTTTAATCCATTTTGAGTTTATTTTTGTATATTGTGTGAGAAAATGTTCTAATTTCATTCTTTTTCACATAGCTGTCCAATTTTCCCAATATCACTTATTGAAGAGACTGCCTTTTCTCTGTCATATATTCTTGTCTCTTTTGTGGCAGATTAACCAAAAGTGTGTGGGTTTATTTCTGGGCTGTCTATTCTCTTCCACTGATTTTTTGTGTCTGTCTGTGTGCCAGTGCCATAGTGTTGGGTTGGCTAAAAAGTTCGTTTGGGTTTTTCTGTAAGATGTTATGGAAAAACCCAAACGAACTTTTTGGCCAACCCAATATTTTGATTACTGTAGCTTTGTAGTATAGTCTGAAGCCAGGGAGTGTGATACCTCCAGCTTTGTTCTTTTTTTCTCAAGGCAATTCAGCATCTCTCTTGTGTTTTCATACACATTAAATTATTTTTTGTTCTCATTCTGTGAAAAATGCCATTGGTATTTTGATAGGGATTACATTGAATCTGTAGATTGCCTTGGGTAGTATAGTCATCTGACAATACTGACAATATTTTAAGATATACTTTTCTTAATGCACAAAATATTCTAAAAAGTTGGAAGTAAAAATTTGATGAATTGAGTCAAAAAGTAATGTACTAGGGTTGCTCTTTTTTTAAGAAAACAACAAAAAGAAATATAGTAAATCCTCTCAGAAATAAATGTTTTTCGAAGAAAAAAATAAAGCTTGTTATTTTATCTGTAATAAAATCTGAGTTATGATATATGTTTGCTTAAAATAAAATATGCTGGCTAGTCTTTCTCTGTGCTTTTTTCCCTAACATCACAAATACAGCATTCAGAAAACAACAGATAGTAAGTAGTAGTGTCTGACTCTATGAATTATTTTATGGTTGATTATTCTCTATTCATGTGTCTAATAATTCTCTATTCTTGTGCTCCTACATATACATGGCTTTTGGGACTATATAGTACATTACTAAAAATCTGTTATTCAATTTAACATGATGATAAGGAGAACATCGTATGGACAATCCAGAAAAAAAAAAAACAACCCACACCATTTGCCACAAAAAAAGGGATCCATTAACTGGTAAGTTTTGTAGGCTACCAGAAAACTGATATGGAATCATTTGTGATGCTGTACCTTGCTTTTTATTTTCCAGAATAGATTCTGATTTTACCATTTATTTCTTATGACATCTTGATAGTTTATGTGTACCATGTCATGTGGTGAGAATGAATAACATTACTCCACATTTATGTTTAAACAGTTAGTTTTGGGTTTCTGCAAATTACTTTATATGTTATGAAAACATAGACACTAGAATTCTTACTAACAAGGGTTTCCTTCTTAATGGAGAGGAAGGATGATGGAAATTGAAAATATTCCCTAGGCATTTTACTGCCTTGTAGAATTTCCATTTGGCTGTACATTGAATTGTTGACGAATTTGGCTCAAGAGTTAGCGATTCTTCATTTTAATAAGAAAGACATTAGGATGGCTACATGTGGGATGCTCTTTCTTATAGTCCAGACATCTGCTGAATTGCCACAATTAACATTCCACCTTGCCTGAATTACTCTATTATTTGAGTTCAGTGAAGTTCTGTTATTTAAAAAAGAGGCAATGAACATCCTGAAATTCAGGAAAAAACTTAAAGCCTCTGAGGAGAAGGGGGAAAGCTGGACAACACAAGGTGATTCAGAAATGAGTGTCTGCTGAAGAGATGAGGTCCTCCCATTGTGACCCTTGACAACAGACTTGACCGTGCTGCCTCAAGAAAAATTCCAGAACCCTTTGTTGTCACCAGCATCTTCATGTCTGGTACTATCCTTTATTCTTTCACCTGGACACTGGATGAGATTTTATTTGCATAGACTTCCCTGTGGTGGTTGCATCCTGGCTACTCTCCAGTTATTTAGTGAGTATTGTGTTTTAGAGCAGAGGTTGGAACACTTTTCCTGTAAAGGACCAGATACTAAAAATTGGGGGCCATAGTAAATATAGCATTGTTTACTATTATAGGTAGTAAATATTTAGACCCTGTTTAGGGGCCGTATGGTCTCTGTTGCAACCATTCAACTCTAACAGTAAAAGGAATTCAACTCCAAAAGAGACTCTGTAAACAAATTAATGTGGCTGTGTCTAATACACATTTTTTTTTTTTTTTTTGCGGTACGCGGGCCTCTCACTGTTGTGGTCTCTCCCGTTGCGGAGCACAGGCTCCGGACGCACAGGCCCAGTGGCCATGGCTCATGGGCCCAGCCGCTCTGCAGCATGTGGGATCCTCCTGGACCGGGGCACGAACCCGTGTCCCCTGCATTGGCAAGCGGACTCTCAACCACTGCACCACCAGGGAAGCCCTAATACACATTTTTTCAACAATCAGAGAGTAAGATGAATTTGGCTCATGAACTATAGTTTTCCAACTCTTAATTTGAGGATGGGTAACTTTCCAGTCATTCATTATTAATTTATTAATAAATTCAACAAGAGTTTGTTGGTTACGTTTTCATTGCCAAGTACTGTGAATAACTGTATTCTAAATTTTACTTTGCTTTAACAGAAGAGACCCAACAAAGCATAGTTACCAAGCAAATAACAGTGGCAACAGTATCTGAAAGAATTAATGTTCATTAAAAATTGAGTATTAGGGCTTCCCTGGTGGTGCAGTGGTTGAGAGTCCGCCTGCCGATGCAGGGGATACGGGTTCGTGCCCCGGTCTGGGAGGATCCCACATGCCGCGGAGCCTGTGCGTCTGGAGCCTGTGCTCCGCAACGGGAGAGGCCACAACAATGAGAGGCCCGCGTACCACAAAAAAAACCAAAAACAACAAAAAAACTGAGTGTTAGCTTGCATTTATACCGAAATCGTTTGACTTGAAGCATAAAGTGATTCTGTGTATAGTCAGAATACCATTAGTCTGTATAAACGTCTGCTTGAATATATTAGAGCAAGATTAAATACTGTGTGTGCATCTCACATAACTCAAGGGTATGTGTACTGGTCAAAAGAGGTAGTAGGTATGACGATGCTATATAAGAATATTTATTCAATATAATAAAATACAGATAGATTTAAACTCTATTCACACATTAATATGAAGGATAAAGTATACTTATACATAAATAATTTGTATGTGGAGCTTACAATGCAGGGCTGGTGCACATATTACTGAGTCTAGTTTTTGAGAGTGTTCCAGGTCCTTGAAGTTGGTATTATCTAAGCCACCTTACCCTTTTATTGTTCAGTATGTTCTCCCCTCAAAGGTAAGTTGTTTATAGGAGAAGAAAAGGGGAGAAACATCTATTTCTGGCTAAAATGGAGAGGGCTGGATCACAGACTTTCCATAGTAGAAAAGACAGAACATTTGTCAGCCTTTTCCATGAGTCCAGCAAAACTTGATATCAAAATTTGACAAAGATACTATATGGAAATAATCTCACAGGCTAACTTCTCTCATGGTCATGGATATAAAAATGATAAAATATAGCAGAATGAATCCAGTGACGTATGAAAATGATTTTATATCATGACCAACTTGAGTTTATTTTGGGAATGAAAGGTTGGCATAGTACTTGAAATTAACATAATTTACATATAGCACAGGGAACTGTATTCAATACCCTGTGACAAACCATAATGGAAAAGAATATTAAAGAAGAGAATGTACACTTAGGTTACTTCCATGTCCTGGCTATTGTAAATAGCGCTGCTATGAACATTGGGGTGCATGTGCTTTTTTTGAATTATGGTTTTCTCTGGGTATATGCCCCAAATCTAGAATAATGGTATAGATGATCTAATTTGAAAAGCAGAAATAGAGACACAGATGTAGAGAACAAATATATGGATACCAAGGGGGGATGGGGGGTGTGGGAGGAATTGGGAGATTAGCACATGTACACTATTGATACTATGTATAAAATAGATAACTAATGAGAACCTACTGTATAGCACAGGGAACTCTACTTAATCCACTGTGGTGACCTAAATGGGAAGGAAATATAAAAATGAGGGGATATATGTATACATACAGCTGATTCATTTTGCTGTACAGCAGAAACTAACATAACATTGTGAGGCAACTATACTCCAATAAAAATTAATTTTAAAAACAATGTATATATGTATATAACTGGGTCACTTTGCTGTATAGCAGAGATTGCCACAACATTGTAAAGCAACTATACCTCAGTTAAAAAAAATTAAAAAATGAAACAAAACATAATTTCCCACATAAGCATTACAAAGGAGAAAAACTATATAATCATATCAGTGGATACAGAAAAAATTTGATAATATTCAACACCCATTCATGGCTAAATAATTTTAAAAAGACTCAGCTTTTACAAAACTACGGGAAACATTATTATTAGTTATGAAATATTAAGGCATAGTCTGTGTGGCATGGGGAATAAAACAGTGATGTCAGTTATCACCATTTTGATTTGACATTGTACTAGAAGTCACCAGTGCAATAAGTCAAGAAAAATAAAAGAATTGGAAAAGAAACAAACTGGTATTATTTGTGTATACAGAGGGTTTAATGGATCTACAGATATTAATACTTAATATTAAAATTCAGTGACTTCATCAGGGTCACTGCATACAAGGGCAATATGCAAAAATTAGTTGCATTTCTATGTATCTTGAAATATGAAAAAATAGTTAAAGAGTATCAAAAACATTAAATACCTAAGAGTGAATGTAAGAAAAGAGATGCAAAACCTCTAACCAGAGTATTTAAAAACCTACTGAGAGAAATTAAAGACCTAAGTAGATGGAGTTAAATTCTTTGCTCATGGGTTGAAAGACTCAGTCCCATATGGCTTCCTTAGAGGTGAGAGGAAGAAGTAAATGTTTTTTTAAAAATAGACATGTGTAGGGAAAGATGTTACATGTTTCATCTGTACAATTTGAATAGCCCCAGTTCAGTGTGATATTTGTTGAGCACTTACTAAATGTTGGGTAGTTGGACTGAGAGATGGGTAAGATACAGTCCATACCCCCCAAAACCTCAAGAAGCACATGCAGGTGTGTAAGTACAGGGGGAGCAGCCATTTAACACAAATTCAATACTGTGTACAGTGGGATTAGTGAAGGAAAATAGAAAGTATACATCGCTATGGAAACACAGTAAGAGGACAGTGAATTTTACCAGAAGTTGAAGGGGTCCACAAGATAAGAAGATAATGATATTTGTTCTGGTTTTTAATAGGTGAACCAGAATTTTCCAAGTGGATTGTGTGTGTGTGTGTGTGTGTGTGCGCGCGCGCCCGTGCGCGTGCGTGTATGCGCACAAGTAGATGTTTGAATGGGAGAAGAGGGATTTGCGTAAAAATGGCACAGCAGGGTGAAAATTTCTAGCTTGTTAGGGAATATATCTGTGTGACTAAGACATAAAGCTTGGAGTATTATAATGGCTTCAAATGACGTTGGAAAGGTGGGCTAGGATCCATTATGAAGGGCATCCAGCCCTGCCGATCAACTTTTGTATCCATGGGCTACCTTTCAAACTGGGCATTAGAATTACTAATGAATAAGTGTGAGTAACAATTACTCTAATATGTGTTTAACATGCAGGTTCCATGGCTCTACCTGCAAAAATCCTGATTTGGTAAATATGGAGGCTCGACTTGACCTCCAAGGCTCTTGAACGGTAGTTTGAGAACTACCCTTGCAGGCAGTTTTCCAGGCAGGTGTTTTACAAATAACCCTAGCGTGGGTGTGGAGAATGAATTAGAGTGAAGGTTGAGGGATAGCAGGGGGATCTGAGGCAAGAAGGAAAATGAGGAAATTGTTGCAGTGTCTCAAGTGAGAGATGACTTTAATGAATCGCTTCTCCTGTAATTCATATTTTCTTGTGTCGGTGGCTCCCTTTGTGGTGAGCACCCTGAGTGTGGGAAGCTAACCTTTTGGTGTTTTGTAGCCTCTGGCACCCAGCGTGATGCCTTATCATTCCACAGCTGGTGCTTTTGAGTGAATGAGGAATGTGGCCTGCCAACCTCGGCAAAGTTTAGGGGGCATATGTATATTATTTCTGGAGTTTTCTTTTCCCATCATGGATCTGGTGACACCACCTTCCAGGTGCCAGTGCTCCCAGGACTGCCTGAGCCTTACCAGGCTTGCTTTTCTGCTAGCATTCTCCCCCAATGAAACTGGACAACCAATGAGGGCTTCCAGGGCACCAATACAGCAGTTGGTGCTGATGTAATTGTGTATTTTAATCAGCCTTCTGTTGGGCAGTGTGTCAAGATGCAATCATGATGAAAGATTGAATAAATCTGAGGGCTAAAATTCTGGTGACTGCTTTTCACTGACGTACCATCAGTGTGTCTAGCTTCATGCCTGGCACATAAGTATTCAAAGAATAGTTGAAGAATTCGTGATGAAACATATGAATGAATAAATTAATTTGAGGGCAGGCAAGCCTTTGAGCATTGCTGAGCATTCACCCAGGAAACCAGCAGGAAGTCTGCTCTCAAGGCAGTGAGTGAGAGGATGAATTTCAAGCAGTGAAGCTACCAGCGCCCCCAGAGCAAGGGAGTGGAAAGAGCTCCTGTTAGCAAGGTAGATCTGAAATCCAGAGCAGAGGACATTCATTCTAGACTGTTCCCTGGACATACGCACCCTCCAGGCTTTTGGAAATGACAACTTATATTTGAGGCTGGACATTGCTTAATTTATGGAGATCTGTTGGATAGGGTTTCAGATATTTCCTAGGATTTTGGAGTGCAACATTTGTTCTTTGGACTTAAGGATGAAATAATGAAGATATAATCCAGGGCAAATCTCGGCCTCTGGGAAAAGATACATGCATAGGATCCCTAAGTAAGTGCTGGAGTTGGTGTGCTGACTCTTGGCAAAGCTGGCTTGGCTCTGGTTTGGTGGATGGGCAGCCAGGGAGACCTGTGTAGGGTCTCTGCATACATGGACCCCAGCTTTCACAGGAGGGGCCTGAAACTCCCAGGGGCCTCTGCTGAGCATTCTCTGTGGTCAATTCAGGAAAGGGATTAAGTAAGAGTTTCTTCCTCTTCTCTCTGCTCCCCAATTTAGACATCGATATGGTAAAACGATCATTTGAAATGAAAACCCCTTAATGAATGTTTAACTTTCTCTGTTTTGCCACAAATTATTTTAACATTCCTTGGAGTCTCTACCCTCCTCCTTATTTTAAGAACTTTCACATTTTAATGTCAAAACAACTCCAGGAAGTAGGAACGGTTTGCATGTAGAGCCTGGCTCTGGGAAGCTAACCTCTTTTGCAGTCAGACTCCTGTGGTTGTGGCGTTGAGGGTCAGTTTTAATGCTCTGTGTCTTGCATCAGCATGGAGTTTGGTTTTCCATTTCAGAACCTATCTCCAGTTTCACGTACATTTAAAGTCACCCATCTTTGGTATTAGCTGACTCTCCCTTTGCTTTGCAACTTATTTATCTTCTCTTGATTCCTGCTTGTGATCCTGGGGATTTTTTGTTTTTTTTTAGACAGATGTGAGCCCCGATTCTCCATCTGTAAAATGTAGACAGTACTGCTACCTTCCTGGTGAACTTGCTATGAGAGTTACTTTAAATTAATACGTTGTTTGAAAGCACTTAGTAGACTACCTGGCACACCTCCGTCAGTCAGTAAAGTTGGCTATCAACTTGGTTCATTCCTTCCTCATAGAGATGCTGAGCCAAACGCAATACTAAATATAGACAGTCACCGCTCTTTCATGAAGCAAAAAATCTGTAAGGTTTTAATTGTGTTGTATTTATTTGCATAAATGTATGCATGTGTATGCGACCCTTTCCTCCATTAGACTGTATTCCTTCTGGACAAGATGGCATATTAAACCTAGCACCCATCATGGAGCCAACCACATGTTCACATTTTATAACCAGTATTGGGTTAAAAGCAGAAGTGCAGGAATCAGAAAGACCTGGTCTGTCAATTCCTTGGCCAGTTAACTCTCTGAGTGTAGATGCCCAATTTGTAAACTGGAGCCAATGATGCCTGCCTCACTGGATCAGTCTGAACATTAAGGCAGCAGTGGACGGCAATGATTAGTCAGGCACTTGGCCCTTGGGCTCTGTGCTAAATAAATTATATTGGCAGTTTATAACGATTAAGGAAGAAGTTGAGAGCATATCATTGTTTTAAAACCACTGTGCTTTTCTCACTGCTGCATAACCACTTTATTTTCATTGATACGAGGCCTTGCGTTATGAAAGGGAGCTCTTTCGTCCCAGGATAAGATCAGAGCCCTGAGGAACACACTGCATATATAGGATCTTAGGGGCCCCTGGTGTTGACCAGCGAAATGTCCACCACCAGCCTCCTACTTCAGGTGCAGCCATTTCCCAGGTACAGTCTTTTCAAAATGTTAATCTGATAATGCCACCTCACTGCTTTAAATCATTTAATGATGGGCCATTGTTCTTGGGATAGAGAGAACTCCTCAAAGCCCCACATTGGTCCCTATACACCTTCCTCCTTCCTCTTAAATTACTCTTTCTTTTCCTCTCCGCTCCCAGTTCTCCATGCCCCAGGACGTTTGCACATGTTGTTCCCTCTGTTTAGAATGCTCTTCTATTCCCTCATTGATTTGCTAACTCCTACTCATCCTTCAGATCTTAGCCTTAACCTTTCTTCCTCAGAGAAGCCTCCCAGATCCATCTGAAATGGTCAGATTCCAGTATTGTAGGCTCTCCTTGCCTTGGATACTTATCTTTGTAATGGTCTTTACAGACACAGTTTTTATACGGTAGTTTCTAACCCAGCTGAGATCTTAATATTTGTTTGTATGACTATCTGATTGCTGTCCTTCTTAGTCATTACGGCTGCTATAACAAAATATCACAGACTGGTTGCTTATAAACAACGAAAATGTATTGTGGAGGCTGGAAGTCCAAGGTCAGGGTGCCAGCATGGTTAGGTTCTAAAAAAGACAGGAAAGGGCCCCCTTTCTAGTCGAACACTTCTCACTGTGTCCTCACATGGTGGAAAGGGTAGGGGGCTCAGTGGGTTCTCTTTTATAAGAGCACTAATTCCATCCACAAAGGCTCTACCCTCATGACCTAACCATCTCCCGAAGTCCCCACCTACTAATACCATCACCTTTGGGGGTTGGTATTTCAATAGGTGAATGTTGGGAGGATACATTCAGAGCACAGTACTGTGTATCTCCTACATTGTACTACGGGGTGCCTGGGTATTTCTATATTGCATATTATTGTGTCAGAGACTCCTAGCCAGCGGGCTGGCCCTGGTATGGCCCTGTCAGTTACTAAACTGCTCTACGTGTACTGGCCTGAGAACAGTTGCACACCACTAGACAAGTATCTGAGCCCTGAAGACCCTGAGTGTCCCTTCTGCCACCCAGCTGCTCTGGCCATTCACCTGAAAGCCCTGGACCTCCCCACAGTCTGGTAACAAGTAAATCCTGGCACAGAAGCGCCTTTCAAAAACCTGGACTCTGGCGGGCGCGCATAGCAGGCTTATGTTGTGTTCATTCTTGGCTATTTTGAACGACACTGTGTATTGTTCCTGGTAACCACAGAGCAGCTACATGCTAAGTGCTTGATAAACATTTATTTAGTTTTTTAAAACATCTTCATTGGAGTAGAATTGCTTTACAGTGTTGTGTTAGTTTCTGCTGTATAACAAAGTGAATCAGCTACATGTATACATATATCCCCATATCCCCTCCCTCTTGTGTCTCGTCATACAGAGTGAAGTAAGTCAGAAAGAGAAAAACAAATATTGTTATGCTAACACTTATATGGAATCTAAAAAAAGAAAAAATTGGTTCTGATGAACCTAGGGACAGGACAGGAATAAAGACACAGACGTAGATAAACATTTATTGAATGAAGTGGATGGTCATTGAAAAGAGAAGCAGACATGGCTACAGAATGGGGCTCAGCTTGCCCTGCAGCTGTGGCTTGGGCTACCCAGCCTCACTCCTCTACCCCAAAGGGTCCTGGTGCTTCCCCACCAGAGGCCTTTCTTCTGTGTCCACCACCCCCATAATGGCTGGGTTTTGAGGCCTAGTATTCAAACCAGTAACTGCCACAACTGGGGAGGAGAGGAGATGAAAGAAGGATGACCCCAGGACAAGTTCAGATGGATGAGTTGACAGGGCTGAGGAGAAATGCCTCCTCCAGACAACTCTGCCTTAAGCCAACCCTGTTATTTCCATATATAAAGTAATTAAATGTTGAGACAGTTTAACCCATTTCTTTGTTTCTTGGGTCAGGAAGCAGGATAAACTCAGAGCCATAGCAGGCCAGGGGACGTGGAGGAGAGGACAAAACGAAGTGCAGTGTTGGGCCTGTGTTGGAAAAGTGTGCTAATTATGCAGGTGAAGACAGAGGGCAGGGAAGGAATTCAGGCTGTACCTCAAAGGAATCTCTGTTTCACAATTCCATGGGGCCGAGTCCCTTCAGTTGAGCCCTGCTGGCCTGCCATGGCATCCGGGAATCCTACTGTGACAAGGCTGGCATCAAGGCAAGGGAGTGGCTGCCCCCAGCTCTCAGGACCTTACCTACGGTTGTCCAACATGGGGAGAAGGGATTGGAAGACATAGGGATGTAGGAAAAGCTTTTGAAAGTCAAGCAATAGCATCCGTGCAAGGGAGTACACCTCAGGTTAAAGCTTACTTGAATTTTATTCATTGATTTATTTATTATTTTCAGTGGGGATAAAAAGGTGGATAACTACCTTTCTTGCTCTCGAGGACTTTGTTTGAAAGGGAAAGTAAAAATGCACAGAAATAATAATATCAATGACAGTAGGGAAGAGTCAAGTGCCAAAGGCATTTAGAAAGAAGGGGTTACTTTTCTATAGGGGAAGACAATGCTTCATGGGGAAGGTACCATTTGGGGTTTGAAGCGTGTGTAAGACTTGGTCATAGTACAATGGAGAAGTGACTGTTGAAAGAGTTTAGCAAAGGAGTGATCTGACCAGAGCTGTGACAGTCATATGCTGGAGGTGTTCAGGGCGGAATGTGAGAGAAATGTAGGGCAAGGGGAGACAATTCTGTTGGTTGGGACCACAGCAACTGGAGGACTGGAAAGGCTTTGAAACATGACTCAACTTGGGAGCAGCCATAGAGAAAGAAGCAGTTAAAAGGGGAGTCTAAAGTCTAGGTGAAAGACTGCAAGGATAACAGCCATTATCATAAACCTGACATGCCAAAGAAAGAAACAAAATAGGTAAAGAGGTAACACTGAGTTTGGTTTAGTTACTGTTGAGCTTAAGAAAACTAGATGGAGGTTGAAGACATCAAATGGACAGAGTCAGACTGACATTGAGTGTGAAGGTCAGGACTGAGCTACAGATTTGGGGGTGAAATATATGAAGGTGAAAAGAAGCCACGGGCAATGATGAGGTCACCCAAGGATAGACTTTGGATAGAAACTGGACATTCACAGTCCCAGCGGAAGTAGGCAGAGTGATCCAGGAATTCCCTGGGCACTGGTGGTTACTGACTGTGAACGCAATGAGCCAGGTGAGGTGAATTGAAAGAAGTAGGTTTACTGAAGGTGTGACGGTTGACTCTTGGAATCTAGCCAGTGTCTAGTCCGAGTTTGTCAAGAACTTTTCTGGTGTGGGCATGAAAAGTCCAGGAAACCGCATCAGTCCCAGTGAACTGGGACAGTTGGTCGCCCTCTATATGTCAAACCTCACTGATTAGAACCCTTGCCGTAAACTTTGGCATATATAACTTTTCTTGCTTTTTTTTTTTTTTTTTACCAAAGGATCAAACCTTTTCTGCTGAGGCAAATGTGCGTGAGAAAAGCAGCCTTATCCACAGGCCAATCAGCAGCCCTGCTCTGTGTCCAGAGGGTGAGGTTTTACTTGGATGAGGCTCATCACATTTGCTCCCGGAGGGCCAGTGTTCATACCTGAAATTAGTAAAACGGGCCCCAGCCTTGATGAAAAAACGGACAAAGCATTCATGTTTGGATGTTTGCACCTATTAGCTTGTCACTATTAGGTGTTCTTCCTTGGTTGTTCATGTCACCTGCTCAGAATATGGGCCTTGGGAAAGGGTGACTGACAGAAGAAACACCAAGAAATGTCAGGTTTGATATGTATTCAAGGCTTCAACTTGAAACTGAAAACAGGTGGCCCTCAGTCCAAGCAGATGTGCTTAATCAAGTCCGCCCCCTGAGTTAATGTAAATAAGCTGTCAACTCTCCTGGTTCTTCCATGGGTAGTGGCTCTTAGGAAAACTCCCGTCAAAATCGTCTACAGAGATACACACTAGATGCTCTTGACATGTTCAGCTCCAAGCTAGGCTGTGTGGGAGAGCCAAAAGAAAAAAATAAGACAGAGCTCTTGTTCTAAGAAAATCAAAATTCAGTTGTGAGATAGAGGTGAAAACACCTGAATCAACTAGAGAAAAAGTCAAGGAAAATCTGAAAAACCTCCATGTTGTGAGGCATAAAAGTAGGTGCTCCAGGAATTTAGAAGACAGGGTGTGGGTGTGGGCAGGCGTAGCCCATGAAGGCTTCAAGGAGGAGGGTCCTTTTGCTGAGCCTTAGAGAAGAGAGAGAAAGCAGCGTCCGGGCAGAGTCACAGCATTGGTGAAGGCTCAAACCTCGTTCTCTGGAGGGGGCCCAGCTTCACCACTATCACTGTGCTTTTGCTTTATCTAACAACTGTGTTAGCTCCTATGCTAGGCAGGAGAACAGAAGTTTCAATTCGCTTCCCTTCCCTGCAGTCACTCCCAGACTGACAGCACCTCTAGTTTGTTTCTCACTCAATTTCCAAATTTTCAATCCAGCCATGTGCCATTGGGTAGACATTAATGTCATGAGTTTTTGTGTTATATTAAAGATGGTGAGAGCTGTGAATGTTTATCTTTGTTTCTTTTTTCTCTCTCTTGTATGTTTGCTGAGGCAGAGGAGTTGGAATAATTTCTCTAAAAATTGTTTACTTTTCCTACTACGCTCAAATGAGACACAGTAGACTTTACTCTACATCCTGTCAATGTTTGGTCATTTTCGCAAATTACACAACAAGAAACACGGGATTCGGCTTGGCCATGTGTGGCTAATGTTTCTTCGTGATCTGATGTTTAGGGAGGGACCCTCTCAGGCCCTTAGCTGGGCCAGATGGGCTTGAGTGGGTCACCGTAGGGCTTGCATTTAACAGCCTGAAAGGCAAAAGTGAAGAGCTCTGAGTGACTCACTCTGATTTCCTCGTGGGGGGCCCAGTTTACAGCATTTTCTTGGTAAAGCAAACCTTTTTAGAACATGTCACAATCACTGCATACTTAATTTTTTGCAGAAAAAGGGAAATGCGATTGGACCTGTAGTTGATTGGAGGAGGGTTTGGAAATGGAATGGATATGCCAAGATGAGTGGCAAGAGCCTGCTTGGGGGGTGGGTGGGGATGGAGATGGGGCTCTGAGGGAAAGTGGTAAGGCCAGGCAGCACCCCTCTTTCAAGGCAATGGAAAGAGGCAAGCTGAAGGCTCCCGGGCATTTTGCACGTAGTGATGAAATACCATCTACTCCTTGTGCGTGTCTTTGACTGAACTTGCACAGTTGTGGGGATGTGGCACAGTTCCTCCCTGAAGGCTGATGTCCCAACTTTTGTGTTGGTTTAGTTTGGCTGACATGGAGAAATGTCCGAAGTGAGAGAACTCTGGAGGGTCTGGACTCGTGTTTGAAAACCACCAGGGCCGATTTCCCTCGTTTTGACTTTGCGTATCCCGTCCCATTCATGCTCAGCGCCTGTTGTGTAATGAATGTTTGCTGATCGAATGAATAACTGCATGGGACTCACTAAAGAACTGTTTCTTGAGGGAAAGGGGATGAATAACAGACTTGCCCTGTTCTTGACAGTCCTTACCATGAAAAGTCTCAGACATAAAAGTCAATCAAATCTTTCAGCCGTTTCAGCTGCCCGTCACCACCTTCCCCCTCACCCCCTCCTCAGTCTCCAGAGTTAAGTGGTTAGGTTAAGTGAGGATAACTTGCAATATCTCAAAGCAGGACAGAGTGGGTCTTTGATGTAAATGTTTTTGCTGAGCCGGCTTTTGGGTTTTTTTTAGCAAGTCCAGTGAGTGTAGCTATGGGCACAAAGGATGGGTTCAAGCTTCGCCTTCTGCGTCTGACTTCTGCACTGCTGCCTACCATGGGGGAAAGCATTAGGAGTTCACCGCCCTTTCAGTTTACTGCAGGAGCCGTCCTTCTGCTACATTATATTCCTGTCTAGAACCGCAGGGAAGAGAGGTTGGGACTTGAAAAGTTGCATATGCCTACGTCTCCCGGGTTATGTTATTGCTTTGTGGAAAGTCTTTCGCTGCTCTTAAAGTTTGTGAAAAATTCTGTTCTAATCACCCCAAGGTGACCAAGCCAAACAGTTGGTAAATTTCTGCCTGAGTTTCTTTGGAGGCTTATTATGGATGAAAGATGCATGCTTCACAAACTCGTCACTGCTGGACCTGGGTGGTAAGGTTTTCTTTAGCTTAAACACACACACACACACACACACACACACACACACACACACACACACGGTGGAAGTGGGGGGAATCCCTGACTGAGATATAAAAATATTGTCAAAAAGAGATCTCCTTGTGTAGCAGTAACTCCTAAAAATAAATAAACAAAGAAATATGTAGCTTCAGACCAATTGGAGGTATAACCTTGACCCAGTCAGTTCTGACCTAGCCACCAAGAGCTTGCATTTAATTCTGACTGGATTTAATTTATCTTTGTGATGACATGGAGTGGATATGAGTGTGTTGGCTGGCTCATGGTAGGAGCCTTGACTCCTGCATCAAAACCTTAACCAGGAAGAATTGAAAGCTGAGGCTTGAAGTTTAATGTCTGGGCTCAGGCTCGATATATGAATAACACTGAATTCATGTCTACATTTTGCCAGAGAGAGTCAGTGATTTTTCAGTAAGGGCCAAGCAAAACAAGCTCATGATTTAGGGTCTGTCAAGGTGCCCCTACCCCGCTTCACCTCTTCAGAAAGGTCTTCCTAGGCACTTTTCAAATAGGTCCTATCCCATTGGCCTGAAGTTATCACATAGGCGGCGCTTCGGCCAGATTATATTATCCTTCAGGAAATTTATTAGCTTCTAACAGAACAAAACGAAACATATATCCAGTGCCTGAAGGCATCCACTTAGCAGGTAATCCTAGCAATGGAAATTAATCTCTACCTTAACAACCTTGGACTATAAAAGAAATGGCAAGAACAATGCCTCTGAAGGCTGCCAGACCAAAAGGATGAGTTTTGTTCTTTGTGAAAAGAACATCCTCCCTGTCTGGATGTCTTTGTTTATTAGGAATCATAGATTTTTCTTATATGAACTGTGACCTGATAATAAAGAACCTGGCTATTAAATCCACTTCCTATCCTGAACCTTTCACCTAGGCCAGTGGTGGGGAGGCATACCTCTGCTAGTGGCTAAGCCTGCTGCCTGCCCTAGCTGTGAGTGTTTGTTCTAGAGCACTGCAAGCAACCTTCTGATGCCATTTCGAACTGGTGTGGCTGGCTGGAGTGTGGGTGACGAAGAGCAGAGAAAACCCTACTCTCAGCTGCCTCCAGCAGGGCTGGTTCTGATCCATGTTTACTCTTTGGCTCATGGAGGATGGATGCTTTGTGAGTCCAGCATAGCCTTTCTATGTGAGCATGACCTGAACTGGTCATGGACTCTGGTTTGCTCTGTGCCATTCACTGGAGGGGGTTCCTGTGCAGGGGTCACAAAAGCCCATGTGGACCCTAAAACATGGGTGCTATGAAAAGGCCTCACATTCATTTCCTTTCTGTGTATTTCTTTCAGGCCAGTCTCTGTACCCCTGAGGTGTGCACCTCTGACCCAGCCTCCAGTAACTTCTCCTGTTGGCCTCTCAGACACCTGAAGATTTCTCATGCTGTTCCCTCACCTGGAACAGTCTTTGCTAGCTACTCTTCTCAAGGCTGGATCCTTCTTTACCTTCAGGTCTCAGTTTCTTCTGAAAGGCTTTCTCTAACAAAGCTGCCACCACACTGTTTGTAATCTTCCTGTCAGTACACTATGCTCATTTTCTTTGAAACATTTGTCACAGTTAGTTATGATGTTATGTGTTTACTGGCTCACTGTCTTTCTCCTCAGATAGAGAATAAACTACCAGATCTCTATTATTCATTGCTTTACATCTAGCACCTAGCATACGGTAAGTTGTCAATAAATATATGTTGATTGAATGAGGCTACTGTTGGTTCCTGAAAATGACCAGAACCCTGCTTTAGTTTTCCTAGAAAAGGTTAGAAAACAACTTTGCCTCTTTTTCCCCTTGGCAGTTAGGAGAGTAGAGAGAAGAGTTAGCATGAGAGGGGATAGAAAGAGACTTCCAGCACGACTTCCATTGTTGTACAAGAAAAATATTAGGAGGCTAAGCTAACACCTTTGTGTCCAGACGTGCCAGCTCCCACCAGCCGCCTTGCCAACATTTCTCACTCTGCCTGGCTGGGCAGCTGGTGCCAGAGCCCCTGTTTCCCTGTATGGGTAACTCTTAGAGTTAACTGGACAATTGTTGGCGCCTTACTTAGCCCCTGGCATCTTCACAGCAAGGAGTAATCATTCCCAAGAGACTTGTTTAGGGGCTTGATTGGTTTTGATAACTCTTGGTGCCTTCAGCAGGGGCAGGCCCTTTGCACAGAGCTTGTGGAAGGCCAAGTTGCTTCCCTGTCCTGTAACCTAAGTTGCTGTCAGTAACATCAGTTCAGTTCCTTTAAGTTCCGTTCAACCCAATCCAATCTTTACTGAACTCCTACAGTGTAGATAAATGGTGGTTGACGAAGCTGTTCACTAAGCCATGTGAGGGAGCTCTTCCAGCAGGTGGCAGTGAGGTTGGCTGTTCCCCTTGGGAACCTCTGGTTGCTGCCACATAGCTCTCTGGATCCCTGAGTGTTCTAGGTGGGGGGAGTGATGCTGGGATGGCTTTTTCACTTGCACCTTCCAGAGAGACCAGTCAGGACACCACCCAAGTAATCATCTGAGCCAATGGACTTTTTTTTTTTTTAAAGGTATATACTTATACAGCTTTTTAAAAAAATGTATTTATTTTATTTTTGACTGCATTGGGTCTTCGCTGCTGTGCGCAGGCTTTCTCTAGTTGCAGCGAGCGGGCGCTGCTCTTCGTTGTGGTGCGCAGGCTTCTCATTGCGGTGGCTTCTCTTGTTGCGGAGCACGGCTCTAAGCATGGGGACTTCAGTAGTGTGGCACGTGGGCTCAGTGGTTGTGGCACACGGGCTCAGTAGTTGTGGCTCACGGACTCAGTTGCTCTGTGGCACGCGGGATCTTCCCGGACCAGGGCTCGAACCCATGTCCCCTGCCTTGGCAGGTGGATTCTCAACCACTGTGCCACCAGGGAAGCCCGCCAATGGACTCTTGAATCTTTTTAGTACCCTTTTCTTCCTCAGTTCTCTCTTACTTCTTGTCTCCAGCTGGGATGCTTTCTTTCCTTCTCTGCCTTCTTTATAAAGGCCCTCATTGACACATTCAAGGGCCTCAGTCCCCACCTGGGCTTTGGGGTCTATATCATGGTGGGATCTGTCCCAAGTCAGGGATACTGCCTCAATGCCTTACTCATATTTTCTTTATTTCAGTTCATTTTCAAGGGATTCTTTGTTATAAATTTACTGTGATTTCTTTCAAAAGCCTTAACTGAGCACCTACTATGGGTCAGGTACTCTGAGCTTTGCCTTCAAAATTACTCATACTGAATTGAAGAAAACAAATGCTTAAATAAGTAAACATGAAGCAGAGTCAAGTCTCATGTTGCTGTTTTACATATGTGTGTACATCTATGTATATGTACATACAGCAGTGTTCTGTGGGGTTGCTGTCAGACCCTGAAAATGCCCAAGTCCTTGAATTCGTTCTTCCTGTTTTATTTCTGACTGGTAAGAATTTAACTATTTACATTAGGGGTTGCAAATTCATATGTCTACATGACTCAGGTAGAAAATATAAATGAAATAAGTTGTAGGGCTTTGGTGTATTGGAGAGAGCAGGCCCAGCTGAAGGAGGTCAGTGGCTAATCCAAGTTGTCGGATTATTGCTACTTAAGAATGAGGAATCACTCTTGCCGGCTCTTTTGATTTTTCGAGAGAACTTGGAAAAATTAGATTTCTCATGTGACATTTTCCAACATTATAGCATGCTATTGGCTCCCCCCAAACCCCACCTAGAGCTGAATATAGCTCCTAGTCACCAATTCGTAAGACTGATTTGCACCAGGCATGCAGACTTCTTTGTGAACATTTTAGCTCAACTGGAAACCACGTGGGCTGATGTTATGGGGTTTCAGTCACCATGTGTCCGTTCATCTCCTGTGATGCTGATGTCTTTGGTCCTCAGCTACCATGCGTCGCTGTCTATCCTCTGATGATCCATTATCTTCTGGAAGATTCACCTGACGAGTTGCTATTCACATGGTAGGGGCTCCCAAGAGGTCTCCCCAAATCACTCAGAGCCCTGTTGTTGCTTTGAATACCCCTGGTTTGCTCTGAGTTCCATTTTCTCTTCCTTTCCTTATGTGAATTCTGCCTTCCCTGAATTCTGCTGTAGGATCTCCTTTCCTTTGTCCCATTTCATCTGCTCTCCTGACCTCCTGGCAGAGGCTGGTTAGCTGTTCATGAAAACTGTTGCTTCTTCTTCCTGGGCACATGGTGAGATTGCATTTCCCAGCCTTCCCTGAAGGTAGGGGAGACCCTGCGAATGACCAGGTTCCATGAACTGACCCAAACTACCTCCTGTGTCCAGCACTCCCCCCTGCCCTCTGCCTCCACCTTTTGCCTTTCCTCATCCAGTGGCTCAATGCAGATAACCATGGCAACCTTAAAAGCCAGTGTTGAATATGGCAGAGCCACAAAACAGAAGAATCTTGGATCCCTGCGTCAATACTTGGGGGAGAGCTGCCCGCTGCTCAAAAACTCCTGTTTTCTACTTTATATGAGTGAGAAATTAACTGCTCCTGCATTTGAGCCATTATCTATTTTGGCGTGTGTTAGTGACTCTTAGATGTCTGCTAGATCACAGGCAACATAAAATCAGAGAGACTGCTCTATTTGTCTTTTCCTAGCTGGATTCCTAGAACCTGAGCATAGTGGTGGGCACACCAGAGGTGCTCAGTTAATGCTTCGGGAATGAAAGAAAGGAAAGGAGAGAGGGGGGACTGGTACCATGCAAGCGATCACACATGGTTGCTTTACTCCTAAGACTAAATCAGATGCTGAGCCCCACACTGAGAGTCTGAGTGAAGGGAACCCTCTCTGTCCCCTTTCTAGGAGGATTGCTGTCATAGGTCACCCGAAACATAATGTTGGTTGAATTAAGTGCATTAAAAGGTAGCTCGCCAGATCCTCAGAGACTTTCCTAGGAGGAGCACCTGAAGAGGTAAATGTGCTTGAAATTGGGGCGAGAAATACAAAAAGAGAAAGCAGGTCTGTGCGATGCTGTGGAAATATTTCCAGCAGCCAGTTGCTCTGTGCTTGTCTGTATCAGGTCACATGTCCACAGGAAAGTTATCTGGACTCTGAATGTTTGTCTTGACTTGTTTTACTGGGGGAGATGAGGTGGGGTAGGGAGACCAGAGGAGTAGAGGATCTTAGAAATCATGTTTTAAAGGGAGTTTTTCATATCTGACTTTTACTAAATTGTATAGAAAGTCAGCAGATGGCATAGAAAGTGAGCAGCTTGCGTAGAAGGAAAGGGGAAACCCCTCTTGTCCTTGTGTCACTGTGGTGTTGAGCAAATTTGTATTTCTGCATTCTCAAGCGGGTATAAAGAAAGCACTTCTCTCTTAGTAGGGGACAAAAAGCTGCTTCCCCCGCACCTTTCTGAGTTGCCCCATAGCTTTCAAGCACATTTCCCCCTCCCCCATCACACACAAGCTGCAGCGCTGCAAGGTTGTGCAATGACCTTGTCGCTCTTTCGAGTCCTGCTGGGCATTTCACAATTACAGTGTAATAGAGAGCATCTGCGTCAAGGTCTGTTCGGAGCCTTCCTGTTTGGTTGAGCTTCAAACAGCTCTTTAGCTGTTCTTTTCAACGAGTAATATTTAAAGTGTACAAATAAGCATCTGAAGTTATTTTCACCTAAGTTAAAGATTGATTCTTTTTTTTTTTTTTAAGAATCAAGTTGAAAAAAAAAAAGTACCTTTTCCCACCCTTACCTCATGCCAAAACACTTCAGACTTGCCAGGGTAATCTGCATTTGGGCACAGACTGAGCTTGAGAGAAGGTTGAGCCCAAAGGGAAAAAAGGGTTTGTGAGGGTTACCTGCAGATGGCGGGAGGTTTTATTTTTAATTAGGGGCTGATGGAGAATGGAAATCTGTATGTAATCTGAACCTCTCCATGCACGCTGGTGGACACTCTATGGGGGAAACAATGGGAACCTCTGTTGGAGCTTTATCTGAACTGCAGCTCTGTTTTCCATACCTCAGTTGTCCAGGTAACTGTATTGTCAAAGGCAGTGACTTAACCGTAGGGAGTTCTCAGCCCCAGGGCAGGGAAACTGTCTACGACCTCCTGATGTTGATGGGGAGGTGGGGAAGAGGGAGGGGGTGGGGGGAGAGAGAGAGAATGAATCACCTTTGCAAACTGAAATGCCTTTGTCCCCCAGCACTAAATGCTTGTTTCCAAATCTGGAGCAAGTACCCAGAATTCTTCTTTCTCTTCCTTCTGCCTGAAAGGATGAATCTTTGCTCTGTGTGCTCTCCTAGTTCCTGGCCATCGTACAGCTTCTTGGGGGACCAGTTAGATATCTAGACTAAAAAAGGCTTCCTCTTCTCCCCTCCACAGCAACAAGCTGCACTTGGTAGTTATTGTCATAAATGTGTGCAAACTTACTTGCTTTTCTGTCTTGAAATTTCACATAATTAATTGTCTTAACCTACTTTGTATATATATAAGACCAGAGCCAAGTATGTACATTGCCTCATCAGATAGGGGCTTTGCCTGACTGGTCCTGACTCTTTTCTGTGTGTCAATATTTCTTGGCAGAGGTACTTCCATTACACGCTGCTGTCCTGGGATTGGAGATAAAAGCACCCTGACACTTAGCAATAATGGATGAGCTAAGTCTAACAGAGAGAATAACTCAGTGATTTAGGGTTGGGGTGAGGATGATAAACATATAGTTGTGCTTTGCTCAAATCCAATCCTCTTGCCTGCCCTTCTCTCCTTTTGAAATAGGTGAGTTCTTTCTAAATAATATGGGATGTGGGAAGAGAGCATGATAAGACATCATTTGAGAGAAATCCATCCATGTGCAGACAATCCTTGAGAAGGATTAAAAAGGATAATTTCTGGATCGTTGTAAATTTATTAAACAGTTTTCTTCCAAGGAGTTTGGGAAACATTTATAACTGAATTTGATCTAATTCTTTCTCGAAGATCTGAGAAGAAATTCAGTCTGAGTTCTGGGAAGGAGTGTGTCCCTTCTCTTGGGGAAGGAGGTAAATAGGAAGGCAGCCTTGAATGTAGTACAGGGATGGAATCAGTGAGATGGGGAGAAGAAAGGAGAGGAGTGAAGCTTCCAAAAGAAAACCAAGACTCAACGAGCTTTTAAAAATAGCTTGTGAAAGTTTTTTTAAAAAACACTCTTATTTTGTAACTTGCTGTCAGTAGACTGGGGCCAATTAAATTATGATAGGTAGCAGTAAGTGTGGTTAAAAAAAAAAAAAAGCACTAGAAGAAAAAACCCTTGGGAAGGAGAGGAAGACTGTGACCACATTCATCCATTAAATGTTTTTCTGTTTATAAAATTTAAGACCTATCTCACATTGTTGCTGTCTTTGCCCAACTTAAAAACAATGATTGATCAAAAAAAACCAATGATTGTTCCTTGTGGTATCTGAGAAAGGTGGGCCTGAAAGAGGTATTCCAGATGTAAAATTCAGATTGCCTTGGCAGGTAATGCAACTGAAGGCTTTTATTCTGTCTGGTTTTCCAAGCCAGAAGGACACACCTGAGAGGAGGCAGATGCAAAGCTGAGGAATAAGAAAACCCAAGCTGCCCTTCTGAGAGAAAAATAATAGTCCTTTATAGTCCTGTTTGGGCATCTATAAGGGCAGCTGTACCCAAAGAGGGAATTTCAGGAGGATTGAGTCAAGGAGTGAAGAGTGGGTATTTTCATGTGGGAATACATCCTCAGGAGCAAAACTGATATATCTTCTTGGATTTGTGGTTATAACATGGGTTATACTCAAATATCAAACAGAATTTCATGGCTCAAAGCCCTATTCTTATGCATTAACAAAATAATTAAACATTTTAAACAGTGAAAGTAGAGGCTGTTATTTTCACCTATTAATCAGTCCACAATGTTTATTAACCTAGTAATGTTTGGAGGCTGGGAAGTCAGTGGGTTAGAGAAATTTAGATTTCAGTTTTGAATACTATGTTCTGCTTTATTATGATCTAGTTAAGTCTTTCAAGGCTTCTTTAAATGTTTCCTTCATAATCTGGACACTTACGTCTACTGCTCCTTGCATTTATTATGATTACTAAGAGTTGTTCACTTTAGTAAGAGCTTGTGCTACCCCTCAGAGAAAAAAAAAGAATGAGACCAAAGAAGAGATCCTCGTCTGCAGGTCAGACCCAGGTCAGCACCTGGGACTCTTGTAACCAACAGACTGAACTAAGTTTGGAACTGGAGGCTAAAGATGGCTGTAAGAATAATTATGAGAGTCAATATTAATTGGGTATTTATTATGTGATTAGTGCTAAGTGTATTACCTGTTGTGATGGTTAGTTTTATGTGCCAACTTGACTGGGCTAAGAAACATCCAGATAGCTGGTAAAACATTATTTCTGGGTTTGTCTGGAATGGTGTTTCTGGAAGCGATTAGTATTTGAAACAGCAGACTAAGTAAACATGATTCACCCTCACCAATGTGGGTGGGTATTGTTCAATCCATTGAGGGTACAAATAGAACAAAAAGGTGGAGGAAGGATGAATTTTCTCCTTGAGCTGGGACATCCATCTGCTCCTGCCCTTGGACATGGGGGCTCCTGGTTCTTGAGCCTTTGACCTTGAACTGGGAGTTACATTATCTGATCCCCCCGTTCTCAGGCCTTCAGACTGGGACTGAATTATACCGCCAGCTTTCCTGGGTCACCAGCTTGCCAACAGTGTATTGTGGCATATCTCGGCCTCCATAACCACATAAGCCAATTACCATAATAAATCCCTTCTCATATATCTCTATATGTCCTGTTGGTTCTGTTTCTCTGAAAATGCACGTGTACTTTCTCTGTTAATCCTTAAAGCTGTTCCATAGATAGAACCATTATACTTTCTAGTTTACATATGGGAAAAGTGAGCCCTAAAGGGCTTGGCAACTTGTATGAAGGTACTGCTGGCAAGTGGCAGGACAGGGATTAGAACCTTGCTCCGTCTCACTTTAGAACTTGAACTGGACCCCCACGTGTGAAATTACTTCCAATTTTATGACAGTCGATGCAGAAGACACCGTTTGCCCATAAAAACCCTTCAGATAAATCCTCTAAACTGGAGGTTGAATTCTGTGATGAAGTTCAGTCACTCAGTTTACAGAGTTCAACTACTGACATAATCCCTTCTTGAAGAAACTCTAAAGGCAGGTGAGAACCAAATAAAATATTAGCACCAGAATGAGCCCCAGTGGACTGCTTCACCTTTCTTTCTCCTGAGAATGTGCCTCAGTTTAATTTACTTCTACAAATGTTCATTTAAAAAATAAGTATATAGTCCAGTACTATGATAAGTACTATGGTAAGTTCTGTTAATTAAGGCAAATTAATAGATGCAAAATATGCTTGAAACCATTAGGAGATCACATTTGAATCTAAATAAAAAATATAATTCACTTAGCTCCCCAAACAATTCTGTGTTGAAATGTCCCACAAGAGGAGTATCTTTGGTTTCTGGGTGATCTGATAAAGGGATACTTTTCCAAGTATCTGGCTTGAATATTTGCTTTGCCACCTGTTGGTCTGCACTGCACAGGCCTTCAAGCTCTGTACTTGCGAGCTTCAAGACTGAAGAAAGAGCTCGGAGTTGGTGACAGAGACACTATTGGTTTAATGGATACGGGGATCTTACGTGTCTGAAGCAAAGTCTTAGTGACACCCCACTGTATGTGGTGGATGGTGGGGCAGGACATGGTCGCAGTCTTGGCTTCCGGTGGAGGGGGTGGTGGGGAAGGGAAGATTACCAGTTATAGAGGGAATGTATGTCAGGTTGGCTCATGGGTTACCAGGGAAACTAGCAGAAGGGCAAGCCCTTCACCGCCCCTCTGGTAAGAACAATCACTAGCTGGGGCCTGGGGCAAGTACATAGGAAGGTCAGTTATGTGAGTAGGGTGTAGGTGAAACAGGTACTGGTCAAGGAGGGGATGTACAGAGAGCAAGAGAACAGCCATCTTGGGTGGTCTGACCATATACCATCACTGGGTCCACCCCAGAGACAACTAGCCGAACCATTCTCTGAGCCTCATACTTGGTGCTCAGTAAATATGAGCCAAACTAAGGACATCTCCTAGGTCAGATTAAGGATATCACTGAATGGCTCCACTGAGTCAGATAAATCAGGAAGAAACAGCTGAGGAATTTTGAACCTTCCAAGAAAGAAATGCAAGTAAGCACTGGGAATTTATAGGAGACAGTTGTATCTGCTGCTCATATTAAAATACCATTTGATTAAGATGTTTAAAACTTAAGCTCTTATTCCTGACTTTTTAAATATCCTATTAATAAACTACAATTTGGTCTGTGAAGTGACACTTGAAATATTTCTGGATTATCCTTTAGGTCATCATGCACCCGTTCATATATACAGCCCCTGAAAATCTTCAAGTGAGTTTATAGGAAATAGAACCCATCCTTGGTTTGGGATCAGCGTCAGTCTGTAGGGGTTGTTCTGAAGGTATTTGGCTTTTGTTTTTGTTGAAGCCTCTGTGGGTTGTGATAAGGCATCATTTGGATGGTCAGCTCTGTGTGTCAAGGAGAATGGACTATGAATTCAGACCCAGCTGTTGGCAAACAGACTTGTGTGGGTACAGCTGTGATAAATTCATAACACTTATGACAACTGACCAGGATGGTTCTTTTTATATTGTGGCCATGATAATATAAAGGAGGGAATTCACTGCAGGAGGAATGCCCATTTGTTAGTGAAATCTGTGTAGACGTGATATGCTATACAGATTTTCAGTTCTGTGCTTCTGTTTTCCCATCATGATCGAATGAATGAAGTGTACAACCTTCTTTGTTTATTAATGAGCTTGTTTGGAATAAAGTTTGAACACCATTTATGAGCAACACCATCTCCTGCGAGTGGACATTATTTCAGAGTTTTCTGTAAATTGAAAGTCAGTGAGAGTTTACTTTTGCCTTTTAAGGAGAGGTATTACTAGGCTCACCCTTTGATTGCCATTTCCTGAGAAAAGCTTTCTGTTATTATAATCCTTGTTGACCAATAAATGAGCCGGGGACATGCAGCTCTCGGAGGCGCACCTCTACTCTTCACCCTCAGATTCCCCTGAACCCTTGATAGGAGAATTCTTCAAGGAATGAGAGAGAACCTGAGGCCAGGAATGGTTTCCTTGTGATGTTCCTGGAAAGGTTAAAAAAAAGCCAGTGTGTTAAATAGTAGCTTTCCAACTTAACAATTATAATAAAAATGAAATCGATCTAATTTATGGCCTTCCTCCTGAGTTCCCTGTACTTTATGTACATTCTCTCTAAATTTGACACAATACCTGTAAGGTAGTTGGTATTATTGTGATTTCATGTATAAAGAAGAAAAAACTTTAAAAGTTAGGTAACTTGCCTAAGACCACACCTAGTCTGCCTCCAGAGCCTTTTCCTAGTCTAAGGATACTTACTGCAACAACAAAACCTGCTGCTTTTTGAAAATGGTCACTCAGACACACACACACACGGTCTCTCTTGGGTCTAACAGACATGTTCACATCATGATAACTATGGCACATGTCCTCTGTTCCTATAACACGGGACATGGGTCTGATGTGACACCACCAGAATCTGGATTGAGGCACTATTTATGTGTAGCAGCAGGATACCACCTGCTCAGAGCAAAGAGAGGGAGCCCGCTGGATTGAAACAGATAACAATGCATAGTACCTAGTTGTCTTATAGTTGTAAAGTAGCTGATCAAACTCATTGGGAAAAAGCAGGGCATACCATCAGAAGCATCACAAAATATTCTCTTTTCTCTTTGGGAAAGTCAGTTCCTGACTCTGCTCAGGTCCCATGCACATCACTATGATCAAAATCAGGCTCCTCAAAGGAGCAAAAATCCACCCCCTGCTGCCAATCCAGGCAGTATGGAGTAGCCGCTTTGTGTACCCTTGAGCTGTTATATGCGATACAGACAAGCTTACATTTTCTCTATGGTGTGGAAAAGGAGTTTTGCGAGTATTTCTTTATCTGTTCTCTGTTTCAGCAGGATTATGTTCCTCTAATAAATGTCAGGCTGCATTTACTTTTTGTCATTTATGTAGTTTGCCTTCCCAAATTTCTCAGATGACTGCACCTTTCACATTCCAGTTGCCTTTTCATATATAGCCCAAGACTCCTTCAATCAGCTCTTCTATCAAAATGTTCAGTTGACATTTATCCAAATGTCTTCCTCCCAGGGCAAAGGCAGCTACGCTTCTGATATCTTTTAGAAGACTAGACAAGAGGACAGAGGGAACCAGATCCCAGTGAGAGGGAGACAGCAAGCAGCTGGATTAGTGCTTTTCACACAGAAGGGCTTGGAGTCAGAGCTAAGCAGCTGTCAGGGTGTATCCTCACACTCTGCCGGGCTCTGCGATGCTGTAGAAATCCCAGGAGCTCTACTGGAGCTGAATGAGTCACTGGGAGCCTATTTCCGATGCTGGGGTCCCAACCTGGCAGGAAGTTTGTCGTCACACAGGCGTGTTCCTAAGCGTCCATCTATGATTGAGCCCCCAGAGGGCCCTTCACTAAGTTCCTGTCACACAAGCCAAAAATAAACTGAGGATCCACATTGCAAACTATGTGAAAAATGCTCCAGAGAAAGCATTTGCATTTTTTGTTCATAAGTTCAAGTGGAACCAAATCTCCGGCTTAGCTTTTGACCCCAGCTGAATTCCTTGCTTCAGGGTTTGGGCATCTCTGGCATGATTATTGGCGAGATAGATCGTTAGAGGTTATCTTAGCAATGAGGAGTTCTGCATTTGTTTACGTTGTATAGTGTGTCAAAGTAGAAGACAAAATTGTCTATATTTTGGATTTCCCATCTATTCTTTCTCAGCAATCTGATATAATGTGCATTTAAGAGTGTTCTCCTTGGACTAGAGTTTAGTCTTAGCCATCATTCTCAATATTCAAAGTGGCTGGAAGAGCTTCTTCTTTTTCCTGTTCTGGTCTAGTTGACCAAGGTTAACGGGATCTCAAGTGCCAGGAGAAGGCTGTCTACCAGTTCCTTGCATTTGGCCGCGGGTGGACCTCACACATTCACTGTCTCTCTCTTTTACCAGATGGTTCTTGGTCACCTTCACCTCCCATCAAGCAGCCTCCTCTTGCCGACAGACGTCACTCAGGTAACTGCAGTCAGTAAGCAACTATTTATAAAATCTGCCTTGCTCTTCAAATTCCTCTTGCAATTGTTGTTTGTGCTCATTGTCTATCTTCAAATGGTTGCTTAACAATTTCTTTATATTAGGGTATATATTTGTTGCATTATTGAAAGAAAATGTAATAATATCCAAAACTATACAGTACTGTTGGGTCTGGCATATAACAACACCCACTGAGGTGTGCAGCAAGTATTAAATAATTAGACAATGGGGGAATTGTTAGGTAGATGTTGCAGAGTGTTTTAGTGATACTTGGGGAAAGTGGTTGGGAACACAGTCCTACTATAAAAATTCACTAGCAGGCTTTTAGGGATGGATTCGATTTGTGTAACAAGGGATTCCTGCATTCAACTTATAAACTTAAAATTTGTGACTAGTTTTGACTTTTCATAATATGCAACTCAATTATGTCAGGGGGAGGCTAGGAGAGAATGCTCATCTGTCAAATATCTTCCTTATTTTCTCATCTTCTGAAGCATATTTAACAAGATCTGTAGTTGAGGAAAGGAGAGAGGAGGAGGTTGGAGAAAGGGAGTGATTTCTGGTAACCATCCTCAAAATAACTAAGGACAGCCTTGCCGTTATACATTTTCAAGGATATTAGTGGAGAAATACATAGTGGGCCCTTTTCAACGACTCAAATATTCAGCTTGATTTTAATATCATCTTTCTCTAGTGAAACATACTGTTTTAAAAAGTATGCTCCTGCATCTTCCGTTTGAGAACTTCATGGAGTTTATACTATTAATAGTCTCTATGCTTATTTTACTTTATTCTTTCTGTGTACATTCCCCAGTCTCCACTTGTGGAAGACACTTACGGGAAGTATGATAGCAGTAAATATATTTAGTGCTTCTCACATGACTAATAAGTTAATAGCCTATTTTGAGTAGTTGCAATTTTGAGTTTTGCCAAGGTTTTTCTTCCTTTCTCAGTCTTGCTTGGCTTCAAAACAGACTTGTTTGACCTTGAAGAGATGGCTCCTTTGACATACATTTTAAATCAAGAATATAAGCTTCTCAGCTTCTCAGTGAATGAGATGTTTTTGTTGAATGTGTTTGAGGTCAGATTTTGTCTGTCTGCATTTCACTGTTTTTTGATTATTTTATATTCCACCTTAGCTTCAATTCTTCTCCAACCTACAGACTCAGCAACAACCTTCTACACTGCCCAGTGAAGGGACTCTAGGGAGGGAATTAAGCAAATATCATAAAAGGCTCTATGAGGCAAGATTTGTGGATAGGAAGACTGGTTATGAAAAATCAAGTTTTAAAAGGTTAGGTAGTTGCTTGGAGAGCAACGTATGAAAGACTGGATCAGTTCCCATTTAGGAAACCGACCTAAGAAAGCATCCTTTGCCATAGGAAAGGGTACCTCTAGGGTAGTTCTCCTGATTACCAGGCTGGTGTTCTGTTTATTACACCACGTGGCTAAGGAATCTTTGTTTCCAGCTGCAAACAAAAAAATCTTATTGAGTCAGAGGTGAAATAGTCATAATAGGGCATTATATTTACATTTCCTTTTGTATTTACTCAGAAATTTCGTATCTGTCATTCATTTATGAGCCAGTTTTGTAAAGTGGAAAGGGCATTGGACTTGGAGCCAGATAATCTACTAAAACCAGCTAACATATCTTTCCCTGAAGAATCTTAAGGAGCCAATGAGATATTGTAATTGACAGTCCTTATAGTTTTTATCAAGCTAGGAACTTTTCACAGATCCCTTTAACTCTGAGCCTTGATATCTTCCTCCATAAAACAAAGGAGTTAGGTAGCAACTGAGCAATCTCTAACTTTCTCACTCTCACATTATTATTATTTTTTTAAACTTTGGGAGGTAAGTAGAGTCAGATCTGTGGTATTGAGATTTATAGGGAGAAGTATATATTTGGTCTTCCACCAGGTTTCTGGCACAGAGCTTCTAAAACTCCTGGAGTTTCCTGTGCTGAGAGTAATAAAGGTGTCTTCTCGTATGTCAGTGAGGTGACTTCCTTAGGACTGTGCCAGTTGCCAGGGAAACCAACAGAGGGATTACAGGGTTGGAATTTTCATCCCCTCCACACCCACCTCCGGGGGGAGAGAGTGGCTGGAGATTGAGTTCAGTCACAATGAACGGCTAATGATTTACTTAATCATGCTTATGTAATGAAGCCTCCATAAAACCCCCAAAAAAGACAGGGTTCAGAGAGCTTCCAGGTTGGTGAACACACGGATGTGCTGGGTGGGTGGTGTGCCCAGAGAGGTCAAGGAACCTGCAAGCCTCTTCCCAAATATCTTGCCCTATGCATCTCTTCCATCTGGCTGTGCCTGAGTTATATCCTTTTATAATAAACCAGCAATCTAGTAAGTAAATTGTTTCTCTGAGTTCTGTGAGCCTCTCTAGCAAATTAATTAAACCCAAGGAGGTGCTATATAGGTTCTCAGATCTATAGCTGATGGATCAGAAGCACAAGTTACAATCTGGAGTTGTGATGGGCACCCAAAGTGGGAGGGGGTGAGCCCTTAACCTGTGGGATCTGATGCTATCTTCAGGTAGATCGTGTCAGAATTGTGTTAAACTGTAGGACACCCATCTGGTGGTACGTGAGAATCCCTTGGAGGTGTGGAAAAAACCCACACGTTGGAACTGGGTGCAGAATCCCAAGACAGTTAAAAAAAAAAATCCTTTTCACAAAAGAGGAACTGGAGGAAAGAGGTAAAGTGAGTGGCCTGACTGACTGGGGATGAGAGATGAGCAATCAAACACTTTCCCCACTCAGCGGTGTTTTCCTCATTTGTCTTAGATGCTGGCAGGGTCAGTTGTATTCTATGAAGAGCTTCATGTGGCCCTCATACTTGGACAACCTTTTACTGAATGCAAATGATTTTAGGATACAAAATAGCAAGGTCAGACCTCAGCTGCACCCCAGAGGAGCTCTGATCTCAAAGAAAAATTAGCAAAACTGCTTCTCTGGGTAAAATGGAAATGTTGGGGGTCTGTGCTGCTAGCACCTGTGAAGAGCTGCATGACCCATGGGCAGGGAGGAACATTATCCTTCCAAGACTTGTTACTTGTCCAGTAAGTGGGTCTATTTCCTCTTAAAACCAGAGGTTCTTATCATTTTGATTTGTGAATTTCATGATGGGTAATATCACTTTACAAAAATGCAGTTTGAACCATCACATAATTTTTGCAAATAATTTCAGTGGGTCAAAAAAAAAAAATCCCCTGGAAACTGTACTACGGCCCTCTTAGGTCATTGGTCCTGAAAATTTAGTACACAAATGAATAACACTGGGACAACATTCTCAGAAATTCTGATTCATTAGGTATTAAGGAGCTGGTCCTAGTATTCTGAATTTTTAAAAGCACCCAAGAGAATTCTGATTCAAGCGAGCGGGATTCAATACTAAATAAACATTGTCATAGGGGTCCCTGGCTTTTAGTTAAGAGACACTGCCGTGGACTGCCTTAGAATTCCAGTGTTCCTGACTTCATTCCCCAAATTAATATCTTTCTCAAATTCAAAATCTGAAAAGAAAACCCAAGTCCCCATCAAATGAATTAGGCACACTGGAGCAAAAACCAAACACAAAGTAGATTTTTGTCCTGACTGAGCCAGTTTGGCTGGCTTCCTGGTCTGGCATCACCAGTTGCGTACTCAGTTTCCATGTCCCTGGGTGACAGGATGCCTGGCTTCATACCAGTATGGGCACTCATCAGCTACACTGTACAGTACAAGAACTGTCACGTAAGAATGGGCTGGTCTCTGTGAGACCATTCTGGGTTTGCTCTGAAGTAGCACCATCAAAAGAGTGGTTACAAATGGAAGTTGAGATCAGAGCCAGAGAAGTGATGTTGACCAGCAGATCTCTGAACAAGGCAATGCTGTGAACAAAGGGTAAAGCAAGGTCTCAGCAGGGCTGGGACGCCTGGTAACAACGTTTGAGTTGGATGGAGGCAAGCAGTTCAGGAGGGAGGCTATGAACAAAATGAAGTTGTTGGTCTTATCACACCCTGACCAGCTTAAACACACTAGACTTGACACAAGATACTCCCTATGGACGTTTGCTGACGAATGCTTAATAATAGAGGTCCAAGAAGTAAAAACCCTGTGGATGGTAAAATTTGTCCCTCCATCTTCTTTCTGATGACTATTTCTTTTTTCTTTTTTAAAATATTTATTTATTTATTTATTTGGTTGTGCCTGGTCTTAGTTGCAGCAGATGGGCTCCTTAGTTGGGGCTCGCCGGCTCCTCAGTTGCAGCAGGTGGGCTCCTTAGTTGTGGCATGCATGCGGGATCCAGTTCCCTGCCCAGGGACCGAACCCGGCCCCCCACATTGGGAGTGCAGAGTCCCAACCACTGCGCCACCAGGGAAGTCCCTGATGACTATTTCTTAACAATGAATTTAGGCAGAAACCGTGAATAACTCTTTGTATGTAGTTTTTGTTAGCAATCTTCTTTACTAGGGTATTGTCTAGTTTGGGGGTTGGAAAATGTTTTATCTGCAGTGCCAGATAGTAAAGTGTTTTAGACTTTGTGAACTACAATACTGTCTCTGTTGTATGTTCATCATTTTGTCCTTTTTACAATTCCCTAATAATGTGAACACTATTCTTGGCTCTCTGGCAGTATGAAAACAAGGCATGGACTGGCGTTGGCCCTCAGGCTGTAGTTTGCTGACCCTCCACTGGATTGTCTCAACAATAAAATAAGATTATTTTGTTTTTACATGGTGTTTGATATTTTCTGTCAGCAAATATAGTCAATGGGAAAAAATTCGCAGTTATCTGTTCCCCATTGAGAACATATCCCCTCCATTATGTACTGATAGGAGAGCCTAAAGCCATAGTGTGAGAAGTAGTGTTTTCTACACTTGAGTCCTCCTGTAGCAATCTAATATTATAAGCTGTAAGGGAAGAGATGAATTTTAATTGGGTTTCGTTTGACATAAAAATTCAGACTTGATGGTCTTTCCCTTTGGGGCTCTTATTTTTAAAATTAACTCCTATGATTTTAGCTTATATTTTAAAAATATATGCACATTATGGATTATTTGGATGATTAGTTCGCTATCTGAGTACTACCATGAGATTTAAATCCAAGTAGACATTTGAACATAAGATCTTTTTGGTTATCAGCAGTGCTGCCCTAACTGTTGTCACATAATGAGACTAAAACAGAGGTAAATTTAATAAAGGCCAAGTGATGTCATGGTTCTGGGGTCCTTTAACAGAGGGAAAATAGTTGGATATTGGATCATCCCATAACACATGGTATATATAGTACCAAACTAGAACAGTCCTGTGACAAAAATGTTAGTTCCATATCCTCACTGGAGTAAAAGAGGTTCAATTTCAGAACTACAGTATTTCGGTCACATTCAGTTAATTTGAATTTTGGTAATGATACATTAGTAAATTTGTGTATAATTTGTCCTGTTATGAATATGTGCGTGTGTGTGTGTGCGCGTGTGTGTGTACTCAGTTTAGATCAATCCCGGAGGTGTTAGTAGACTATCACAGTGGTCAGTATGCAAATGGGAAGAGCCAGGAACGAGGCAGGTGCAGTCAGGATGGTTAGAGCAAGTCTGTGCTGGTCCACACAAAGATGCCCTTTCCTCTGGGCTGATGCATACCTGAGCTGAGCCAGGGTACATGGCCCGGCCAGCAGTGACTGGCTGGATTTTACCCTTACTTGTCCCCTCGGCTGAGCACTCTTGTTCAGAGGTATGTTTCTGTCCTGAGTGAAGGAAAATGAATTTGAGAGATAATGTGTAAATATAATCTTTGAGGCCTGGTAGCCGTTTAAATCTGGAGATCAAGGATTGCTCCCAACTTCTGGCTTTGGTGACTATTGTTTTAAAACAATATCTGATGCATTGACTCCTTCAGAACAGTCACAATAATTTGGTATTAACTTTGGAAAAGCTGCGGTGTAGTCAAGAAGAACAAAAGCCAAGAAAAGGGCATTTAAAGAGGGAAGCAGTGGCAGCAGTAGGAATGGACAAGACATCCACTACAAAGTAGAAACCTGAAGGACTTAACCACTTCTTCTTTCCTGTGTGTGTATTTATTAGGGGGTGTCATAGGCATGAATCCACAGTGCCCCCTACTGCCCCAGAGGGGGTCTGTGCCAACACGGAATAGCATGGCCTATTGTAATGCCAACTTCACAGGAGGTAAACTCACAGCTGCGATGCTGGGAAGCAGGACTCATGGTTGACTAGAACTGGGAGATGCTTCCTGGGGTACAGGGAAATGGGGGAGGGAGACCAAATGGAATTTTGCTGGTCATCCCTCTCTTCACTTTTCAACAGAAGCAGATAGAAATATTTATTTTGTGCTGGGTACTTCCTAGGTCTTGCAAAAGAAAGATGGCAGGAGTATAAGAGAACCGAAAGCAATATTCTCCATGCTTTGAGAGCTTATCAAACTGGGGAGGCAGAACACGCGTACAGCACACTGAGAACACTTCAGGATGCAAATACAGACAAATTAGTTTATTACAAACTGGACGTTGCTCTAGATAGCGGTGTCTTTTCACAGTGAGAATTCTGTCTGTAGAAGGAGTGCCAAATAAAGACGAAATCAGAGTACAAGTGTGGGTTCCTAAGTGTGTGTGTGTGTGTGTGTGTGTGTGTGTGTGTTTTCTGTTGCATTGGGGGTGGTGAATATTAACTTGCAAAGGGGCCTTAGAGGAGGATAAATTAGGTCTGTATTTTTGAGTATGGGCAGGAGGGGGCAAGAAATGCTTAGTGGAAAGGAAAGCAAATTGAGAGGCAAGAATAAACAAGTGGAGTTCAAACATAGCAGAGGAGAGGTTAACAATATCTCACAGCTGGTGAAATACTACTACTTTCTTACAAAATGTTTCCATACCAGAAGCCCCGAAGTACCTAGAGCCTGGAGGTGTCCTGCCCCATTAGTGGGGGCTTCTTAATGTCTAGCCAGCCTTTTGCTTGCTTGAGGCCTGATTACTATAATACTTGGTCTAATTCTTTTCATCTTGAGCTCACGAGCTTAGGCAAAGCTGAGCACCTGGTGTGTATTTTTGTCCTCCTGTGATGGTGAGCACTTTAGCTACTAGTCTTTGAAGCCTAAAAACATATGGCACTAGCTTTTACCCAATGTCCTGGCGCTCTTAATCAACTTGATGTTTTATTTGGTTGTATTATAATGAGATTTAAGGACAGTTTGCATGGCATCCTTTACCTATAATTGTAGCTGTTAAATGCAGCCCCAGACAAGGTGTCAAACAACCTTGGAGACAGTTTAGTGATGAAATGCCAGGTCTTTCTGATATTAATGGTTTTTGGTGGGATTGACTTAGTAATAGCTATATAGTGCGGCATCGTAATGGACATACCTTTAACATAGTGATACATCGATCCCTTTGTTGTGTTCGTATATATAGAAATGCAGGATACTCATCACGGCAATGGCGAGACTAGCTCAGGGATCATGTGACAGCTCTGCCTCAGAAATAGAGGACCTGGGCGCCATTGTATTAGTGAGCCTGTGGGCCACGGAAGCAGGTTATCTGTCTGCATCTTGGTTGCACCACTGGCTGAACAACCTTGGGCAACTGCCAAATATTCTCTGAACTTCGATTTCTTCATTATAAAATGAGGTCATACTGGTGTGTTCCTGTTATGATGGGGATCCTTAGAGAGAGCCATGTGTAAATTACATGCAAGTGTTAGGCATAAAGTAGGTGGAATGTTAGTTTATTGTTGTTGGACCTGTTACTCACTTGGGCTCTACCTGGAATTTATTTATTTTTGTTTTTAATTTGATTTTTATTATATATTTTTCAGATGTACAGTATTATAATTCAACATCTATATACACTACAAAGTGATCACCACTGCAAGTCTAGTTACCATCCATCACTGTATAGTTCCCTTCCCCTCTGGCAACCACTAATCTGTTCTCTGTATCTATGAGTTTTGTTTTTTTTTAAACATCTTTATTGGAGTATAATTGCTTTACAATGGTGTGTTAGTTTCTGCTTTATAACAAAGTGAATCAGCTATACATATACATATATCCCCATATCTCCCCCCTCTTGCATCTCCCTCCCACCCTTCCTATCCCACCCCTCTAGGTGGTCACAAAACACCGAGCTGATCTCCCTGTGCTATGCGGCTGCTTCTCACTAGCTATCTATTTTACATTGGGTAGTGAATATATGTCCATACCACTCTCTCACTTCGTCCCAGGTTACCCTTCCCCCCCCCGTGTCCTCCAGTCCATTCTCTACGTCTGCGATTTTTCTTGTCTTTCCCCTAGGTTCTTCAGAACCATTTTTTTTTCTTAGATTCCATATATATGTGTTAGCATACGGTGTTTGTTGTTCTCTTTCTGACTTACTTCACTCTGTATGATAGACTCTAAGTCCATCCACCTAACTACAAATAACTCAATTTCGTTTCTTTTTATGGCTGAGTAATATTCCATTGCATATATGTGCCACATCTTTATCCATTCATCTGTTAATGGACACTTAGGTTTGCTTCCATGTCCTGGCAATTGTAAATAGTGCTGCAATGAACATTGTGGTACATGACTCTTTTTGAATTATGGTTTTCTCAGGGTATATGCCCAGTAGTGGGATTGCTGGGTCATATGGTAATTCTATTTGTAGTTTTTTAAGGACCCTCCATACTGTTCTACATTGTGGCTGTATCAATTTACATTCCCACCAACAGTGCAAGAGGGTTCCCTTTTCTCCACACCCTCTCCAGCATTTATTGTTTGTAGACTTTTTGATGATGGCCATTCTGACTGGTGTGAAGTGATGCCTTATTGTAGTTTTGATTTGCATTTCTCTAATGATTAGTAGTGTTGAGCATCCTTTCATGTGTTTGTTGACAATCTGTGTATCTTCTTTGGAGAAATCTCTGTTTAGGTCTTCTGCCCGTTTTTGGATTGGGTTGTTTGTTTCTTTGATATTGAGCTGCATGAGCTGCTTGTCTATTTTGGAGATTAATCCTTTGTCCGTTGATTCGTTTGCAAATATTTTCCCCCATTCTGAGGGTTGCCTTTTCATCTTGTTTATGGTTTCCTTTGCTGTGCAAAAGCTTTTAAGTTTCATTGGGTCCCATTTGTTTATTTTGATTTTTATTTCCATTCTCTAGGAAGTGGATTAAAAAGGATCTTGCTGTGATTTATGTCCTAGAGTGCTCTGCCTATGTTTTCCTCTAAGAGTTTGATAGTGTCTGGCCTTATATTTAGGTCTTTAATCCATTTTGACTTTATTTTTGTGTGTGGTGTTAGGGAGTATTCTAATTTCATTCTTTTACATGTAGCTGTCCAGTTTTCCCAGCACCACTTATTGAAGAGGCTCTCTTTTCTCCATTGTATATTCTTGCCTCCTTTATCAAAGATAAGGTGACCATACGTGTGTGGGTTTATCTCTGGGCTTTCTCTCCTGTTCCATTGATCTATATTTCTGTTTTACTGCCAGTACCATATTGTCTTGATTACTGTAGCTTTGTAGTATAGTCTGAAGTCTGGGAGCCTGATTCCTCCAGCTCTGTTTTTGTTTCTCAAGATTGCTTTGGCTATTTGGGGTCTTTTGTATTTCCATACAAATTATGAATTTTTTTGTTTTAGTTCTGTGAAAAATACCATTGGTAGTTTGATACGGATTACAGTGAAACTGTAGATTGCTTTGGGTAGTATAGTCATTTTCATAGTGTTGAGTCTTCCAATCCAAGAACATGGTATATCTCTCCATCTGTTTGTATCGTCTTTAATTTCTTTCATCAGTGTCTTATAGTTTTCTGCCTACAGGTCTTTTGTCTCCCTAGGTAGGTTTATTCCTAGGTATTTTATTCTTTTTGTTGCAATGGTAAATGGGAGTGTTTCCTTAATTTCTCTTTCAGATTTTTCATCATTAGTGTATAGGAATGCCAGAGATTTCTGTGCATTAATTTTGTATCCTACTACTTTACCAAATTCATTGATTAGCTCTAGTAGTTTTCTGGTAGCATCTTTAGGATTCTCTATGTACAGTATCATGTCATCTGCAAACAGTGACAGCTTTACTTCTTTTCCAATTTGGATTCCTTTTATTTCCTTTTCTTCTCTGATTGCTGTGGCTGAAACATCCAGAGCTATGTTGGATAATAGTGGTAAGAGTGGGCAACCTTGTCTCATTCCTGATCTTAGTGGAAATGCTTTCAGTTTTTCATCATTGAGAATGATGTTGGCTGTGGGTTTGTCATATATGGCCTTTATTATGTTAAGGTAAGTTCCCTCTATGACTACTTTCTCGAGGGTTTTTATCATAAATGGCTGTTAAATTTTGTCAAAAGCTTTTTCGGCATCTATTGAGATGATCATATGGTTTTTCTCCTTCAATTTTTTAATATGGCGTATCACATTGATTGATTTGCGTATATTGAAGAATCCTTGCATTCTTGGGATAAATCCCACTTGATCATGGTGTATGATCCTTTTAATGTGCTGTTGGATTCTATTTGCTAGTATTTTGTTGAGGATTTTTGCATCTATGTTCATCAGTGATATTGGCCTGTAGTTTTCTTTTTTTGTGACATCTTTGTCTGGTTTTGGTATCAGGGTGGTGGTGGCCTCATAGAATGAGTGTTCCTCCCTCTGCTATATTTTGGAAGAGTTTGAGAGGGATGGGTGTTAGCTCTTCTATAAATATTTGATAGAATTCTCCTGTGAAGCCATCTGGTCCTGGGCTTTTGTTTGCTGGAAGATTTTTAATCACAGTGTCAATTTCAGTGCTTGTGATTGGTCTTTTTGTATGTTCTGTTTCTTCCTGGTTCAGTCTCAGAAGGTTGTGCTTTTCTAAGAATTTATCCATTTCTTCCAGGTTGTCCATTTTATTGGCATATAGTTGCTTGTAGTAATCTCATGATCCTTTGTATTTCTGCAGTATCTGTTGTTACTTCTCCTTTTTCATTTCTAATTCTATTGATCTGAGTCTTCTTCCTTTTTTTCTTGTTGAGTCTGGCTAATGTTTTATCAATTTTGTTTATCTTCTTAAAGAACCAGCTTTTAGTTTTATTGATCTTTGCTATTGTTTCCTTCATTTCTTTTTCATTTATTTCTGATCTGATCCTTATAATTTCTTTCCTTTTACTAACCTTGAGGTTTTTTTGTTCTTCTTTCTCTAATTGCTTTAGGTGTAAGGTTAGGTGGTTTATTTGCAATGTTTCTTGTTTCTTGAGGTAGGATTGTATTGCTATAAGCTTACCTCTTAGAACTGCTTTTGCTGCATGCCATAGGTTTTGGGTCATCGTGTTTTCATTGTCATTTGTTTCTCGGTATTTTTTAATTTCCTCTTTGATTTCTTCAGTTATCTCTTAGTTATTTAGTAGTGTATTGTTTAGCCTTCATGTATTTGTATTTTTTACAGATTTTTTCCTGTAATTGATATCTGGTCTCATAGCGTTTTTGTCAGAAAAGATACTTGATATGGTTTCAATTTTCTTAAATTTACCAAGGCTTGATTTGTGACCCAGTTTATTATCTGTCCTGGGGAATGTTCCATGAGCACTTGAGAAGAAAGTGTATTTTGTTGTTTTTGGATGGAGTGTCCTATAAATATCGATTAAGTACATCTTGTTTGATGTGTCACTTAAAGCTTGTGTTTCTTTATTTATTTTCATTTTGATTGATCTGTCCATTGGTGAAAGTGGAGTGTTATAGTCCCCTGCTATGATTGTGTTACTGTCATCTTCCCCTTTTATGGCTGTCAGCATCTGCCTTACATGTTGAGGTGGTCCTATGTTGGGTGCATAAATATTTACAATTGTTATATATTTTTCTTGGATTGATCCCTTGGTCATTATGTAGTGTCCTTCTTTGTCTCTTCTAATAGTCTTTAATTTAAAGCCTATCTTGTCTGATATGAGAATTGCTACTCCAGCTTTCTTTTGATTTCCTTTTGCACGGAATATCTTTTTCCACCCCCTCACTTTCAGTCTGTATGTGTCCCTAGGTCTGAAGTGGGTCTCTTGTAGACAGCATTTATATGGGTCTTGTTTTTGTATCCATTCAGCCAGTCTATGTCTTTTGGTTGGAGCACTTAATTCATTTACATTTAAGGTAGTTATCGACATGTATGTTCCTATTCCCATTTTCTTAATTGTTTTGGGTTTGTTATTGTAGGTCTTTTCCTTCTCTTGTGTTTCCTGCCTAGAGAAGTTCCTTTAGCATTTGTTGTAAAGCTGATTTGGTGGTTTGGTGGTTTGGTTTGGTGATGCTGAATTCTCTTAGCTTTTGCTTGTCTGTAAAGATTTTAATTTCTCTGTTGAATCTGAATGAGATCCTTGCCGGGTGGAGTAATCTTGGTTGTAGGTTTTTCCCTTTCATCACTTTAAATGTGTCCTGCCACTTCCTTCTTGCTTGCAGAGTTTCTGCTGAAAGATCAGCTGTTAACCTTATGGGGATTCCATTGTATGTTATTTGTTGTTTTTCCCTTGCTGCTTTTAATACTTTTTCTTTGTATTTAATTTTTCATAGTTTGATTAATATGTGTCTTGGCATGTTTCTCCTTGGATTTATCCTGTATGGGACTCTCTGTGCTTCCTGGACTTGATTGACTATTTCCATTCCCATATTAGGAAAGTTTTCAACTATAATCTCTTCAAATATTTTCTCAGTCCCTTTCTTTTTCTCTTCTTCTTCTGGGACCCCTATAATTCCAATGTTGGTATGTTTAATGTTGTCCCAGAGGTCTCTGAGCCTGTCCTCAATTCTTTTCATTCTTTTTTCTTTATTCTGCTCTGCGATAGTTATTTCCACTATTTTATCCTCCAGGTCACTTATCCGTTCTTCTGCCTCAGTTATTCTGCTACTGATTCCTTCTAGAGGATTTTTTGTTTCATTTATTGTGTTGTTCATCTTTGTTTGTTTGCTCTTTAGTTCTTCTAGGTCCTTGTTAAACATTTCTTGTCTTTTCTTCATTCTATTTCCAATATTTCGGATCATCTTTACTATCATTACTCTGAATTCTTTATCAGGTAGACTGCCTATTTCCTCTTCATCTGTTTGGTCTGGTGGGTTTTTACCTTCCTCCTTCATCTGCTTTGTGTTTCTCTGTGTTGTCATTTTGCTTAACTTATTGTGTTTGGAGTCTCCTTTTCGGAGGCTGCAGGTTCATAGTTCCCGTTGTTTTTGGTGTCTGCCCGCAGTGGCTGAGGTTGGTTCAGTGGGTTGTGTAGGCTTCCTCGTGGTCGGGAGTAGAACCTGTGTTCTGGCGGATGAGGCTGGATCTTGTCTTTCTGTTGGGCAGGACTGCATCCTGTGGTGTGTTTTGGGGTGTCTGTGACCTTTTTATGATTTTAAGCAGCCTTTCTGCTAATGGGTGGGTTTGTGTTCCTGTCTTGCTAGTTGTATGGCATAGGGTGTCCAGCACTGTAGCCTGCTGGTCATTGAACAGAGCTGGGTCTTAGTGTTGAGATGGAGATCTCTCAGAGAGCTTTCACTGTTTGATATTACGTGGAGCTGGGTGGTCTCTGGTTGAGCAGTGTCTTGAACTTGGCTCTCCCACCTCAGAGGCACAGGCCTGATACCCGGCCAGAGCACCAAGAACCTGTCAGCCGCATGGCTCAGAAGAAAATGGAGAAAAAAAGAAAGAAAGAAAGAAAAATAAATAAGTAAATAAAATAAATTTATTAAAATAAAAAATAAAAAAATTTTAAGTAATAAAAAAAAGAAAGAAAAAAGAACAGAAGAAAGAAGAGAGCAACCAAAACAAAAATACAAATCCACCAATTATAACAAGCACTAAAAACTAAAGTAAAAAAAAACGGACAGACAAAACACTAGAACAAATGGTAAAAGCAAAGCTATACAGGCAAAATCACACAAAGAAGCATACCCATACACACTCACAAAAAGAGAAAAAGAAAAAATATATATATATATTTTGGAAAGTCTAAGGTCTTCTGCCAGCATTCAGTAGGTGTTCTGTAGGAGTTGTTCCACATGTAGATGTATTTCTGATGTATTTGCGGGGAGGAAGGTGATCTCCTCTTCTTACTCCTCTGCCATCTTGAAGGTCTCTCCCTGTGAGTTTGTTTTTCTTTTATTTTTTTGTTTGTTTCATTTTTTTAGATTCCACATAAGGGTGAAATCATATGCTATTTGTCTTTCTCCTTCTGACTTATCTCACTTAGCATAATACCTTTAAGGTTCATCCATGTTTTTGCAAATGACAGGATTTCATTCTTATTTTTATGGCTGAGTTATCTGGAATTTAATATGGAGATAACACTTCCCAGAAATGTTTAAAACCTCTAGAGCTGAATTGTTGCTGGAAGACAGAGGTAAAGAGACAATATTTCAGAAGAATTGATATATCTTGATTAGAAACTAAGTATGTAAATCGACTACTGCCCCACTCTGTAGGTGCTTCCCGATACACATTCCGTGTGCATCTAAGCTTTCTTGCTCCATCCATTTTGTAGCCCTTGGATTGAACTGCCATCGCCCTCTTGCCTAAGCCACCGCTCCAGTTCCAAACTCAGTCCCCAGATTCTTAGTCCATAAATCTGACATAAATCCTTTCGGTAAGAGAGAATCTTTGAGATGTTTCTTTTGTTGGTTCCAAGCTGTGGCACTGACATGTGTCTGAGGCCTCCTATGATATGTATTTGTCCATGCAGGTCAGACTGTTTAAAGTGAGAATTATTCTGGATAATTTAGACCATATGGTCACATCCCACTCTTTTCATCATTGAAACTCAGCATGCATCTACCTATGGGCAGAGCTTTATTCTCACCACAGGACAGCCAGCTCCTCTGCCTGCATCTGAGCTGACTTGGACCTCTTGCTGGTTCTGAATGCTTGAGGAGCTTGACTTCAGCCTCTTGAAACCTTCTTGTGCTGGTCGTCTCCTCCTCCTGAACCCTGGAGCACTCAAATATTTAGATGCCAGAAAGGTAAGGAGGAAGCAGCAAGGAGGACTGAGAAGGATCAACCAACTGAAGTAGGATGACAATAACCCTGAAGGGTGTGGTTTCCAGGAGGCCAAGTAAAAAAATATATCAAGGATGAGGGAGGGGCCAATGATACCAAATATCATTAGTGGATGAAGTAGATGAAAGCTAAAAATTGGTCATTGGATTTGGCATGTTGATTAGGTTAGTTTTGTGCATGTATTTCCTTCTCTCTAGTTCTTGTAAAATCGCTATGAAGGTAACTATTTTGCTTTTTCCTTTTTTTTTTTTTTTTTTGCAAACAACCTAAGATTCAGGATACGTCACCTGTGCAGATTTACAGATAGAAAGTAGCAGAATTGAGGCTTGAACCTAGGTTTTCTGACCCTAAATCCAGTTATCTCTGATGTCAGATATTTACATTTCTGTTTTACTTTCAATTATAAATTTTCTTCTCCTAGGAACTCACATTTACATTGTGGATGCAACATTTTGCTCCACCTTTATGGACTTTAAGTATTAGGAATTTGGTAGGATAATATTTTTAGGAAACACCTATCCTCTCTGTAAGAAATCTAGACCTGAGCATTGTCGCCTTTAACACTAGTCCTCTCAACATCCCTCAATATTCTGTGGAAAGTAGAATGGGAAGAGGAAAATATTAAGAGAGAGAGTAGTCCCATGCATCCTCACCTGAATCCATTTCCCAGAGGCAGTTAGCTCCCTCCCCCACAGAGACTTCTGAGAAGGTCAACATGTATTGGCAATGGCCATTCAGTGTTCTAGGCAACGCCACAGGCAGCCAGTAATTCTGGGACCAAAGAACTCAAAGATTCTTGAAGAAACGAGACCTGGGTGTAGTGTCTGGTTTTACTGTTTCTATTTTGCTGTAAGCAAGCACATGTATGCAAACTATATCAGAGTCATCTCAACTCTATCGACTGCCTCCTTAGCTTGATATTGCAAAGACTTTGGGTGAGCATCTGTGCACAGCATTAAAGTCCTGGAGTTCAGGCACTAGCATCAAGTGGTTCTTTTGCAACTCAGTGATGAATGCCATGAAAATGGAAAACTACAATTAGAATGTGCTTCTGGCTTTGGAGCAATGTGAGTAGGACTTCTATGATAAGAGACTAATGAATATTTTTGTCTGTTCATGGACCCAGATGGTTGGGTAGACTGAGAAATGCCATAGATATTAATTACTTGAGGATAGGAGAAGTACAAGAGAGAGACTGATTTGACTGACTCATTGTTCTCCAATTACTTTTGTCCAACATAGGGATTTCTAATTGTTCATTTTTCTCACTGAAAAAACAAATCAATAGTAATAGTAGAGATATGGTAATGGTACAAAATGACAGAAAAAAACAACCTGCAGGTAATTGGAATATGCATGAAAGTGGCTTGCTTCTCACAGTTATCAAATTCACAATTGCCCACCAAATAATTTCAGATCTGATGTCTTCTTTGTGCATTTTCTTTGCTTTTCCACAAGCCACAAAAGACAGCTGTCGTCATGAGCTTTATCAAAACCTGAAAAAAGTCATACTCAAAGTTTGGCACCGTAGACATCAACAGTAACCTTTAGGATATTCGAGACTGGAAAGAATCTCTTAAAACTTAACTTCATTTTGAGACATAAGGTAGCAAAATTCTAGAATTGGAAAATTCTAACAGAGAGTTTACCAAAAACCCAGTGTTAATTAAAACAACCCAAGTCGTGAGCCACTTCTAAGTTTTACAGGGTTGTTTCGAATAGTTTAAAAGTAGAGACTTATGCTAAGGCGAAGTGCCTGGTCCATCCTGAGTCCTGTTAGTGTCCAAAACAGCCACAAAAATGCTGAAGAGAGTCCATGGCCTTGAATTCAGAGCCTCCATGACTGTGCCTATTGTTTGTGAATGTGGTTGGAAACTAAAGTGCAAACCTCAAAGGAATGAAACCTGCCTGATAAAGAAAGTAGCTTCTGGAATGGTAGGGGCCCAAACAGATTCTAGAAGGCTGAAAAGGCTCCAGAATGTAAAGTTTATGGATGGATATTAGGCAGTTTATCTGCTAGTGCTTGACGTATTGGACCAGGGTAAGTGGGGTAGGATGTAATGGCATCAGCTCAAGTAGAACCAGGAATTCATCCACCATCCTGCCATTAAGTAGCTGCACATCATCTTGGCTCACTCTGAATCTCAGTGGTTCTGTTTCCTTTTTGGTCAAATGCGGGGAGAATGATTGTCACTGCCTCTCCCAGGATTAATGAAGTGGTATCCACAAAAAGCATTGTATTCTTAGGAAAGAATGCTCTGTGGCAAGATGTTAGAGGGCAGTAACGTTAAGCATGTTTAAAACATGTGCCTGCTGTTACCGAATGGATGCCACGGCTGAACAGTCTTGTCTGTCAAATATAAACCAATGCATATGGAACTGCTTATGGGTAACAGATGACAGGCTGAATAAGTGAAAGAGTTGATCATTATAAAGAAGGTAGTTCATGCTTAAAAACATGCCTCATGCCTGCTATTTCAGCCTCAATACACTGAGGACATATTTGAGAAATCCCACTTAGATAATCACTGGCCATTGGTGGCGGAAATTAGAAATGGAGAAAAGGATTGGGTCACTGAGTCTGTTTCCTGGGAGACAATATGGAAGAAGCAATCCCAGCAACAAGGCCTGCATGCTTCTGCTGAATGTTAACTCAGCTTCACAAACTTCCCTCTGCAGCTGTGTCTGTGATAAATGTCAGACTGAGTCCAGGAGGGCTGCCCCTGTACTCACCCGTCATGGTTGCCTGAAATCTTTTGTACAAGGACCACGTTGGAAACTTCCAGGACCCATAAGTAGGTAGCAAGGCTCTGTATTCAGAGTGGCACCTGTGACTATTCCACCTTGCTTGTGCTAGTTATTCACACATTTCCATTCATCAGGCAAATAATATGCTAGCTGATTCCTAAAGAGCATCTTTCCCAGTGTTTGGAGGTTCTAGGATTCATTTTATGAATAATTTGCTGAAATCAGATAACCTCATTCTCCTAACTTAAATCCTCTAGTGAATTCCCATTGCTCTTAGGAAAGAGATCCCATCTTTTTACCACGGCTTCCAAGGACCTGCCCGAGCTGGCCTCTAACCTCCTCTAGGACCAGCTATCTTGTTCGCCATGATGTGCTTCCTGCTCATTCCCACCCTGAGCCTCTGCCCTTGCTGCCCCTTCTGGCTAAAGTGCTCTGTCCCAGTGCAGTAGGTACTCAATACATTGTCAAATGAGTGAATATTATTACTATTCTTGTCTTTCTCCTCATTATCTCCTGTTTCCTCATTATAAACATTATTGACTTTGTGTCTATTTTTCACACACTCTTTTGTAAGCTATTGGCCATTGAATAGAACAGTTTCATAGAAACATCTCTCACTTAAGTTAATTTCAGTGTGAATTTCTGTTATTACTGTCATTGCATATGGTCTGGACATGGGTTTTAGCATCCTAGGGCACTGTAGAGGAGAGAGGACGTCTGTTCGATAAACAAAGTGAAAGGTGCAGATCACACTGGCCATGGCCTTCTGCCGTATAAACTCAGAATATTTGAGACTTTATTAATCACAACCCCAGCCCATTCCATTCTATGTACCATTGAGGAAACTGAAGTCAAGACCTCAGTGAATCATGTCCTAGTCTGTTGGGCAATACCTTTATTTTGGGATTTGGGTTATTTGTAGATTGCCCTTTTTTGGTATAAATGAGGAGGATTATTTCCATTTTTTCAGTAAAAAGCTACTGGCTATTTAGCCAGAAAGCAAATATTTTCACTTTGAATTTCTTTCTGGACATTTTTCCAACAGTGTTTGATTTGAAGCTGTGAAACACATTACTCTCCTTCCCTCCTCCCATCCCCCCCCATTTCCTTTTAGGTGGATCAAAACTAATGCTTTAAGGAATAAAGCCAGTATTCTTTGATTGCTTCTTTACCATATGAAAGGATCAGAGAGGCTGAAATAAATGCCTGTTTGGTCCCAAAATGCTGCAATCAAGGAAAGTCTGCCAGCCAACCAGGTATTCCAGAATATCTTGCCTTAGGCCAGCCTGCCCAGAGACTGGCATTGAAGTATGTCTGGGCTTTGGTATTTTCTGTGTAGCTTAGAATGCTATCTTTGGGCACATTTATTAGGCTACATAAGAAATATTGTACAATCTGCATAGTGATGAGGTTATGTATGTCTTAGACATGCTCTCCAGTCATAGAATATTCCTTTTACAGACCTTTGGATCCCTTAGGTTGTTTTTAAACTTAATTTTAATTTTCTCTTTTTCCATCTGGATGCACTCTCCACCCTCCGTTAATTTTACTAAAAATTTCCAGCTTGTTTGTTTCTGTATCCATTGAAAACCTTACATCCAATCCTATGCCCTTTACATAATAACAAACACAGCACTCACCCCCAAACAAAATTTTAAAACCTTGAATTTAAGAGTTTAATTTCATTTCCAGCTGTAATTTACTATCTGTAGCCTGGCTGTCCTTTACTTTAGTCATTTCCACTGCTGCTTGGTTCAGCTCAAGGCGCTCAATCCCGATTGACTCATTGTCTAGGTATTTAGTAGATTTGTATCTTTCCTTTTTATTTTGGTGACATTGCTTAGGTATGCCCTGCCATTCTTGACATAGCTGATAATGGGAAGACTTTGAAAGACATTTTTCTTACTCATTAATAACAGCAAGTGACAGCAGTTGAGAAAGAAAGAAAAAAAGAAAGAAAAATTAAAAAAAGAAAGAAAAATAAAAATAATTTCAAAAAGAATCAGCATGAACAAAACAGCAATGAATTGCAAATTTTCAGAAATAGCTTGAGTGTTAATATTTCAGATTCCTCAAAAGTAGGTGAACTATTTTCTTCTGATTGTTCCATAGCATTCTTTAAGTAGAAGAAGAAGGATGCTTTACAGAGGTGAATAAAATGCATTGCTCTATTATTATGGAGGGCTGACTCAAACTTTCAAATATTTTGAGTGGTAGGAAAAGAATAAACACAAGACAATTTTGTTTTATGAGTTAAAAAAAATCTTTAAACCCCAGGGAAAGAGCCAAGTGGACCAAACCTGCTTTATCCCTCCTGGACCCATAATATACCTTGGCAAATTAAAGGCTTTGAGAAGTTCTGTAGTAAGGAATCTTATTTAATTTGGTATTTCCTGCATTTAGTAGAGCATGGAAAGAATGAGAATTAAAAGCTTATAGAAAGGTTCTGATCATTCTAGAAGTAGAGGGTAGGTGTTTTGGGGGCAGCATCTCTGATGTATGATCAGCTGGAGAGACAGAATAAGGAGAAGCAGCAGAGTTCCATGGCCACTGGCTGGAACCTCGGGATGAAAAGCCCAAGATGTGGTCTTGAGTGGTGAGCCTCTGCCCACAGCAAGGGCAAGACTGAGAGGAAGAAAAGGAGCTGAGAGGAACCATAAGACCTTGAGCAGACACTCAGAAACCCTCATCCTTCAGGTTAGCCAGGCTTTTCTAACTTAGTTGGATATTTGAATCATATAGTTGTTTTATCTTGCCTTGAAGACAATTGAGTAAGTTTCTCTTTTCCAACATACGTGGAGAAAAACAACCTTCCTGAGTCATTAATTTAATAATTACTCAGTGTACCCCTGGTGAGTATTCATGATCATATTTTAAAAACAGGTTCAAATTATTTGTCATTGTTTTTAGTTAAAGCCACATCAATTAGATTTCCTATGAATTATACACACACACATTATCTGTTTTTCATTCTGTGGTGACATGTAATGAAAGGTTATTGTGAGTTTGGTCTGCATAAGACATCTGTCCTGCAGGTGTTCCAGAATTGTATTAAATGCTCTACACATTAATGTTGACTTATAGGAGTCTGAAGCCCTCACCCCAACCCCAAGCACTTTTACTCCTCATTCCTCTTTGATTTACTTTCAAACTGAGTGAATAAGGGACAATATGAACACCACATGTAAAATGCCCACTAAGTTTTCTTTTCTTTTTTTCTTTTCATACATAAAAACAATGGGGGAAAGCCAATGTAGAGATCCTGGGGCCAACCAGTGGTTTATTTTGAAGCTTACCAGGGATACCAGGGAAATTTGCCAATACATGGATCATGTTTGAAAAGTCAGCTCAAAGAAAGAAATATGGAGTGTCAGGGCCTGGCATCTCTTGGGTTTGCATGTCCAAAGTGCAGTGTCCGAAGCACTTTTCATTCCTGGTCCATGTTGCATTTTGTGTCACTCTTTTCTTCCCCAAAGTCCTCGTAATGGAAAGGCATACGCTGTGTGTAAACAAAGATGTAAGCTATCATCACATTTAAAAAATAGAATTGTCAACTAGCCTTGGATTTAGATTTCATTTGGGGTTCGTTGATCCCTGGAAAGGTTGAAATCCCTGGTAGTGAAGTATTTCATGTCCTTTACCCTTTCTAAGGATATCCTCTAATTTCATTTAACTTCTAATTATTTTTTCCTTAATTTTCCAGGGTCCCTAAAGGGATAATTGTCTATAACTTTACCCTTCTTGAAGGCAATGAGGGAAAGGTCCAAAAGGACTCTCTAGTGAGACTGGGTACGAGAAATGAACTAATACACTAGTGGCCTAGACTTTGTATCTGCTAAGATGTTATGCTTTTCAAGATAGTGCAGGGACTCATGGCAAACCTGTGATCTTCTGAAGTTCCAAATGGAGGCATGGAGTGCTCTTGATGGCAGTGTTTCATGGAGAGTGTGATTGATGTTCGTACTCCAAACTCAAAATCTAGCAAAGAATTTAAGTGTGATAAGATGGAGAAAAAAATCTGTTCCTTGATCATCTATGATTTTCTGCCCTTCTCCATGAATGAGTCGACCCACTTCATCTGGCCTTCCACTGCCACATCTCCCTTCTGTTTCTGCCCTTCAAAGATTCTGGGAATTTTCTAAGTCTGGTAAAAAGGGTGGATGCTACTTACGCTTCTGACTTTGATTCTTGTCATAACATTCCCCAAGATTTCCAAAAGGCCAACACCTTGAAAAAGTATGTCAAACGGCTTAGTGTTTGTTTTTTGAATGTTTTAAATGCTGGACGCAGCTTTGGTTGGTTCTGGGTGTGCGTTTAGCATTTAATTGGAAATCAGTGCAGCGATTCTTTCTCACTTTGTTTTCTAGAAGAAGATTTGGTATTAGACAACTACGTCTGTGGTGCTGGGGTGACTTTCCAAAAGGGAACATATAGCCAAGGTTTTGTTTCTGCTTAAATACCAAGGCAAAGCTTGGCCTCATACAAATGAGTTGTGACAAGTCCATTTCTGGCTGTGTATTTGGATACCAGAATACCATTTCCCCTTGTATTTCATGATTCTGTCACTCCAGGGTTGTAGTCACTCATTCTATTACCGTCTTAGATTTCAGTTTCCATAATGGGCCCATCTGAATTCCAGAATTAAATTTCTTTTTCCTGGGAAGAAAACACAAAATCATTTGCTTGACCCCTTGAGTTGTCAATTCATCAGTAGGCCAGGCTCTGTGCTTTGGGGCAGTTCAACAAATCATTTTGCCACTGACCACAGAGTTGGATGGAATGATCCCTTTCTGCAGAGAGCACAGGGGATGGTCCAAGTAGGGGCATATGGGGAATGATTTCTCCTGCCATCTGCGTTTTGCATAGGATCATGTAACCACCAGACCAGCAGGGCCACTCATTCACCCTGTCAACTCCAAATAGAGCAGATTTCAGAAAACAAAAATGTAACTAAATTCAAAAAAAGAAATGGCTATGTTTTCTCATATCTTCACATCCTTGGATCTTAGGCATTAAAATATTTCTCCTCTTTTTTAAGTCAAAAACCTCCTAAGATCTTTTCACTTAAAAAATTTCCAAAGCTCCCAGTGTGGCAGCAGAGTCTCCTTATATGTTGTTTCTTTGTTTAAGAATTAAAAAAATTTTCTCCCTACCCAGTTCAAACCCTTTACTGTGTTAAGCTTGTGTTATTACCCTTTTCACTAGGGTTTATTTAAATCAATCCTTAAAGATTTGGAATAAAATTAATTAATATATGTATATATGTTAAAGGTCACATCTATATAAAAATTTTTGGACTGTTTTGACTAAATATATGAAACTATTTAGTAAATGGAATGAAAGTTTGGAACTCAACAACCAGTTATTTGTGGATGTATACCTTGTTCAATAAAGTGGGTGAAACCTCCACTTTTCTGTTAGCTATTCATGTCCTATAGATAAGTAAACAAAGGACTTAGGAGGAAATTCAACTGAGAATAGTTACGCATTTTTTTCTTTTAATGACTAAGAAACATGGTATGGTGAGAATTTTTTGCTGTACTCGTTCTTATTTGTGTTTCTTTTTCTTCAGAATGCCCAACACATTACTCTGGTAGATACTCTATTCATTAATACTGCACTTGGTGTTTTAATTGATTACTTTAAAATTCATTCTCATTTTGTTTGTTACCAAGTCTAATCTCATACTGCTTGCCACACGACAGGCGAATAAATCAAGAAACGAGTTGTTAGGGCAAGGAGTAGCAACTTTTTTCAGAAAGCCAACAGACCAAGAAGATGGTGGACTCGTGTCCCAAAGAACCATCTTGCCCGAGTTAGAATTCAGGCTTCTTCTATAGTAAAATCAAACATTTCCTGGTTCCAGTCAGCCTCCAGAGGGGATGTGTTAATTTCTTCCTTCCTGCAGTTATTGACAGGTGGGCCTGGTCAGGAAGATTCCTGTGAGCTAAATAAAGGTATTTTAGCTTAATGCTCATTGCCTGGGAGGCATGGTTCCCAGAGATGGGCCATTATGTATAATTTAAGCTTATAGGCAACATCCCTGTAGTGATTAACTTGTAGTAGAATACAAAGATTCTTCCCTACTGCACTTGGTGTTTTAATTGATTCCTTTGAAATTAATTCTCATTTTGTGACAATGCTGCCTTCCACTGGTGGTGGCTGACATTGTGGGAAGAATGAATTGTGCATCTAGTCTGTAGTTTATACCTTCACGCACTCTAATGAGTCAAAGTATAGAAGAGTGATAGGAAACAAGAGTGAGTGAGGAAGATTAGCAGAAAGTTATTGCCTGCTGCTTCCTCTGTAGAGTGTCACATTGGTGGCCTTTCTGGCCAGGGATTTTAAGTGATGCTCCATTTGTCAGGGTGGAAAACTTCAGAATAAGCATCCCTTCAGAAATCCTAGAACAACAGCATCTCTTACTTGCTATTTCCTTTAGGAAGTTCTAGAAGAGAGGATAGGAGAGCATGCTGATTTTGAAGAGGAAAAGGAAGGCAGTCTTTTTTTTTTAAATTTATTTTATTGAAGTATATTTGTGTTAATTTCTGCTGTATAGCAAAGTGATTCAGTTATACATACATATACATTGTTTTTCATATTCTTTTCCATCATGGTTTATCAGAGGATATTGAATATAGTTCCCTGTGCTATATAGTGGGACCTTATTGTTTATCCATCCTATATATAATAGTTTGCATCTGCTAATCCCAAACTCCCAATCCATCCCTCCAAATGGCATTATTTCATTCTTTTTTTTATGGCATTCCATTGTATATATGTACCACATCTTCTTTATCCATTCATCTGACAATGGGCATTTAGGTTTTTTCCATGTTTTGGCTATTGTGAATAGTGCTGCTATGAACATAGAGGTGCATGTGTCTTTTTGAATTATAGTTTTGTCCAGATATACGCCCAGGAGTGAGATTGCTGGATCATATGGCAACTCCTTTGAGGGCCCTCCATATTGTTTTACATAGTAGAAAGCCAGTCTTTTTACCAGCACCCCAGGAATCAACTGTAGTCTGTACCCTGTAATCTCAGGGGTCTCAGCAACCATGTGCTTCATAATATTAAGGACTTTGTGAGTTACAAAAGTTAAAGCCAGCTCTATGGTCAGTGTGCATCCATGGAGTATAAGACTCTTGGGGGAAGAACTTGTGCTTTGTTACCTCTAAATCCTGCAAGGTGCTTAATAGTGAAATAATGACAATACTAGTAATACCAGCAGCTAGCAATCATTGAATGTTCACTCTAAACCAGGCAATATACTGAGCACTTTATAGGTATTACCTTGCTTAATCTTAATTATGATTCTATATTGTAGTTAGTATTCCCACCCTATATATAAGGAAATTGAGGCTTAAACTCAATAACTTGCCCAAAGTCACACAACTGGTGAAATGGGTCAGATGGTGGTTCCAAAAAGATATGTCCAAGTCCTAATCCCCAGTTACTTGTGAATGTGAACTTGTTTAGAAATAGGGTCTTCATAGATGTAATTAAGTCATGGATCTTGAGATGAGATCATCCTGGGTTTGGGATGGGCCCTAAATCCAATAACTGTCCTCCCTATAGAAGAAAGGAGAGGGAGATTTGTGCCTCACACAGAGAAGGCCATATGAAGATGGAAGCAGAGATGGGAGTGATGCATCTACAAGATAAGAGACATCAAAGATTGTTGGCTATCACCAGAAGCTAAGAGAGGGACATGAAATGGATTCACCCTCAGAGCCTGCAGAAGCAAGCAACCCTGCCAACACCTTGATTTCAGTTTCTGGCTTCTAGGACTGTGAGAGAATAATTTATGTTATTTTAAACCACCCCATTTGTGGTAATTTGTTACAGCAACCCTTGGAAACTAATACAGCTAGCAAGTGATGGAACCAACATTCAGAACCAAACACCAGGGACTTCCCTGTTGATGCAGTGGTTAAGAATCCACCTGCCAATGCAGGGGACACTGGTTCGATCCCTGGGAAGATCCCACATGCCACGGAGCAAGTAAGCCTGAGTGCCACAACTACTGAGCCTGCGCTCTAGAGCCCAAGCTCCGCAGCAAGAGAAGCCACCACAATGTGAAGCCTGTGCACCGCAACGAAGAGTAGCCCCTACTAGCTGCAACTAGAGAAAGCCCGCGCACAGCAATGAAGACCCAATGCAGCCAAAAATAAATAAATATTTAATTTAAAAAAAGATCAAAGCCCATGTTTTGATCCCTATTCTTTATACTTTCCCCATATTGAATATAAATATTTATATGGGTTTAAATTTATCTGAAAAAAGGAGATGGATGAATTTTGTTTCTTCTCATTTCTCTGGAAAAACGTTAGTGAAAGAATATATGTGGAATAAGAATGGCTGTGTTGTTTGGTGACAGTCATTTGGAACAACTATGAGCATGCTCCCATAACGTCTCCCTTAAGTTCACATAAATAGCAGTTCATTGTAATCCCAGAGATTTCGTATTTTAGATTCTTCGATCAGATGTATGCTTAAAAAATCTCCTAAAGTGATAAGGGCATGAATTTAATGAATGCATCTTCAAGCCTCCTAGCCCAGTTAGCCCACTGAGTCAGTTCCAATGCAGAAAACTCCCCCAAAATAGCTCTCCAGGAGCATCCCTCTTCACTTATTTTCTTATTTTTTCTTCAGTAGAGATGATTATCTTAGTTTATAAGCTTCTCATTTTAATTGTGCTTGTGGTTTACCTGCATAAATGTAAAGGAGTGGGGAAAGTTAAGGGTGAGTGAGCTTGTAGAGAAAATAGGTATTATTATCCAGGACAAGAGGGCAGGTGTGAGAGGAGAAAGAATTACAGGAAAATGACTGAAGGAAAAATACAAGATTATGCTTGTGTGCACATTTGAATAAAATAGTTGATTTGTAATTTTTCTGCTATCGATGATTAAAAGAGTGGCTTTTAAAGGACTTATAGCAGAGGCCTGTATTGCTCTCTTTTTCGGTTTTCATTAGATTTTGGTATTGGTAAGAAGCCTCCTTTTCCTATTCGCTTTGTCAACACCATCCAATGGCTGCAAATGTCAAACAGAAAGGTCACTCCACAAGTCTCTAACCCATGAGGGTGCTGACCCATGAGGGTGCTGGCGACACCTCACCCCAATGAAGACTCTCCAATCTCATTCTGCTCAAACCAGTGGCTTTTCCAGAGTAGCCTTATTGAAATGGCAGCACATTTGTATGGATATTTCCCCCCAAACCGTTTTCTATCCTTCTCGTAAGACTTATTCCTCATTGGAGCATCCCAAGTTTGGCATTATTATCCCTATCTTTCAGATGAAGAGTTGAGGCACAGGGAAGTTGAGTGGCCTGTCCTGGAGGACACAGTTCTCAAAGAGCCCTGGGATGTCTGGGGCTATTTCTTGATCTTTTTCTAAGTGGATGAGTATTTGGGAGTTGAGAGTCTCTGCTTCACCACACCGCAGACCATTCCAGGCCAGTCTAAGTCTGGTGCTATTGCTGACAACTAGCTGTAGAGATGCTTTAAGACTTGGATGCGACAGTAGACTAAAAGCACAGGGAAGGAAAATGGATTAAACATCCATTTTATTCCAGGAGAGTTATATGTGCCTAGTTATAGAAAATGCCCTGGAGCTGCCAAGGTTTAGTTTTTTTCCCCTCATCTCCTTGGGGGCAGATAAACTAGAGATTTTTTTTTTTTTTTAATACTGTTGACATCGTTAAATTCTAAACCTCCCTTTGCTCATACCAGCAAATTTCCAATAGCTAAATATGAGCAATTTAGGCCTAGGTTCATGAGACAAAGTGAATCCACTAACATACAGTTGCCCATTTTCCCAGCTGTTAAAGTGCAGATTTCCAGGAACTAAATTAAAATTGAAGATTGCCAGCAACTATGTCCAACCAACTGTGTCTTGGTACTTGAACTTAAGGAGTATGTGGTTAAAGAACTGTAAGAATATTTTTTTTATCCTTGCAGAGAAGTGCCTCTTGAGAGTTATAGATAAAATACTTTATTCCATGATAATTACCTTACTCTTTGTCTGCAACGAAGAATTGTCATCTTAAATCTACATAAAATTCTTTGGCGTTTATAAAGACATAAAAGCCTAAGAAAGAGAATAAAAATTACTTGTAACCCCACCATTCAAACAATAGCAATTGGTAGAATTGTGAAGTATAGCCTTCTAGTTAGTTGTGTATTTGTGTGTGTGTACGTGATTGCGTGTGCATGTGTGTGTGTAAGATTTTACAAAATCAAAACCACAATATTTTAAAATACGTTTTTTACACTCAGCCATTTATTATGAATATTTTTACATATTTTTATTCTGTGGCATCATTTTAAGTGGCTTTATAATATTTACTTAATTCTAATTATTGTTTTTTATTTTTTGAAGTATAAATAACGTGATTAATATCCACTACATAAATCTTGAAAAATGTCTCTAAATAATTTTCGTAGAGGATTTTATAATTAAAAGAGTATGCATGTTTTTAGGGTTTTGGATACATCTTGTCATTCTATCTTACTAGAAAGTAGGAAACATTTATATGTTTCACCAGTAGTGAATTGATGCCCGCATTTTCCTGCGCCTCAGTGAGAATATTTTGTTTCAGTCATTGCCAATTTGGTTGGCAAAATAGTGTTTTATTGTTTAAATTTATACCTATTATTAGAAACAATAAGAATTCATCTGTTATCCAGTCTTTTTTTTTCTTTTCTGAATTGTCTGTTTATTACGTTGAACATATTTTTAGGTCTTTGTTTTTGTTGTATTTGTTGCTGATTTTGAAGTGTTCTATAATTAAGTAAAATCTTTTTCTGCCATGAATTACTCTTTGCGTATATATGAATTTTCCATTTGTTTTAATTTTGTGGATGGCATTTTTGACAGTCATTAGTTTGCCTTATAGTTTAAATCTGTTAGTATTGTCTTTTATTGATTCTACCCCTAAATATTTGCTTAGTCAGAACTTCCATGGCTCAGATCAGTTAAAAGCTGATATTTTCTACTGGAGTTTTTAAATGGTGCTATTGTTTATATTTAGTTATATTTAGTTCCTAAGTGTGTGTGGAATTTAATTTGGTGTATGTTATGAGGGAAGAAGTTAACATTCTCCTTTATATCTATCTGAGTACCTAAATAATATTTCTCTAGATACTCTTTCATATACCATATTTTATATGAACTTGCCTTTGTTTCTGAACTTTAAATTTTGTTCTCTTTATCTGTGTATTCCTAGCTTTCCACCACACTTTTAATCATTATTGTTTTATAATATGGTTTAATAACTTGAATGAATTCCCTCTTCTTATTACTTCCATCTTTATCTTATTATTTAAAACTTTTTTCTTGGCTATTTTAATAGATCATTCTCCCAGGCAAATTTTAGAATAATTTTGTCAAATGAAATATAAAAGAAATAACGTTCCATTGGTATTTTGATTGAAATTGCGATTGCATTTAATGTGTTAAATTAACCTTGGATGATCTGACATCTTTTCAGTATTTGCTCTTATTCAGACATGCTCTTTATTTGGGAAGTGTCCTTCTTCTATGGACATTTCCTGAGGTCATAGCAGATATTTCCAATTTTCCACAGGGTGTAGACATCAAATGTTACATATTTACCCCATAATTTGACTTAGAAGCTGCCTAAACATGGGCATTATGCAGTGGTCTGGCCAGTGAGCAAAGGCAAAGCAAGCAAGCCAAGCATACACGGCTTTTCTTTCAAGCAAGGGACTTGAATTTGATAAAGCAAGGAAGAGGAGGAGTTCAATCAAGAGCAGGAGAGAGCAGGTGATTTTTTGTCCCTTCTTTAGTTGGTGGAGAGAGAAATTACCATAGAGTAGGAGGTAAATTTCCCAGAATCATGAGTAGTAGTATTTGTATCATAAAGACCACTGGAGGTGACAAAGCCTGTTGCAGAGCTGAGCTTGTATCCCAAGGTAACCAGCATTCTGCTGTCAAAGATGGAAGTGGGCTGTGAGCTGAGCCTGAAGACTCAGGTCCTCGCAGACCCCTTCCCTGGCCCTTCTTGCTCTCCCCCTTTACTCAAGTCTGTCTTCCAGCGTGCGGCTAGGAGGGTGATGCATGTGGATGCACTTTGATCTGTGATTTTGACTATCACAAACCTGTTATTAACCTTATTCCTAATTAATGATTAACTCATCCAGTAAGAGAATTGTACAAAGGATGCTTAGGAATGGGGTTACCTAAAACACTTGACATTAAAATATACAATTTGTTATTTCACTGATCTGTGTTGATCTCCACTTCAATCCCTGGCCTTACCACCTCAGCTCTGCCACCCCTGCCCCAAACAGGGCAGGTGCCATGGTTCCCCTCTGGCTACTTTCCAACTAACTAATGGCACAGTAATTTTTATCATGTATGAAACTACTGTTTAGAAAATAGATATTAACTTCTTCTGCTATTTAGTGGAAGCTATAAACACATTCTTAAGTTATTGTAAGACTTCTCCCCCTTCCATCCATCCCTCCTGCCATCTGAAGCCTTAGGTTTTTGTAGCCCCTCATTTTCTTCTCCACTGAATTGCCCTCTTGAGGGGATGTCCAGAACACCACTCTGTGTGTTCGCTGCTGTCCCTGAGTCATTCACTCCTGACTATTTTTCCTGGAAGAAAGGTGCAACTGTTATTTTACCACCTGGCTTCTTAAAGGGGAAGGAACCTTTATCCTTCTGATAATTGTAAACACTTCTAACAACAACAACAACAAAACAGGTGGCAAAGTGAAGCACGTTCTTCGTGTATTCTCAAGAACTTCAGGAAAAATTAAGAAAATTAGCATAGTTTATAGGATAACAGATTTCTCCCTGGACAAGAAGCTGTGGAAAGCAGTATTGCATTCTCAGTGCTCTCCAGCAGTGTCCTGACAAGGGCTTAAGCCTGTGGAGGAGGAGGAATGGCAGGGAAGCAGTAGGAAGTAGAGAGCATCATGTCGTTCAGATGGTGACTCTTACAGTTTGCATCCCCTGCACCCCAATCACCTTTCCTAATGATATAACTCTCCCTAGGATCCCTGGATCCTTAAAGATCCCTCTCCTGGGAAATGTTGCACCTGGGCACAGGAGACACAGCGTTACCTGGTTATATATCTTGTCCTCTTCAGAAGACAGCCTGTGCTGGCAGGTATCAAAGGATCCTATGTCTCTTGTGCCTTTTCCATGGGTCCTTGCCCAGGGCTACCTGTTACAGGTGTTTGAGTAATTCTCAACAGTGCATGATATCACGGGTTTTCCTGAATAGTCTCAAAAATTGACTCATTCTTTGCTTTTCCTCTTCTGTTGTCCTACAAAATGGGAGTAAGTAGGCAAGATAGGGAAATAGAGTCCTGGTTTTCTACCTGGAAATAGTCCTAAAATTGCCCTACCAGTACCAAATTAGCCATCTCATCACTTTTATCTTGAGGTGGGATTATGGAATGTTGAGAGTTTAATAAAGTGTAAACATTGCTTTTGTTGCTAAAACAGTTATTAAAAAAGTAATGTGTTTTGTCACTAGGGAAGATGCATGTATTTGAACGTCTCACATTTGGTGCTCTGCCCTGATACTATATGTTAGACTCACCCTTCACTCCTGGGGTAGTCACAGGGCCATCTACCACACAGATAAGAATAACATCTCTCATGAACCAATTCCATGGAAAATTTTGTTTCAGCCTTCACTTCGAGAAATACAAACAAATTAGCTGTTTATTTGAGAAAGGTTCTGGGAAAAGTAAGAATCCTAGGGACCTGAGTGAGGGGGACATGGTGGCTGGTTGGACTCTGTTCATTTTCCCACTCTAGGCTTGCATAACCCTACACTTTTGATGTTCATGACATGATACAAAACTCAAGTATTGTTCATGGTGTGCTTATCCTCTGGGTGCTGTTTCTTCTAGTTGGATTGGAATCCGCTTTTTGAAGAGTTGATTTTGGATTGAGAGTGTTCCATACTTGTAGAAGGAGTTCATTGTAGGGGATGCAGGCTGTTGGACACTTTTCTTTGTCATAGCCAGGGGACTAGAATGAAATAAGCACCCTAAATTGCTGTCCTTCTGGATTAGAGTCTTGCCTTTGGCTTTCTGAGATGTATAGAGGAATCTCTGTTTGATTTCCTGAGCTATGAGCAACTCTCAGAAGCAGGACTTTGTATTTTTGATCTCTGCAATGTCTCCATTACAGCATGAGCACAAAGTAAGGTCAGGAGACATGAAAAAAGTGTTTGCTTGGAAAATTCTAGACGTGAAATCAAAAGAGAGGACCTCGACTATTGGTTTTTAAAAAAATCTTCTTGAACAAAACATAACATGGATTTGGTTCAAACCAAGTCTTATTTCCATCTGTCCTATTTTATCTGGGATACCCAGAAGCATTTCTGCATTTCTGCTGGAAAAAAGAAACAGATGTGAAATTAACTATAGGAAAAGGGAGGATGGATGGGTACAAAACAGAGGGACAGATAATATGCTACAGAGAGTGTGGAAGCAGGAACGATTCATTCTAATTGTGGAGAACGAGGGAGAATTCTAGAAAGGAGGTGGTATCTGAGTCAGACTTAAAGTGTTTCAATACGTTGAGAACTGGAGGAAGTGGGAACGTTTGAAACTGAGGCAAATCATAAACACCAGCCCAGAAGCATGAGAAGTCTTTCCGCTTGAGAATGCTCAATTCCCAGAGGCATTGACTACAGGGGGAGTAACGCCGGGAGTGCCCTCATAAGGCCTGACCTAACAGCAAAATATGCTGATGTGCATCAAAGCAGCTTCTTAAGTGCAAAATCAGGTGCAGATCACTGTCTCAGGATGACACCTTGGAGTCCTCAGACATCATAAGACCTAAGTATTGACTGAAAACAAACAGAGCCCTGGGAGGGGAAAAAAGCTTCGATTAGTCTTTATGCTGTCATATAAATGGGTTTTTCAGATTACTTGGAATCTTAAAAGATTCTTTTTCTTTTATTCTGAGTATAATTCACAGAGCTTGAAATGAAAAATAAAATTTCTTAGGATCTATTCCATATGGAAAGGAACACCTTCTGGTGGTTAATAGTGACCATGACTTATCACTAATCTGAATTTTCAGCACTGGGGATACCAAACCTTCTCTACTTGTTAACATTTTACTTAAAGCAGTTTAAGCATAGACCTAGACTAGAATAGACCTAGACTAGACAGAGTTGCTATGGAGAACAGATGAGTTTTAACAGCATCCCTTGCTTTACGGTTCTGTAACAGAAAAACCAAGAGACATTCTACCAGCAAATGAGAAATCTACCTTATGGCATCCAGATGTCATTCTTGTTTAACGTGGATCTGTGTGAGCAAGATTTTGCTGCCCTTTTTTTTTTTTTTTTGGCATATTCATTATCTGGCTCTTATCTTTGTGGAGGCACAATATCTTTTTTAAAGGTCTTCTAAAAATAGCAGATGAATCAAGGGAAGAGAAGGAGTATTGAGAAGTGTTTTGGGTTAACCACTTTATTATGTCAGCATGTGAGTATTGCTGTGTTCTGGGTCAGGGAGAAATATTGACTGCAGAAGCAAAGAAGCAAGATGCAAGAGAAAATGGGTGCCCACACTCGTGAACGCAAAGGAGTGACTACGTACCTGCTCCAGGTGATGGTCAAAATCTGAGGAGGAAAAATTCAGCTGAAAGGCAAATGAAAATGTGTTTGTGTCTACCTGTTTGGGTTCTAGATTTCTCCAGAGACCAATGGCTGAAGGAAAATCCTAGCTATCTCGTGTAGTAAGGAATGGGATCTTTGGGTTAACTGAAGGTGCCATTTCTACTGCTGACCAATTCTGAAAGAGTTGAAATAATCCAAGTATTGGAGTTGTCACAATATATTTGTCATAATAACAAAGCTGTTCCTAATGAATCTTTCTTTCTTAGCAGTTCCTAATGATTCAAAAGTAGTTTAGGGTGATGATCTTGCATTGCCATAGAGTCATTATTAGGAACATTACAACAGTTATATTTTAAAAATGAACACATACTGTTTGATAGATATTTCCAAAGGAGGTTTAGTTTTATTGACATAAAATGTAAGGAAAACTTGAATTCGGTAAATGCCTGACCTATATCAAGTTTAAAGTTTACCAACCATCTCTCAATTTGCTTGGATGAATGTCCATCACTGCTCAGTGCTTAAGAAAGGAAGTATTATCTCATTGACTCAGAGATGAAAGAAATTTTAAATCCTTCTTCAAGTGTTTTGCAACAAACCTAAATAAAAAAAGAAGTATCTGGATTCTTATTGATTGAGAGAATTAATCACAAAAATGCATTATCTCTAAAAAAAAAATCTGGTAATAAATTTATGTAGCATCATACAAAGTACAAAACATTGGCATTCATATTTATTTGTTGATTTTTATGTTATCTCTCTGTGCTCCATTTCATAGATAAGGCTTGGGGAGATTAATAATGGAACCAAAACTAGGTGGCTATTAAATGACAAGGTGGAACTTGAAACAGATATTCTCACTGCAGGTGCCATCCTTTTTGTGCTAAACAAGATGCTTCAAGTTTGATTTCTTCATTTCTTCAAAGCTTTTCAGCAGAAATTTGCAAAGTTTTTACAGGTTTTCAGTAGAGAAGATCTCGAGGCAAGTTCATGGACTCCTGAGGCAACCATCCTCTATTTCCTATTTCAGCTGTGGTTTTGGTTCTAAATCTCCCCCTTCTCAGCTTTAATCTCCCCTTCCTCTTCACCCTTTTCCACTTCCTCCATCATCATCATCGTTGTCGTTGTCATCATCATTGTCGTTACTATATTTCTTCATCAAACTCAGCTCGCAAACGAGGCAGAGGTTATGGTGACAAAAGAGTAATTGTTCTACGCTACCCCTCTCTTTCTTTATTTGAGTTAAAATTTATCTAGTTATTACTGACCAAAGAAGGGGGATGTGTAATTCTTTCCTTTGTTCTTTCTCTCTCTCTCTCTCAGTAATCCTCCTCCTTTTTCTCTTATTCTTCACTTTATCCTTTATATCCTCCTCGCTTCATCAGCTCTCCCCCAAGTATCTAACCACAGAAATTCCGAAGCAGCTGTTTCCGGGACAAAACAACCATCTGCCTCCCTGCTTGGGTACTACACTTACATACCAGAGATGGACAGGCTGTTCTGACCTCTCTCTGTCTCTGAATCTAGTTCACCACCTTCACAGGCTTCATTCCACAGGCTATACATCAGCCTGTGGCTTCAGTAATACGTAAGATATATTGGTTAAATTTCAGTTCAGGAGCAGAAACCAGTATATTTTGCCCATGCTGGCAATTACCACTCCTCACCGCCCCCCTCCGCCCCCCAACAGATCTCTCTCAGCTGTATCAACAAACAGAGCTTTAATTTAAAATCCAAACTCTGAGATCACAGTTTCCTAACTTCAGGAAGTCTTCCCCTAAAGCGAGCCATATCAAGCCCAAGGTGCCCAAAGTAGCAGTGTGGGGATCTCTCTGGATATGGAAATGCATTTCTCCTCAGATGTGGGATTGCCCTTCTGGTCTATTCTAAACAGCAGAAAGGATCTGTATAAAAAGATAGACAGTTCGGTTTAGGGAGTGGAAGTTCAGATCTTCCAGAGAATCCCAGATAAGCTAAAAACAGCAGCAACAAGAACAGCAAAAGATGCTTTCGTTTAATTAGGTATTTATGTAAAGCAACAGCTTGGCCAAGTAGTCATTGGTCCCTGTCAGGGAGAGGTTCAGAATCTCTGAGGCTGTGGAATGGAGGTGGTGATGCTCTGCTCAGATCCCCCTTCAGCACTGAGGTACTCATTCCTCCAGCAGCTGGAAGTGTGGCAGCTGATTGGCTGATTCTCCTCTAGAAGTTGCCCTTGGCCATCAGTGCTGCCTTGCCCAAAGCCATGCACCCTCCCCAGGGACAGCCTACAACTGATGGCTGTTCCTCACGCTTCAAGGCATCACGAGCCCCAGAGCTCCCCGTAGGATTAGCAGGAGCCTCAGTTCGCACATTACAGTCAGCCTCTGTCTTGACCCAATCCTAAAAGCTGTCCCTAAAGAAAGCTCTTGCATGCAATTTCAGAGCCTCAGAGTCCCTTCCCTGGGGAACTTGACCTACCACAGATTCTTTTGGAACAGTTAAAATATGTTAGGACTTGCTGGGGTAAAAAGCCTCTGGACGTTTGCCACAGCTATTCTCCCGTATTCCAGGGAATAAAACAGAACCTTCTCACAAAGAATTCTTAGAACTCCCCTTGCTGTGAAAGACACTAACTTCATCTCCAGTTAGCCCACAGGGGTGAGCTGTGAGCTGACCCACCAGGTACAGGAGCAGTATGTGTCATTTCCTTCTTGTCATTACCAGTTCCTTTATTTATTTATTTTTTTAAAAATCTGTCTCTTTTAACTTTTCGTATACTGGATAGTTCTTTTTTTTTTTAATTTATTATTATTTATTTGGCTGCGTCGGATCTTAATTGCGACATGCGGGATCTTTTGTTGCAGCCAGTGGGGTCTTCGTTGCCGCACCCGGGCTTAGTAGCCCCGGGGCATGTGGGATCTTAGTTCCCCGACCAGGGATCGAACCCTTGTCCCCTGCATTGGAAGGCAGATTCCTAACCACTGGACTACCAGGGAAGTCCCACAATTTCCTTTAAATGGGGAACATTTTGATCAACAGATTTTTGAAGGAGTCAGAAAAATGCTCTCTCATTAATAGCTATAGAACAGTAATTATAAAAAATAAAACGGATCTGTTTATTTTATCTTATGGTCTCGGAATCATTTTCTCTGTTAAACAAATGGCAACTGTATACATGTGATATAAAAAGCACAATCATTTAAGAAAATTCTTTGGAATAAAAACTGAACATTAATAAAATTTTATCCCCAAATTACTTTTTTTTGTTTCTGAGAATTGTAAAAGGATACCATAATGGTAGTTATCATTTATTGAAAAATTATGCTAAGTACTTTATATACTGTTAAAATAATATTAAAGAGAACAGTTTAGGTGATACGAACAAATTTTAACACTTGAAGTGAACAGTCACTCAGAACCAACTGAAAAGAACTGAAAAGTGGAGTGGAAGGCAGGAAGCTTTTATCGAATAAAGAATACATAAAACAAGGAAGAGAAAAATAGAAAATATCTGATAGGCTGGGGTTACTTAGTCAACCTTGTTTGGGGTGAAAAGGCCCAGAATTGGCTTGGTGTTCGGAGATTGGCTGACTGGATATAGTGCGTTTCTGATTAAACAGAGCACTTATAGGGACACAAAGGTTATCTGAGTTTTAGTTTGCTGATGTGATACCCTGGGCAGGACCAGCTCCATCTTGGGCTTAGAAAGTTATTTCAACAGTCTGATCATTTGCTTGACCATCAAATGGTTTGATCAAAAACTTCCATCTTAGCATGATTCTCAGCTACCATTACCTCTTAGGTCTCGGTGTAGTGTTCACAGAGACAATATCAGGCTTCTATTCTTGGAGCTAGTTACATTCTTCTGGTCTCTTTTGTTGTTCTAGTCAGAGAGAGACCATCTGTTGGCTGACCAATGGCTGCCCACGTACATTAAAACTTTTGAGAGAATATAGCACGTAAGGGAGATGATAATAATTATTAGCAACAAGACAATGTCCACGGTTTGGAGAGTGCTCCTGAGACCCAAACCATCTAGAATCATGTAAGTCAAGAAATAATCCTATAGGGGGGTTACTTCTTTAAGCTAATTGGTTTGTTTATGTGTTTCATGTAACTGTCTCCACTTCCCCTGAAATGTGTATCCAGCAAGCTTGTTTCAGAGAAACTGAGGCACTGGAAATCAGGGAGAAGCTTACGATGGGCAGAAAGAACTACAGGATTACCAGCATCACAGGAAATCCAACCATTGGTTGGAGGTTGGATTACCCTCCTTTGTAATGACCTGAGATATGTGAAAAATCTTGCCAGGCCAGGGCAAGGTAATAGGTGGACAAAAGAATCATAAAGACCTTCCTGCTGTAAGAATTAGGAAAAGTGTGGTCAGAGAGGGAAGGAGGAATGGAAAGAAATGCTCTTGATCCTCTTGAGCCAATATCTTGGGAAGAAACAGTCTACCTTAATGTTTGCTACTTTTGTTCCCAATTTGATTTTGAGGTCTACAGTGTTTGCATAGACCAGATGTCAGGTCGAGCCTTCTTCAGTTGTGAAAGGTGTGACATCTGGTAATTTGGCAGTGAAGTCAGTGGTCAAGCATTCTTGGTAGGGTCCTTTTCCTAAATCTCACTTTTGCAAAAGCATCAAAATAAAACAATAACTGTCTGTAAATAACAAAAAGCTTAAAAATGCCCATGGTTAAAGATCTTATGAGAGTTTATTATAATGGAATTGACAAGGAAATTTGGTTATTTCTGTGTAATAACATTTTAAGATAATAAGCAGTATTACGTCTGATAACACAATACCGTGACATATCAGATTTTTAGGAATTTTATATGATTTATGGAACCCTTATTAATAACATATATCCGTACAAATATAACCTTAGAAGTTTAAACATCACAGATGAAATAATAACTTATCTATTTAAAGTGACAATAGAAGATTTTAAAGGCAAATACAGAAGGTTGAATAGTTGTGAACAAAACGGCTTTTTTTAGTACTGAAAAGACTGTGTTTTCTTAAGTAATCAAAGACCTGATAAAGACAGTGTGGAGCAGAGTAAATTATTTTGGTGAGACACAAAATCTTTGCTTTCCAGGAAGATTACTTAAAAGGTAAAGGAGAATATTGTTTACAATATTTTAATAAAAGCCGACCAATAATCTAAGAAAGCTTTGTCCTTTTAATGGAGAGAAAACCAAAATCTAGTTTTGCACAAGTATATTTTTGTTATTAAATGCATTTTTAAAGAAAACTTAAATAACCCATTCTAATCTTAGCCAGATTGACCATATGTAAAATTTAATTTCATAAGATTCCTTTCCCACAAACCTCCTACAACTTTTTAATTCAGATTTTGTCCTATGTTTTTTCCCCTCTAGCTCATTTCTGGAGCAATCAGTTGTTTTGCTTTAGGACAAAATTACTCTCTTTTTCCCTTAACAAACACACATTCCATACCTCATACCTTTTTGTACCAAAACCACACCCTACTTTCCTTGCAAAGAGATGTTTCCCTTATTATTTCTATTAGTTTTAATTATGTATATTAATTAGAATTTGTAACCCTTAGAATCATTAATTCCTAGTAAAACTAAGAAGTAAGCAATTGTGAACTGTTTTACACTAGCATTCTGTGGACTGACAAATTTATAAATACATTTCACAATTTCTAGAAGTATGTTCTTCTTCATAGTAAATTTTTCAATGTGAAACAAAGCATGTTTGATAATAAACCTAAATATGTTTAGTTCCTTTGCAAAAGGAAGTCAGTAGTGAATAAACCCATGTATAGTCACTAATGTTTCAATATTTTATGTTATTTGGAAATGATCTAGATATTCAGTGAATATTGTCTACAAAAAAAATGCACAACCTAAAAGCTGAGAGTTATGTTTTATTTGGTGGACAAAACTGAGTACTTAACCCTGGGAGTCAGCCTCTCAGATGGCTCTGAGGAACTGCTCCCAAGAGGTAAGGGAGGAGCCAGGATACAGAGGTGTTTTTTGCAACAAAGACCAGGTAGTTGGAAAGATTACTGTTAATTAAAGAAAACCAGACATCTCAAGTTAAGGAATTTAGAGCTTTTCTGTGTATGGGGAGATGCAAGAGTCTGGGCTCACTGAAATCATTCCTTTGATATGCACCTCAGCTCTCTGGGGCCAGTATCCTGTGTTTTCTCACCTTTAGTTTCCTTGCGGAGCTCCATTGTGGGGTGGCTACAGTGTCTCATGATTTGACGGTGGGCATTATGTTTCCATCCTGAGTTCCCTCAGGGCTCACCATCAGGATGGCTGTAATGTGATGGCTTAATGACTGCCACATCCTTTGTTTACCGATATGGCAAACAATATTTTTCATTCACAATATCCATCATTTAACTTATTTCAGTATAACTGAGGTTTCAAGTTACCAAAAAGATTTTGAAAACTATTTTTAAGTAAAGTAGACATACCATGAAGCAAATTATTATTGAAAAGTTCATTTATAAACTTTTGTCTTCCTTACATCTGTTTAATATATTTGTTCTTAGCAATCATGTTTACATTACTCTTGAAAGTTTCATGAGGCATTAAACAGCTAACCATCATCTTAAATTATCTTTTTTCGCTGACAAATCTGTGAAAGAGATAACTTGAGCTTATTTAACGTTTAGTAAACTTAGGTAGAATAAAAGTTGTATACCTGCCTTATATTTAATACTGATAACTCTAAAGACAGAACTATTTTAATTAGTCCAACAAACTTAAGCTTGTTTTCCCCCAGATTATCCTAGATCACATGAATTTGAATAAAATTCTTGTTTTAAAATTTTAGCCATGAGACAGGTATGATAATGCAAAACTCACTAGTTTACAAAAGAGTTGGATCCAAATCTTGTTTCTGGCAGATGGAATAAATTAACCTTACCTGCTCAGATGGCTTAAACTTTTTATTAATATTTATGGAGAAGACTTTTTCATCTGCCTAGTTTCCAAGTAGACCCCCCTCTTTTTCCTTCTGATAAGAATTTACCTCCTTGAAGTTTGCATTTCAAAGAGGTGGCTCTCAATCACTAGGGAAAACTAGTAGAATATTTACATCTCGAAAGCACAGAGAAAGAATGCAGGTTCCTTCAAGAAGGACTTTTGTTTTCTGAGACCAGAATTTTTTCCATACCTATAAGCCTTTTGAAATGAACAGGGGAAGTTTTGGAATTGGTAAAAAGGAGAGGTGGACTTTTTCTGTTCTTGTAAAGATTCAAATTGTTATGTAAGTTGTAGAACAGTTGCCTTTAATTCCTCAAAGAATTGGGCTGCAATCTGAATGGTATCAAGGCTGACTCCCCCTACCCCTCCCTCCCCACGCCCTTCCTGAAACCTATTTACACTATCTTCAAATTTGCTTCCCTCTATCAGGGAGAGGATCTTCAACTAAGATAGAAATCAAAAGATTTCACCTACATTCTAGAGTTAGAGCTGTTTGTCTTTGGAATGGTTTTCATTCCCTTTGGGTACATAGTTTAATTTTAGCTTAGGGGAGAAGGCTTAAGAAAAGTTCCTATCAGGCTCTGAATATCTGCTTCCAATTTGGCCAACTTCTGACCATTTGAGCTACATTTGAAAAAAACAAAATCCTTTCAAATATCTTGTCTGCTCTGATTTATGTCCCCAAATTGACTTTGCTGGTTTGCCTCTTCTTTTTTTTTTAATTTTATTTTTTTGCCTCTTCTTGAAGCTCACAAAAAGGAATCATGCAATATGGATTCTTGTGTGTCTGGCTTCCCTCCCAACTCCCTCAACACATTGTCCTTGCGGTTCATCCATGTTCTTGCATGCATCAGTAGTTCATTCCTTTTTGTTGTTGTTATTGTTCAGCCGTATTCTGTGGTATAAATATACCACAATTAGTTTATCCATTTTCCTCTTGATGGATATCTTGTTGTTTTTAGGTCTTGGCTATTATGAATAAAGGTACAAGGCACATTCTTGTACAACTTAATTTGTGGACATATGTTTTCATTTGTTTTGGGTGAACACTGAGGAAAAGAATTGCGGAATCATAAGTATATTTGGCATTTTAGGCTTTTTAATTTTAACCATTCTAGTGGGTGTGTAGTGCATCTCACTGTGGTTTTAATTTGCATTTCCCTGATGACTAATGATGTTGAGCATCTTTATATCTTCTTTTGTGAAATGTCTATTCAAGTCTTTGGCCCATTTTTAGTGCGTTATTTGTCTTTTAAAAAACTACTTAATTGTAAAAATTCGTTGTAGAGCCTGAATACATATCCTTTCTCAAATATATATATATATACACACACGTACGTATATACAGTTAAATATATATATATATATATATATATATATATATATATATATATACTTAGTGTTCTACTTTGTGTCCTCTCCTAGCCTTTTACTTTTATCCTTTTGCTTTATTTTTCAGTATTTGCTTGAGGGAAAATGTCTTCAGGTGCAAAATCCAACATCAGGGCCCATTCAAAGACAGTTCTATTGACTGATATTTTTTCTGAATGTAGGCCATACCACCTTATTCTTTGCCTGTGACATACTATTTTGTAGAGAACCAATCATTTCAGAAAATATGTTATAGTAAAACTCCAGATTCTGATTTTTTTCCCTTGAAAGTTATTGTGATTTTGTCGTTTTTGCTACTGTTGTTGCTGTTTTAGTAACTTGCCTGGACTTAATCTGCAGAATCTGTTTCCTCCATGATGTCAAGCAGTTTTTTTTGTTTTTTGTTTTTAATTCTTATTCTTATTTTATTAGCTTGGCTTCCCAGAGGTGGCTTCTGTGTCTGCACAGCTCAGGCGTCTACCAATGATTGGTCACAAGTTGTGCTGGAGCCAGCAGAACTTTCCCCTTCTGCTGACAGGAGCATGTTCAAAGTCAGACAGTTTTCAGGTCTGCACTGGATTTTACTTTCTACCAGGCCCTCCTGGGTCTCCCCGGATGTGTATGCAGCATTCCACGAAGCCTGGGGTCTTATCTAGGCTCTCTACCATGCTCTTATTTCGAGAATCTCCCTGTTAAATATCTGACCCGTCTGCTACTCTGCTACTCACCCCAACTATGACTGCATCCTTAGGGTGTGGGAGCTCTAGGGTCCCCATCCATTTCCAACCAGTCTTGCTACTTTAACTGACAGCCCCACTGGGCACAAGTGAGCCTCTCTAGCAGGGGAGCTGCTAGATTTCCTGACCAGCCCTACCCTGGTAGAACTACCAAGCTGCTGGAGTTGGAGGGACAGTGAGAGCAGCCCCAGGCAAGAAGGCCCCTGAGTTCCACTGTTCTTATCCAAAGGTTATCGGTTTTTTATAAGTAAATGCTTCTCAATTTGTCATTTGTCTTTCCTTAGTTTCCAAAGCCCTAAAATGGTTGTTTTTTGATAATTTAACCTATTTTATAGTTGTTTTTTGGAAAGATTTGCTGACTTTTTTACTTATCAGAGTCAGAAGTCCTGCCCAGATAGATATATTTTGAAAAAGAAAAGGGAGGCAGAAAAAGACAAAACATGAGGAAGCTACTGGCAACAGTATTCCCTGTAATTTATAAACCTGGAACCAAACCACCAGGCTGTCAGTTCGAGGAGCATAAGAATGAAATATCCCTGAATAGAGTTAATTTTTTTAACCAAATGACTCAAAGGTGAAATGTGTTTAATGGCATACATTAATTATTGTGCCATGGAAATTAAATATCAGTGATAAAGGATTAATGGAAAAACAGATAATTATAATTATTCATAAAAAATATAATTATTAGTACCCTACCTAGCCCAGAAAATCTTTATATTTTGTTATTGTGGGATTGATGATAGATTCTAGAGGACTATCAATATCACCATTTTCCCCTGATACTTCACATCGTGACAGTGGACATCATCCCGACTCACGCGTATTACACAGTAAGTGTCCCTTGCTCCCTCATTTCTGTATGATACCAGGGACACAGAAGTTATTCCCGTCACCCCTGCTCCAACCCTCTCAAACCTTTCCTGGGACCTCAGACTCCCTTAACTAGAAGCAGAGGCCTTTTCTTCAATGAGTGAGGCAAGGTAGTTAACACTAAAGGGTGATCGCTTGTCAACCCATTGCTGTGTGGTTGGAGCACAGCCTTGCTAACTGGTGTGAAGAAAGGGGTTTCTGGGAAGCCTGAAGGTCCTGGCCCTGAGGAGATGGTAGGGACAAAGCGTGCTCACAGGCATCCCTCTGCTCACCTTCCTCCAGTTTCTGGCATACAGAGCTGCTCAGCCAGTGTGGAAATCCCCATGAGGAGAAAAATCCTGGTAGAGCCCAGGGCATCCAGGACTGCACCTGGGCCCTGAGGGGCTGTGGGGAGGGGAAGGGGGGTGCCATCCACTCCCAGGTCCACAGAGCAGAAGTTGGGTTGTCTAGAGACCTTACAGATTTTCACTAAACTTCTGCTAGGTCTTCTGTGACAATTTTTTTTTCTGGGCTCAAGGATTGTACTAATCAAGCTTCATACTTTGTTACTGTTATTTGTGTGTTTTGTCTCTTTCACTAGATTTCAGTCTGGGGTGGGGTGGCCTTTCTTCTTCTGCTATTTATCCCTCTATCCCCCCTTCCCTATTTCGCTGCAGGTCCAGCTTTTAACATCTAGCGTGGGCTCACTGGGCCAGTTTTATCTATCGTTCCAAATACAATACAAAATATTCTGGCAATTCTCAAATGCAGTGTTTCTCAGTGGCAACTGCTCATTAGAATCAATAGAGGAGTTTTTAAAAATGGTGGTGCCCAGGCTGCACTTAAGACCAATGAAATCAGACTCTCTGGTGATGGGATCCAGCCCTCACGGAAAGTGGTACCTTTATGTAGCACACTAGTATTTGTCTTGACTTTTTTATCTTAAACCAACATTTACCACATCCTTGAGGCACACATTGGAATATTAGTTGGCAGAAAGTTAGTGATGCAGAAACTGAATTATATCACCATCTCATCGCAGTGTGTCAATATGTCTGAGGTCATGTTGGCCAAATGCCCCTCAGTGTCCTTGTATTCATTCAGCAGCTTCGTTGGTGGCTGGCAGCCTAAGAGAGGCTTGCCTCATGAGAGCAAATAAGGAAAAAACCCAACAACCTGTAGGTGTGAAAGATGTCAGATCTCAAAGACGGCTGGCCCATTATGTAAAATGCAGTGACACATTATTGCAAATATTTACTTTCACCTTTCTCTCCCCGAGTCTTTGTTCTCCTTTAAATACCCAATGGCCATTGACTTCTTTCCAAAGGGAAAAAGGAAAGTGGTAAATCTTTCACTACATTTTTCATAAGAATTTTCCTTTTGAGACTTGGATTTCCTCCTCTGGCTTTTTGAGATGACATGATTGCCTGTATTTCAAGAACCTAGGTTCATTTCTCTAAACTCCAAGACAGGTGCAGCTTCTTCTAGATCATGGAAGTTGGTTGGGAAAAAAAAAAAAAAAGAAAACCAGCAAATATTTGCCACAGATATTTGTTGGATCCCAAACCTGTAGAAACCAACTTTTGAGTTTTCTCCTTTTAAGGAGCAGATGGGTGGAGGAGTGAGGTTACATTTTAAGGACCTGGAGGAATGTTTTCCAGGCTGAGTCATCTGGTGCCCAGAAAGGTGCCGGCCAAGTACGAGACCACGGATGCTTGTGGGGAGCCTGAAACTTTGTGCTTGATGGAGCCAGCCTCTATTTTTAACAGAGGATGGTACTGAGGGTAGCGATCAGGAAGGATCTGCTGGCATGAGAGAGGTTAGAGGCAAGCCTGCATCATTCAATAGAATTTTAGCAGCTCCTTTTTAGAATTATTTTTTGAGGGAGAGGTTGTTGTTTCTTTTTTAAAGAAAGACTCAGAGTGGTTTCTTGTTGTGCGACACCTTATTATTCTTGAGACAAGAATGTCATAATTCCTGGGGGTTCCTGTTAGGCCTGTAATTCTAGAAGATATTATATTCAAGGCAATTGAAAGCAAAAACATTCAACTTTTCTTATTTCAAGACTCAATACCTGTTCCAAGTTTCCTCATATTTTGCCAGTTTGTCAGGTATGTGTCTATAGACACTGAAAAGAATAAAAGATAATTTGTAGAAGGCTCAGGGCCACCGCATTCGACAAGCAGGTTGTACACTGCAAGTGCTGTGGGCCCCATTCCTGAAACTGCTGTGTGAGCTGCAGTCCCCGGAACTGTGAATCTGGTGGTCCTGGGAAGGAGACTAACCTTCATGCCAGTCACGGCAGGGTGGAATCACAGTTAGTGTTTCCCGTCCCTGCCTCCAGGATGTTTTCAGTTGACTATGTATTTAAGGTTATTCAGTGATTTTTATTTTAACATTTGGTCTCTATATTGCTAATTTAGTTCACATCTGGGGAGATGGCAGAGAGGTAGGAGGAAAATCCACTGATCTAGGGGAAAAAAAATGCTCTGATAAATAAGGCATCATCTATTTTTTTTCATGGTTTTTTTCGGGCAGGGTATTGAAGTGTAGTTGATATACTATGTTGTGTTAGGTTCAGGTGTACAGCAGAGCGATTCAGTTATATATATATATGTATACACACACACATTTTTTTTTCCTTTTTCAGATTCTTTTCCTTTATAGGTTATTACAAGATATTGAGTATAGTTCCCTGTGCTGTACAGTAGGTGCTTGTTGTTTACCTATTTTATATACAATAGTGTGTATATGTTAATCCCAAACTCCTAATTTCTCTCCCCCCACCCCTTTGGTAACCATAAGTTTGTCTTCTATGCCTGTGAGTCCATTTCTGTTTTGTAACTAAGTTAATTTGTATCAGTTTTTTAGATTCCACATATAAGCGATATCATATGATATTTGTTTTTGAGCAATAATATTTCTAGGAGGAAGGTCAGTGGATGCTTTTGGATATTGTCTCAAATTGTCCTCTTCTAGTCAATAGCTCCAAAGTCAGGAGGACAATGAAGAACAGCTGTTTTCCCAGTGGAGGTTGGAGATACAGTTAGCCTAACAGAAAAACCTCATCCTGAAATTATTATTATTATTGTCATTTTCTCCTAGTCTGACCTGTCATTTCCTTGTGACATACTAGCTCAGTACTCCCCAAGAGTCACAGGGAAGTGGAGGAATTGCTTGGCTGGGTCTCTGGGGTGAACATCATTTGCCATTGTCAAACCGAGGGTTGTCTCTTAGTCCAATCACCTGGACTGCACACAGTTCTGAAATCTGAGTGCCCTTAGGCTCTCCTAGAAGTACCTCTGGGGAGGAGACAGTCCACTCAATACACAGTCAAGCTGGGATGGAGTAGAGATGGAGGGTACTGGGCTGTTAGGGAGTGAGAATAAGATTCCCAGGCTGATGGGCTACTCCTGGGTCCCTTCTGAAAGAGAATTTACTGGATGGTTGTGCTAGCTCAACCTGAGTGTTTGAGGACCTTTACTCATATATTTAAAGATTTATAAGTGTCTACAACATTCAAGGGAATGGACTAGGTAAAGAATAGAACATAAGACACAAGTGTTCCTCATTCCAGGAACTTACAACTTTTTCGAGGAGAACAGTCTCCATGAAACTGTTAAACACCCAGCATATTGGAGCTGTCCCCAGTGTGGTTTGGAGTGATCAGGGAGATGCTTGGAAGGAAACAGGACTTTAACTCGGCCTTGAAACTTGTACTAGAGCATGCGTAGGTGGAGGGGAGGGAAGAACATATTCTGAGTGGTGGTAGACTACAATGCTTGGACCAAACCCAGGTTCAAAGTTTCATGCCAGGAAACTAGAATCATGGTAGTGACTTCCACACATTTGTCCCAGGAGTTAGAAGCTGTTGTGCTCTGTGGTCTGGCAAGGTTTTGGACTTTCACTAGAATATGTTCTCAGACACATAGTAGGTTCCGTCTGGTATGTTGGACCAGCAGTGAGCTGAGGGCTGGATGTTCTGGGGCGTAAATGGTAGCAGACAGAATAACAGAGCAGAAAATGCAGGGCTGCTTTCACTGCTACAAGCCTTACTGACAGCATCCTGCTTACATAGTGTGGACCATTGCTAAGCAGTCCCCCAATCAACATTCTACTTTTCCTGAACCACTCCTACCCAAACCTCCATGACCTCTTGTCTGTCTTAGGCACACGACCCATAATATCAAGATGAAATCAATGCAGGCTGTATGTGTGACTCATCAAGGTCAAAAACTCAAATGATGGCAGAGGCCGGGCTAGTGAAGAAATGGATGCAGTGAGCCGAGGCGGTCAGGGACCAAGTGAGGAGTAGGGCTGCTCCACAGCTTCAGATCGGCCAGAAATTCCAGTTTTTATATGAAAATACACTCGTTTAAAAATGTTCAAAAGTAATTCAGGTTTTTACAAACCTCAAGACCATCTAAAGAAAGTGCATCTGTGGGCTAGGTTTGGCCTCCCATCCACCAACTAGAAACTGTTGAGGCTCCAAATGCTCTTGATAGAGATGGTAAGACCAGTAAATGAAAAGGTCTTCTTTCAAGTTCAGCCTGCAGATAAATTTTGGCAGTGTCCTGTCAGCCTTTGTTCATCGATAGAAAACAGCTGCCGGTGTATGCCAAGTTGACAGGAGCACCCTTCCTGCCTCAGACTAGCCCAAGGCGTGACCACAATAGGTCTCAGATACCAAAGTGAGTATAGACCCCATATGGAAAAGACACGTAGGAAGCACTCAATAAGAGGTACTGTAACCCTTGGGCTACTTCGCCAGAAAAGGATAGAAAAACAAGACACAGTACAGATGGAATAGCACGTCTGAGGAGGGCCTCTCCAAGGGGAACTGGGAATGAGTCTCCTAACCCCACTGGGTGGGCAGGGAGGAGGAACGGTGTCATCTTTTCCTTCAGCGCTTGTTGGGAGGCAGGTGTTCCATGGGACAATTCAAAGACCCTAATACTTATTCCTCACACTGGGAGTCATGGAGGTTTGGTGCGTGGTCCATGCATGACACAGCTGAGCCCCCTAATCGATTTGACCCCGTGGAGATTGGCCTGCCTATTCTCCTAGTTTGGCAGGTCAAAGGATGCCTGAGTGTTTCCGGCAGACACATACAGGCTCTGTGCCCATAATCCACTCCCAGAGATAGGGGAAGACCAATATGCACTTGCTCTCCAGGGGTGTCATGTGACTTTACTATAAAAGAGTTGAAAGTGCTATATAAGTACTGAATGGCATTGTTCTTCCACGGGGCTTTCATGGACAAGATAAAAGATAGGAGCTCCCTCTCTGCCTTTGAGGGCCTTTTCCCAGCCCCTTCTCCTTTTGTCTGCCCCATCTATAAACTATAAGGTATCTGCCCTGAGATCCCAAGATGGCCTTTCCCATTAAGCGCCATGATTATTCATGTTCTATAGAAAGAACTCACTTGAGGTCTGAATCTCCAACAAGCTCTAGGAGTGTCCGGTCAAATCCAGCACAGTGTAGCAATGATCTCATTCTCCAGAGGTAGTTTTATTTAAATAAATGCTTCATTCACTGCAGGAATGGGGAGGTCTGGGGTGAGAGGTGTGGTTTGCATTCATCGTGGGGCCTCAGTATCTGAAACAAGTGAATTGTATTTCTGTGCTGTGTTCTGCCTTTCCCTTTCCCACATAGTAGCTTCAAATTCTATATTCACAAGACCTCAAAAAACCCATTACAAGTCAAACAATAAAGCTCTCAATTTAAAAACTCTAACTCTGGTTTCAAAGAGCTAAGCCAACATTCAAACCCTTCCTGAATTTTCACAGCAGTTACTGCTTGTGTCATAGGTTTGGCACTTCATCGTATTCAATTTAACACATAATTATATCCCCGCCCTCTCATGTTTTTCTTTTATTTCTTGTAAGTGTTGTGTTTTTTCTTCCTAATAATACAGTAAGTCCCTAGAGAGCAGGGACCACTTTTCACCCTTCACCAGCAACCCACATACTTAGCACAATGTCAGGCCTAGAGCAGACATGCGATAAACACCTGCTGAGTTGAACAAACCACCAGATCCACCTTCCAATTTGCAATGTGATTGAAGAGGAGAAAAGGCAGAACCAGCTCGGCATTCAGCGAACCCCTGTCTCTTTCACTGCTAGAAAATCATAAGCTTCCTCACTGGGCTTTTGATGGGAAAAGCATGGTCTTCCGGAGGCTTTAGCATGGGCACATCCTGGGGGAGAGCCTTCTAACGAGCAGCGAGGGTCTGGGTGGATAGTGACCATGACTCATTGTCAAGTCTTCGCGGGAGCCTGGGTAGCTATCATCTCATATGAAAAGTATTTCCACTCCATCCTGTTCCTTCCCACACTCAATCTTCCGGATCACTCTTGCCATAAACATCCGTACTATGCCCTGAGTTTCCTTAGTGTGGTCCTCAGACCATCAGCATCACCTCAGGGCTTATTAGAAATGCATAACATTGGGCTACATCTCAGACTTAATGAAGCAGGGCCTTTTTAACAAGATCCCCAGGCATGTCTTACGCACATTAAAGTTAGGGAAGCCCTGCTGTGAAGAGAGCCTTGTAGAGCATCATCCTTGGGGAGGCAGCTTGATTCTCTGAGCTAAAGCTGCAGAATAATCCAGAGAGCTGTCCTGAGCTCTAAGTTATGTTTTCTTCCTCAAGAGGAGGAGAAGCTCAACAAAGCAGCAACTGCACAAATTATCTCCCACCCAGAGATAGGCACAGAGCTCAAAAGAAATTTGGCCAAGCCCAGCAGTGTCTAATCCATCACAGACCTGTAGTTTTGTAAAATACAGTGTACATGAATTCATATAGAAATAAAAGGAATAAAAGACATACAAAATGCAAGCCAGCTTTTATCATTAGATTCTACAGACACAAAAATTAATAAACATCAGAATAAACGTAATATAGGAAAAAAAATAACTACAAAGCTTAAATTGTTCATATAATGTATGCACATAGGCTATAACCATAGAGAATCGATGTTATACTCATAGCTACTGTCTCTCTGCAGTTATAAACTAATGAAAAGTTATGAATAAAATAGCAATTTCACATATTAAATGCCTATATGCACACTAATAATGAACACCATGTATATTACTATCTAAGGTTTTTAATGCAATAAGTAAACTGCTTGCTTGTTAATTTAGCTTATATAGATGAATTGATAATAACATTACTCATGGGGAAGATGTTTCTGTGTTTTGTTTCAGTACCATTCATGGTAGAGAACCTAGTGTCACAGAGGTAGCTTAACATGAATTTAAAGTAACTTAAGCAAACTCAGGATATTCATTTCTAACTTTTCTCCAAAATGAAGCAACTAATACAGTATTTCCAAAATTCATCTTTAATCCTTCATCAGTAGCAAATTTGAAAAATTTATTCTACAATGTTAAAATTAATGTAACTTTCAGTAAAAGGAATGGACCCTAGATCTATGAATTTCCTATTCTTATGACGAAAAGTAAAATTCAAAACCTTCTATGAAGTCTCTAGGATGTATGGCAATAACTTTGCAGATGTGTAATTTCCGGATCATCATCTACTTTATTATTAAAGTAGATGTTATTGTTAAATTATAGGACTGTCAAGACTCTGTAGAAACTCTGTCCAATCTTCTAACATGTTGTTGCCCTTTGAGCTTATCTGCCATTGAAAACATGTCACATCCTTTATTTGAATGGAAGTATTAAGATCTTTAAAAATATAAATAATATCAAACAAATTAGCACGACAGACTGTCTAACTCATATCTTCGAAATGTTGAAACTGGTTCTTCTCGTGCAGAAACACAATAGGTTTGTCCAGGAGCTCAAATATTCCTGACAGACCTTTTCTCTTCAGTAACCATCATATCTCAGTAGTTGTTTATATTCAGCTTCCATATCAGTACAAATAAAAAGGATGCTCTCAAATTTAGTGCATTAGCTTTTATGTAATTTATACTAAGTGAACTTTTTAGTTCAGCCAGCATTTTTGTTTTATTTTGTAACAAGACTTTCTTGACGAAGGAAGCATCTCATCGATTTATATTGTGGCACAGTTCTTCCAGAATGCTCTCCATAAATCCATCAGAGTGTACTCCTAAAATTTAAACTCCAAATCACATTTGTTGATTAATCTTTCATGGTTCTATATAGTTTAGAACTGTTTTTTTTTTTTTTGAGGTACGCGGGCCTTTCACTGTCGTGGCCTCTCCCGTTGCGGAGCACACGCTCCGGATGCACAGGCTCAGCGGCCATGGCTCACGGGCCCAGCCGCTCCACGGCACGCGGGATCCTCCTGGACCGGGGCATGAACCCGCGTCCCCTGCATCGGCAGGCGGACTCTCAACCACTGCGCCACCAGGGAAGCCCCTGGTTTTGTTTTTGACAATGAAACTTAAAAAACATATTCTTCCTTTATGTTGTCATCATGTTCAAACTGCATTTACATTAAAGGAATTGCTATTTTAGCAATAATTGTACATCTGCCTAGTTGCAATGAAAATTGTAGTACTAGCTTTGTTTGTTTTATAGTTGATCCTGCATAACATTGAGCTTTGGTGTCACTGGAAAAAGGCAGTTGAACTACCTTGTTTGACAAGATTCTTTCAACATTTCAAGCAAGCATCTTTGATGCAATCTCTCATTAATATTTCAACAAATGTGTGGATCCTTAGACTTAGCAACTCAATGTGTTATTTTATAAGAAGCTCACAAAGCACGTTCATTTCTGGTAGCTTTTTGATCCAGTACTTCTTTTGGAAAAAGAATTCTTCTGGCTTTGAATTTACTTTTTATGATTTGGATGTAAATATTTCTTAGCTCTTAATAATTTCCTTGATCAATTAGCCGACACATCTCTTCAGATAATGCACTCTTATTTTAGCTCTTAAGCATCAATTACGGCTACAAAACTGAACTCAATATATGAATGATCATACTTAACAAATAAAACTAGTAAAGCTTTTTGTATTTATTTCTATGGAATCTTGTTTGTTGTCATTGTTTAGTTAGTACTACAGCTGTGATCACAATAAGTTGGTATTTTCTTGATAAAAATGATCAGCAGCAGGACTTCCCTGGCAGTCCAGTGGTTAGGACTCCGTACTTCCACTGCAGGGGGCACGGGTTTGATCCCTGTTCAGGGAACTAAAGTCCCACATGCTGTGTGGAGTGGCCAAAAAAAAAAAAAATTGTATATATATATATATATATATATATATATATAATCAGCAAAGCTTGTTGTTTATCTGTAAATTAGGGTTAAAATTAATAGTACCAATTTCAGTTCCCTAATATTGCTAATGAGGTTAAAAATAGATTTAAAACAGGCTTGATTAAAATTAAAACTATCATAAGAATAAATTATATATGTATATAAATTTTATTTATATATGCATATATATATATGCTTGTACTTTCTCAGATGTCTATGTATGTATGTATCTATATCTGTGTAGATATATGTGCTTATATATATGTGCTTACACTTTCTCAGATTTTAAAACACTTCTGGTGACAGCTGAGAAGATAACTTTTAAAGTTACATATCACAAAGTCCATGATTAGCAGGCAGTTTGGATTATATGTGACTCACCAGGAAAGTTCAAAGACATTCAACTCATTCAATGAGATGAGTCAGGCAGTGTGAAATTGCTACAAAAGTTTCTAAATGCTTACTCTCAAATTCTCTAATTATCTTGTCACGGACCCATAACAAATAGCATGTGAATTGTCACTGGTCCATGGATAACATTTTTCATAGCGCTTAAATAGATGCCTGTTCAAAGACTCTTATGAAGCTACTATAAATTCTCTAATATTTGCTGAGAGATGCCAGACTGATAAACTACTCTCTCAGTTGAAGGATAAAATTAGAGATTACGTTTGTCCATGAGTATCACAACAAAAAAAGTAAAATAATGCAACTTATACAAGGTTACAGTTATGTTCTCATAACAGGAGTCTGGTATTGGAAAGTGGTGTAGTCAGTGATCCTCTGCATCAGTGGGCTTCTTCTATCTTATTGTTTCATTGGACATGGCTTCCTTTCTCAGCATAGCTCATGATACAGGATAGCTACTGGAACTCCAGCTATTATGTCAACATTACAGCCAGCTAGAAGGAGGGTGGCGGGGATTCAGAGAGCAACCTATCCTCTTAAGGCATTTCCTGGAAGTTGCATGCATTGTTTCTACATACACTTCATTGACAAGAGCTTTAGTTGTGAAGCCAGCCACACCAAGTTGCAAGAGATGTTCTGAAATGTAGTAATTATTCCAGGAAGTCATCCTTACCTAAAAGGAAGAAGGAGAAGAATGGATGTTGGGGATCATCTAGCGGTCTCTTATTCAGAGATACTTTCAGAACATTAGGGTATCAAGTAGAAATGAATGTGAGGATTCCATTAGGCAGCACAAACTGTTAATAACTTTCAGCACAAGAGAGAATATAATTTGCCCCCTTCAGTGACATGTCCTGTTCAGGGCCTATAAAGATTTATCCAATTTTAAATTTTATAACCAACTTGCAGTTTTGAGTGACTGCATAGTCATTGTGTACTGATTTCCAGTCCAGATGCTGGATTGGTATGAACGTTTTCCAAATTAAAAAAAAAAAAAAGAACAACTGTGGAAAATGGCTAACAAGAACCTTGATAGACAAGGTCCAAAACCTTCAATAAGGTATTGTCTCTGAGAAGTGCTGGGGAGAGGACAGTGGACAAGGCGATGCCTGTCATCAAAGACCTTATAGTCTAGTGGGGGAGATAATGAGTAAACAGATTATGGCAATATGGTATGAAATGGGCTTTGAACGATACTCCTGGAGTGATTTCAAAGCAAACTGGAAAACTTCTAATTGAAATCAGAATCAGTCCATTCTTGTGAAAGTATTTTATGTCCTGCAGAAGTTCTGCTGTTTAGCTAAAAATTACTTGAAGCCAGACAGACTAGCATTAGATATGTTAACATAAAATTGCCATTTTGTTTCCCCTCATCAAGTCTAGATAAGAACACCCATTACTGGAAAAATTCAAGGTCTTAGAAATCCTAGAAAGGAGCCTCTCTGCAGCACCACACTGGCAACGAGAGTTTATCTCTCTCTTCTCTTAAGGGAAAATAAACCATGAAAAGGAGTTTTTATTTTATTTTTAAAAGCCATAGGATGTGCTTTTATCAGTAGAAGTTACTCACCTATTTAAAAATGTATCCCCTTGTTCTGGTTAATAAATTAGAATCAAGAGATTTCTGAAATATGTGGGTGTGGGTAAATATGTAGACTCTTGTATATAGATCTAGATTTTTAGATATTCTTGCTGATCTTGGTTTAGACTTTTTTCTTTGTGGCCAAGACGCTGTGCTGAGGGCTGTGCATCAGACTTTGATAACAAGCAAAACGACAACCTTCACCTATAGCCAATTATTGAATTCCCCAAACAGGGACTTTATTCAGGTTTTTGAAAATTTGTTTTGCATAGATTGTATCTTGTTTTCTTTCAGAGATTTCATTCTATTGTCATATGGTTAGATTTTTACAGATTGCTATTTTTGGAATCTGCCTCAGAAGGAAGCTGTTGTAGAGTCTTATATTTGTAGGATCATCTAATATATCTTTTGGGAAGCCTTTCTCAATTATTTCAAGTAAAATTCATTAGTTTTCCTTTTGTCAGTCTCAGGGCATCTGGTTTTTCCTTATCTCTGGGAATTCCTATCAGATTAGGTGCAACAGTCATGCATGGATGTTGTTTGTACTGGTTTCCACTCCCAACCCACCTCTAGATTGTAAACTCCTAGAGAATATCAGGGTCTTATTCATATTGTCTTGTTTATTACCTGCTATGGATTGAATTCTTCCCCCTCACCAAGTTAATATGTTGAAACCCTAACACCCAAGGTGACTGTATTTAGAGATAGGGCCTTTAAGGAGGTAATTAAGTTTAAATGAGGTCATGAGGGTGGGGCCCTAATCAGATAGGACTGGTGGGTTTTTTTGTTTGTTTGTTTTTTGGGTTTTTTTGTTTTTTGTGGTACGCAGGCCTCTCACCGCTGTGGCCTCTCCCTTGCGGAGCACAGGCTCTGGACATGCAGGCTCAGCGGCCATGGCTCACGGGCCCAGCCGCTCCACGGCATGTGGGATCCTCCCGGACCGGGGCACGAACCCATGTCCCTTGCATCGGCAGGCAGACTCTCAACCACTGTGCCACCAGGGAAGCCCAGGACTGGTGTTTTTAAAAGAAGAGGAAGAGACAAAAATTCTCTCTCTCAGCACATAGAGGAAATGTCATGTGAGGGCACATCAAGAGGGTAGCCATCTGCAAGCCAGGAAAAGAAGCCTCACCAGAAACCAATTTCATGGCACGGTGAACTTGGACTTCCAGCCATTAGAATGGTGAGAAAATAAATTTCTATTGTTAAGCCACCCAGTCTGTGGTGTTCGTTATGGCGGCCCTAGCCACCTATACCTTACCTAACATACAGTATTTTGCATATAATTTCTAGTCAGTAAACACTTGCTTATTTCTTATTGACTGTAACTAATTATTTTCATGGGGAAGAATTTGGTTTTATAATTATCTTACATTCTTTTATGACAGAAATCGTCTCTAAGAGTTTATTTAAATGTCTCTTTCCAACATCTTTTTCCAAATGCACACATGCACACACATATAAGCTTAGCATTAGCTATTTTGAGTGCACAGAATGGCCAGTAAATTTGCTTTTGTAATCAGAGAAAGTACTTAATTTCAAATTGTTGATAGAAGATAAACAGAAGATAAAAACATATATAAACAGATAAACAGAAGATAAAAACATATATATGTTTCCCTAGAATCCTACCCCTTGGAAGATGTGTGTCGTCTTAGTTTCTTATTTCCTCCAATGTCCACTTTTTGATATCTGAGTCTAACTTTTTGCTCAATTTTTGTCATTGAGGCGGTCACCCCAGCACCAGTTCAGACAAGCTAATGTGGAAGAAAGGGGAGGGGGCATTTAAACAAAATTTGTTCATTTATTCATTCACTCAGTCATTCAAATCACTTTTAGAGAATCTACTCTTGCCAAGCACTATTTTGGGAGCTATAAATATAGGGATAAAAAGACAGAGTATGTCCCTACTTTCATGTTGCCAGTATGATGGTAGAATATGCAGGCAATGTACAAAAGAACAAGCAAATAAATACAATGGTTCTAGACAGTGATAAGTTCTCTGTAACTCTAAGACCAGCCCCCCTCAATCTCCCAGGTACTGGTAGAAGCCACCAGTTTAGGTTTCATAGATACTGAGGGGACCCAATAGTCTATCTAGTAAGTGGATCTTACTTGTGGCTGACACATACAATTTTTTCAATTTTAACATTTTATCCCTTTGGTTAAAATATATATCTCATTTATTTGAATGACAGGTATCTGGGATGCTGCTTTCATAGAGAGGAAATGTCAACTCACATGATCTGGAGGGGAAATTCTTAAAATTAAGACCTATTAAGAAAGGAGGTGTGTGCTCTTGGACAGCAACTTCTCTGGACACCTAGGAGATTCTTATATTAAAACATTATTTAAAAATCATACTTGCTACATCCGTGAAAAGTGAGATTCTTGGGTCATATGAATATAGAAATAGATAATTCATGAGCAGAATACAAGTATAGTCTGTAATTGGAAGACTTCAAGATGCTTTTTTCTGCCTTAAGGGTATATATCCCTCTACTTATCATTCTCTGTAACACATAAGTAAAACTTTGAATTGCTTTTAATTACCCTCAGCTGACTGTTTCTCTGAATGCAATTCTATGCTTAGATAGAATTATGTGGTGTCCTACCTTTTTTTAAGGTTACAAATGACTTTCACTTTTCACTGTGTTACTCTTTAAAAAGGGGTCTGGAAATGTGTGCACATTTTAAATTCAAGGTTTGTGGAAGGTTATATTCTTTTTTTTTTTTTTTTTTTTTTTTGCGGTACACAGGCCTCTCACTGTTGTGGCCTCTCCCGTTGTGGAGCACAGGCTCCGGACGCGCAGGCTCAGCGGCCATGGCTCACTGGCCCAGCCGCTCTGCGGCATGTGGGATCTTCCTGGACCAGGGCACGAACCCGTGTCTCCTGCATTGGCAGGCAGACTCTCAACCACTGCGCCACCGGGGAAGCCCTGGAAGGTTATGTTCTGATAACATGATTTAAAGACAAAGGTCTCTGAATTTCCTGATTAACCACAAGCTAGTAATATACTAGAAATGCAGATCACATGACAGAGTTAAACAATTGCTAGTACTTTTCACTGGATTCATGAAAAAAGTTAGATAATAAAAATTATTGGTAGACTGCATGAGAGTGATAGGTTAAGGACTTGATTTGAGGTTGTGAATTTAGTAGTGATGTTTGAGCTCTAATAATATGTTTGTTGCTACCATATTGCTTTACCTTTCAAGCCTCAGCCTGACAATCTATTGTTCAGGGAATATAATGCACATTATCCTGTCTTGATTCTAATACTCATGAACAACATAAAAAGGAGTGAAAGAATTCCAAATTTATAAAAGTTTTGAGAAACATGCAGTCTCCAGCATTTGGTAATTTCCCCACTCCCTGCCAAATACACAAACACCCTAGAAGCAACCAATTAATATCGTTTCCCCCCAGAATCAAATTATCTGGGCAGTTGTCTCATTTTTCTACTTACTTTACCTGAATTGAAAAGTTGATGACTCAATGAGAACACTGCATGTGATGTGCCTGGGCGAACCGCACAGGGGAAGCAAACACACCAGTTATGGAAACATCTGTGGCCATTCCCAGGGAAAGGAATAAGCAGGATTGGCACTTATGTGTCAGTGACAGATGTTGCACCACACCCCTAACCACAGAGGTCGTGTCCACTTGTCCAGTATAGGACTATTGCACCCCCTGAATTTGCTCTGTCTTTATTCCCTGTTATTGTTGGAATAGGAGGCTGTGGCATACCCGTGGGAAAGTACACTATATCCCACGGTGGTTGGAGCTATACAGTAGGATTTAGCAAGTAACCCCTGGAATAACCAACTTTGCTCACTCTATGTCCTAATGGCCCCCTTAAATCTCCTATGCTCTTCCTATAAAATGGTGCTACCTGCTTTATTAGTCTGCTTGGGCTGCCATAACAAAACACCACAGACTGGGGGGTTTGACAACAGAAGTCAATTTTTCTACAGTTCTGGAGGCTGGAAGTCTGAGATCAGGGTGTCATCATGGTCAGTTTCTGATAAGAGCTCTCTTCCTGGCTTGCAGATGGCCATCTTTTTGCTGTGTCCTAACATAGTGGGGAGAGAGAAGAGAGTGAGAAGGGGTGGTGGTAGGGGGAGATTTCTTTTTCTTTCTCTTCTTATAAAACCACCACCATTTAAAAATGTATACACTTATCTCTATATCCTTTAAGACTCATTTCAGCCAAGATCTCCTTTACAAAGTTTAACCTGAGTCCTTGGTTTGAGCTAAATGCTCTGGTAATTTCAACACATATATAAATAATAAAATTGTTCAAACGATGAAGATTCCTTGAAGTAAGGGACAGTGCCTTATTGATTATTATATTCCTAATGCCTAATATCGTGCCTGACACATAGGAGGTTTTCAAAAAATTCTGGGCTGTTGCTAGAATAAAATTAAGTCAGAAGTAGACAGTGTTGAATTGGCATTTTGATTTTTTAAATAGGATTCATTGCCTGCCCATTTGAACAGTAAAACCAACAACAAAATTATCCTGCCAATAAATTGACCATTTCCCTGGTGCCTCGAGGTGTCTTGTAAATCTTAGTGAGCATACTTCCTCTTCTCATGTGGGCCAGAAACCTAAACTCAGTAACTTCGTTTGAAGGGTCTGCGGTTCTTTTATATTCAGAACCATCAGAGTGAGATATGTTAAAGAATTCAAATGAGAAATTTCTAGTTTCCACCTTTGTGTATCTCCTGGGTTTTCCTTTGTTCACCCAGTCACCTGTAAAACTCATCAAGTATTCACATTCACAGTCTGTGACTTGGTGACCCCAAACCCTTTGGTGGCCTGGAATCAACATGGAGTGCTCTTATTTGGCACTTGGAGCCCAGTTCAGATATTAGTTTTCCTGCAGTAAAATCCTCTTGCCAGTGAAGAGGGAAATCAGAAACAGATCAGACGGTTCTGGCCCACCCCTTCCCAATATGGTGAGAAAGCCACTGACTGAAATGGGGCTGAATGTTGGGTTTCTCTCTCCTAAATCCTTTTATCTCAGTTGTTGAAATTTGTTACTTCTTAGAGCTATGGAGTTGAAGACTACTTTATTGAGATGATGAAGAGTTTAGGCTCTAAAATATCCTTCTGCCTCTCCTATAAGGCAGCACAAGCCCCATTTGGGGCAAGAGTCGATTTTCTGTTGCTCTGGATTGCTCGTGTTCCACCCAAGAGACTGAATTCTCTGTACAAAGAGCTATGCCAATCCTTTGAAAATCCTTGGGTGAGTGTCTCCTTGTTTATGAATTCTCCATATAGTTGGTTCTGCTCCAATTCATTTGCAAGGGACATCTGTTGGATGATTTGACATGATATCTGTGTTTGCTGAAAGTCTCCTCTGACAGGTCAGTGTAAAAGAACCTGAGAGGGAGAGCTCAGTCATGTGTTGAGTGGCTCGTAAGTGCAGGAACAGATTTGAAAGGATTATCCAAGACAATGACTTTAAGATCAAACTAGGCCATGTAGTTAGCCACAGGGCTCTGTGAGTTCTTTGTGGCTCTGTCCTTTGGGGTGTCCTGTCACCGTGCTTGCCAATAATGAATTTCATTTCCATGTGGGAACTTTCAGGTCTTCCTGACACACTCTAAAGCAATATGTGTTTCAGTCCCTTCGGACGTCATTCAGCTCTTCAACTTGAAGAACAGTTTAAGTCAGTGAGGTCTGCTATGGCATCAAACCTCCTCCTAAGCCCACGTCTCTTGAATAATAACTACTATTCTGTATAGTTGACTCATGAATATTTCCTGCTAAGGAACCATGGGAGTAGTCTGAGGAAATTAAATCCACACAAGTAATTCTCTAACTTTATTTCATCCATGTTTAAAATATTCTCTAACTCCAAATGTTTTTAGCAGGCTTGTAATGTATAGCAAAATCAGCCGATAGGACTCTCCTTTTTTTTTCTTCCTCTACTTTTCACTTCTCCAGAGTGGTCCTAACTATATAGAAGTCACCAAAAGGAGGTGGCAAAAGAAAAACAGAAATAAAGATCCCAATCCGTTTTTCTTTCTCCCAGTTATCCTATTTCAAAGGCAGTCTTGGCTTCTCAGAAAGGTCAAGCCAAACTCAATCAGAGGTGGGACTGAAAACTTCAGTAACATTACGATACACAAGAAATCATGTGAATGGCTAGTCAATTACAGATAGTTGGCTCTGAATATATTCTTTAAAGTGGTTTTATGCTTTTGGCATAATTGTAAGAGAGAGTACGTGGGAAAGCCTGCCTTGAAGGACTACATTGCTTAAGATGGGCATAGTATTCTGTATGGTTTTATTCTTCAATATTGTGGAGCAATGTAAAAATATCCAGGTGCCTTCTGAAGTGTAGAGGGAGCCAGAAGTACTGTTTCTCTATAGGAAGAGTGACACTGCAGCCCTCCTGAACCTTCTGAGGACCTTACGTGCACACCCTCCAACTACCCAAATGAGATCCTGTAAATGGTTGGTTTCTGGTCTATAGGATAGTATTGCAGTTTCTACATATGAAGAAATAAATTTTGGAATGTGAGTTGCCGCTGGAAAGATTTTCATTTATTAAACACCTACTCGGTACCAGACTCTCTGTCAGGTACATTTCAGAGATCCTTTTATTTGGTTCTCATCCAGGAACTCTTAAGTCTTGTTCACACTTTATAGATGAGGAAAATGAAGCATAGGGAGGTTAAGGAACTAATCCAAGGCCACCCATTTATCAAGTGATGGAAGCTGGAGTTGAGTTCAGGTTTGAATGAAGCTCCTTGCGGCCGGAACTTTTTCTCTGTTTTCTTCCCATATGCCTAGAAGAGTGCCTGGCAGATTGCAAATACTCAGTCTACACTGTCAAAGGACTGCATTAATGAAAGATTCCAGCACATGTGCTCCTGTTATTCTATTCTATCTCACCTCTGTCTCCTCACTCCCAGTCTTTTACCTGCCTCCCTCTCGCACCCTCTTTCAGAGGAGAATGGAACTCAGGGCTGCATCAGCCTGTGGTAGAAAGTTATGTCTCTGTATACATCCTGCTGAAGGAATGCAGCAGTTGTCAAAAAGTTGTGTCACTAGGTCTGATTATCTTCCTCCCTCTCTCTTTCCCTTCCTCTATGTCTTCCTCCCTTCCACAAAGATTCTCAAATCCCTGCTATGTGGGCTGAGCACTGGAGATTCACTGTGGACAAAGCTAGACATGGTCTGTCCTCATGCAAATTATTGGTTCATTTATGGGTATGATGAGTGTTTTGACAGAAGGGTAGAGGGTGTTGTTATAGGAGCAGAGGACAACCTGTTCTTTGAGGTCAAGGGAGACCTCCTTGCAAATTTAATCTTTAAGATCAGACAAAATAAATGCTGGCAAGGATGTGGAGAAAAGGAACACTTATGTACCACTGTTGGTGGGAGCATAAGCTGGTAAAGCCACAATGGAAAACAGTATGAAGCTTTCTCAAAAAATTAAAAATAGAACTACCATATGATCCAGCATTTCCACTTCTGGGTATTTATCCAAAGGAAATGAAATCATAATCTGTAAGAGATATCTGTACTCTCATGTTCATTGCAGCATTATTCACAATAGCAAAGGTATGGAAACAACCTAAGTACCCACTGACAGATGTATGGATAAGTAAAATGTGGTCTATATATACAGTGGAATATTATTCACCCTTAAAAAAGGAAATCATGCCATTTGTGACAGCATGGATGAACCTGGAGGGCATTATGCTAAGTGAGATGAGCCAGAAAGAGAAAGGCAAATACTACGTGGTATCACTTCTATGTGAAACCTTAAAAAAAAGTCACACTCAGAGAATAGAATGAGTGGTTGCCAGAGGCTGAGGGTGGGGGAAATGGGGAGAAGTTGATAAAGGGTTACAACCTTTCAGTTACAAGATTAGTAAGGTGTGAGGATCTAATGTATAACATGGTGATTATAGTTGATTAGTTGGTAATGCTGTACTGTATGATTGAAATTTGTTAAGAGGGTGGAACTGAAATGTCATCACACACAAAAAAGTAACTATGTGAGGTAATGGATGTGTTAACTCAATTGTGGGAATCCTTTCATAATGCATATGTATATCAAAATCATGCTGTACACTTTAAATGTATTACAGTTTTATCTGTCAACGGTTCCATAATAAACTTGAGGAAAAAAAGAAAGAAGTAGAAGTTCTCAAAGTACAGCCTGAGATCCCTGGAGGTCCCTGCCTAAGAAGCTTTTAGAGAGTTCAGGAGTCAAACCTATTTCATAATAATACTAAGAAGTAAATAGTCATTTTTTAAATTTTCATTCTCTTACAAGTGTACAGTAGAGTTTTCCAGAGGCTACAGGACATATGATATCACAGCAGATTGAACATAGAAGCAGTTATGAGAAACAATCTTTTGAACCAGACATTAAAGAGATTTGCAAAAATGTAGAACAATGCTGTTCTTTTCACTAATGTATTTTTGGTTTTGGTAAATGTAGTTATTTTCCATAGAATATGTTATTTATGTTAAAGTAGAATCAGTTTTCTGTGTTATTTTAAAATGCATTAAATATTTTAAAATTTCCCAGTTTTAATCTGTAACAAGTATATATCCATAGATAGAATCTGCATTGAATAAAAGCTCTTTGGAATTCTTACTAATTTTTAAGAGTGTGAAGAAATCCTAAGCCCTAAAGATTTGAGAATTGCTGAGCTCAGCGAAGAAGAGGAGGGCGTATTCTATTTTGAAGAAGCAGCAAGTAGGGAAACCTTGACCTAGGATACAACTTATAGCTTTGAGGAAATTAAAGTCCACTGTGGTTAGAACATAGTGAGGGGGAGAAGGTGTGAGATAAAGGTCAGTGGGTTTGCAGTGCCAGGTTTGGGGGCAAGAACTTAATCTCAGGTCAGTGGGAAGTCACTGAAGATTTCTAAGAAGGCTGGAGTTGTTCAGATTTATGTTGAAGGAAAGAAAAGAAGAAAGAAGGAAGGAAGGAAGAGAGGGAGGGAGGGAGGGAGGGGGGGGGAGGGAAGAAGGAAGGCAGTGATCCTCAGGAAAGAAATGAAATTCTTGGGAAGGGAGGGTCTACACAATTTGCAAAAGCTCCTCCTGTGACTCCGATTATGACAGTGGGGTTGTGGTTTCCTTAAGAGCAAGCAAGCTTTCTCTGTCTCTGCATCTCTCTCTCTCACCTCAGGGCTGCTCTATCATTCTTTCATTCATTTATAATGTTTATGTATTTCAATTAATTGAGGTAACATTGATTTCTAACATTGTATGTTTTATGTGTACATTATATTTCTACTTCTGTGTACCCTACAGTGTGATCACCACCAAAAATTTAGTTTCCATCCATCACCGTGCATGTATCCCCTTTAGCCATTTTACCCTCCCCCCAACCCCTCCCCTTCTAGTAACCACTGTTCTGTTCTCTGTATCTATGTGTTTGTTTTGGTTTGGCTTATTCATTTATTTTGTTTTTATTTCTTTATTAGTTTTTCATAGTCTACATATGAGTGAAATCATATGGTAGTTGCCACTTCCATCTGACTAATTTCACTTGGGATAATACCCTCAAGGTCCATCCATGTTGTCACAAATGGCATTATTTCATCCTTTTTATGGCTGAGTAGTATTCCACTCTGTGTGTGTGTGTGTGTGCACACACATATACATACATGTGTGTGTGTGTGTGTATATATATATATATATATATATATATATATATCCCATGTTTCCATATCTTGGCTATAGTAAATAATGCCATAATGAACATAGGGGTGCATATATCTTTTCAAATCAGTGTTTTCATATTCTTTGAATCATCCCTGTCATTTAGATTCAGTTCTTCTTGTCCTATGGGCCCCCTTTTAACTTGAAGCTTTGTCCTATTCCTCTTTTTTCTATAGTCTGATTCTACTGCTGTATTCAATCACCTTTTGCTGTTCCCAAATGCTTAAACAAGCCTATGTATTTCCATGACTTGTCACATCCCTAATTTTGCAGAGCTTTCTCTTCCCCGGCAAGTACCATCTATGTAAAAAATAACCTAGGAGGAGAGTTAGGACATAGTCCTTAAACTGATTATACATAAAACATGGTAGTCCTTATGGAAAATCATGTGACTGGGACCTGATACCTCCTGTTATTGCTTCTATTATCTTTTGAAAGGCTGTTCTCAAATGCATTGACGTGAGAATTTAGGGTGATATTTAATTGGAGGCCTAGGGGAAAAGGAGACAGTGAGCTCTGGGGTCATAGGACCATGAGAATGTTTTGCATTTTGTCAAGTGGCCCTTATAACAGAGTGGCAGAGCCCAGGAGTTGAGCAGAAGAGAGCATGGGTCTGGCAGTCTGCCCTGCAATGATGAGCTTTGTCTACATGCAGGTTCCCAGCTCACAGACAGGACACATTTGAATAGAGCCCATTGTTTACCAGTTGGGTGGAAAACAGAGGAAGTAGGCCAATGAGTCAGGCGCCCACTTGTTTTAAAAGGAATTTTTCAAAGGATTTCAGAGAAATATAAGCAAAACCAGGAGTTCAAGGAAGATGAAGGGGACAAGGACAAATAGGGCTGCTTGATGTTAATGATGCTTTTCAGTCTTTGTTGAGAGCCTGTCATCCCTGGGCTGTGAGTTCCAGCCCTGACCCTGAATCCAATAGGGAAGCTAATTCCATTCTGGGGAGGGATTCTGACTAAGATCTAATCTGAAGTAATTTGGGGTAATTGATCTTCCTCCTTTCTCCGTTTAAAGGACATTTGCTCAAACTCGGGGATAAAGTTTACTGGAATCATAGACAAGTTTACTCTTTGAGAGGGGGAATAGCTCAGTGAACTGCAGGGTAAACTGGCTATTTAGTGGGTAAGGGTAGGGTGAAGGAAGGGGACAAGAAGATGCAGGATTCACAGCAGTCAGGCAGCCCTAAAAATTCAACTTAGTAGCTAAGTATTACTGGAGTTTTCCAGCTGAATTCTTGAAGTTAGTTGGCCCTGTGACTCATAATGAAGATGGCAAAATCAAGGCACAGAAAGATTAAATAAAATAAAAATAAAGGACATTTGTTCCAAATCCCTTCTCCTTCATAGAGGCTGAGGAACAGATAGAGGGGATTACAGTGTGTATAATTTTTTTAAGTATAGTAGCTGATCAGCAGGTGATATAAGCTTAGAATCTTACACTGGTCCTGCTCCATGACTTGCTTTCCTGATCTGCAGATGCTCAGACTGACACTCCATTTTCCTATGCCTCAGGGCTTGGTGTAGGAATGGTCTTTCCATTGTGTCATCTCAGTTGGGAAAAACGCAGCGTAGTGATATGAATGCCCCTGAAAAGAAGGAAATGACTTGGTGTCCATGGCAAAGAATCAGCTATGCTCTGTTGAAAGTTCTAGTTTGCAATTCAAGCTTGATTCATTTTCATTTCTTAGTTTCAGTAGCTTTTTCTTTTTCAAATTTGATTACAAAGGAATAAAATTCAGAAATTACCAAAAAATCCCAAGGAAGAAAAGAGAAACAACCTGCAATCTGACCCCCAGAGATAACCAAAGTAGTATGTTCTGTATATCTTTTAATATCCCGTAATTAATGAAATATTTTGTGCTCTTTAGTAAACTGCCTTTGTCATCTATAATTCATTTCACAATTTTTATTTCACTATATATTATATTCTTTCTGAGTGTGATGGACTGTAAACTATTTTTAAATTGTTCTCTATTTTTGAACATTAAAATTAGTTTCAATTTTTCACTATTAAAATACTTCTTAAAGAAGTTTTGGAATGAACATTGATTCATTTGTTATTTAACAAATATTTCTGGAGCACCTACCATGTTCAAATCATGAAATTTGGCATTATTTGTGGGAGGCAAAAAGATAGATGAAGTTGTAAGTAGTCCTTTCCTTCCAGGGAGTTACTGAAAAGAAAATACTCTCCTAAATGATAGTGACTGTTTGAGATACCTTTTCCTTTTTCTTCTGTAAACTTCCAGTCCGTTTGTATTCTCTGTAAACACAGTTCATAAAACCTACTCCTGGATCTGATTTGGTCCATCTTCTTTCTGTTAGACAGTATTGTGTAACAGCCCAATAAAATTATATGGGGTTGATTTATTAGAGATTTTGTTAACACATGAGCTAAATATTATATGTTACAAAACATTTAAAGTAGTATCTATCATGATGGCTATAGCTGGTATACTTTTGTAACAATAACAAAAATTATAAGATATAGCTGAAATTTAATTCCATTACAATCAGGAAAGCAGCTTAATTATATTTAGCTCAGAAACTCTCCATTGCACAACATAACTGTGGTTTGACAGCAGGATAGCTGAATTTCCAACTCATATGGTGGTCACAACCTTACTCTTTTGGGGTAATGATATATTTTAATAGAACCATCGTCATCTCCTGCCTCTGAAATCAAGGCCACCTTTATTATTACTTGCCCAGTAGGGATGACTGGTTTGCTCATTTGTGTAGCACATACTTCCTCAGAAGTCAAGGCCACAGGAGTGTTTCTCTAACTGCTTCAGGACTGCAGGTTGCATGTCTTAATTCTAAACATCCCTCATAGAAAATCATATCCTTACTATAGACAGAAAGATGACAAAATGCAGATATATCTGATTAAAAGTAGCACAGTCATGGTTGTGGTAGGCAGAATTTTAAAGGTAACTCCCATGCGCCCTGATGTTATTCCCTTGATTATGTTAAGTTAAATGGTAAAAGAGAGATTGTCCTGATGGGCCAAACCAATTACATGAGCCTTTCAAAAGCAGAGAGTTTTCTCTGGCTGGGAGTAGAAGTCAGAGAGATTTGAAGCACGAGAAGGACTCAGCCCACCATTGCTGGCTTGAAGGTGGAGGGGCCATATGGAAAGGATAAGAAGGAAATGAATTCTATCAACAACCAATGAACAGAAGAGGACCTTAAGAACTGGATAAAGACTGCAGCTGGCTAACACCTTAGTGTGAAACTTCGAGCAAAGGACCCAGATGAGACCACCCGGAATTCTGACCTACCGAACTACCAGATAATAACTAGGTAATTGTTTCAAGCTGCTAAGTTTGTGGTAATTTGTTACTCAAAAATAGAAAACTAATATGATGGTCATAACAACTCAGATTTTATGCCTTATTGATAGCAGGTTTGTCACATATTTACCATCAACCAAGGACGTAACATTTTTTAAAACTTTAAATGAGCTAAGAGTAAATTTGATGAAACCATTAATTAAACCCTCAAATAACAAAAGGTCATCAAAGGAATGAAGCCCATAACATATGCATATTTTTTATATTAGTAAAAAGCTTACACTTTAAGATAAACTGAAACACAGTAGTTCAATAAATGACAAAGAGAAAGATATTCAGGCTGGTGTTAGGGTACAGAGGAGGGTTATTTGTCCCTACCTGGGAAGCACAGGAAATTCTTCCTAGAGGAAGTGGTGGTTGTCGAGGAAATGCAAGAGGTAACTTACCTTATATTTATCATAGGTCCAGAGAGAATCACTTTTCAAAATTAGGGGAGATATAAGACAACTATGATGAGCCAAGAGGAGGGGACTGGGAGACAAACAAGGCACCTTGGGGTTTCATTTCTTCTCCCACTGCAAGTTTTAGGATGGTCATCTTAGACAGGAATGCTCTTGTCTGACCCTCCCTCAAAAATGTCCCCTGGGAATAAAAGGGACCTTAATCATATGGGCTAAGGATAGCATTTTATTACTAATCTCAAGTCTGAAAGACTTTCAACGCAAATTAAGTTTAATGGAAAATATCCTTATTAGGGATCCAAACCACAGGCATCTGAGACAACTTTAGGTAAGGGCTGAATGCAGATAATTGTAGTGCCTAGAATTCACAACCTAGAAAGAGCTTTTAAAAATGCCACAATCAATGTTACTGCTGTTTCTTGAATTCTTCTTTTATAAAATCTGGGTAATAGCCATTCCTGTCTATCTTATTAAACCAATATGGTGACAGATGAAAAGTTCTTCTGAATAAGATCGTTTTGTAGAAAGAACACTGCATGAAAACATAAATTGAGCCATTTCTTGTTAAGGTGTCTTTGTGCCCTAGGAAAGTGTGGAAGGCTCTAGAGCCTCCTGCGTCCTTTGGAGTCTTCTGTGCTTGCAGTGAGGATACCTCTTGGAATGTGTGGAGTTAAAGATGATTGTGGAGAAACCCCAGGTACCTTTTGGAGGATCCTACCTCTGTTAACTCATACTTGATTCCTAGGAGTAAAGGGGACAACAGAGGATTAAGGTGAATGCCAAACAAAAGACCAATGGATCCATGTGGGCACAAAGAGAGACAAAGTATGCAAAAATATAACTGAGCTACAAATCACTCTCTCTGGCCATGCTGTCACTCTACAAGTGATTACAAAAGTGGTTCTTCCCACTGTCTGATGGTCTTGTCCATCAGGAATTCTATTAATGGCTGGTGCCAACCCAAATGTTTGCCTTTATCCTATGCCATCATTGACTATTTTGCAGCAGTCAGGATGTTTTTCTCTGCTCAGAGATGTCCTGTTGAGCAGGTTTCAGTATGATCAAGGAAATACCCTTGTCCTCACTCTCCCTGTTCCAGCTGCCCTGGCAGCCCTCTTGATGCATGATGAATGAGGTCATATATTTAGTAGGGTCATGTCTTACCTAAGAGAGCTGAGATTAATAGAGACCCTTCTACCTCCACTATTCAGAAACAGAAGCTACAGGTAAGAGATTTAGGGTATAATGCAATATGCACTGGATTTACAGGGAGAAAGACCTGAGCTTACTGACTCTGTGATTTTGAGCAATTTACTTTATCCGTCTGATTTTTCTTCTCCTCTGAGTTATGTAATAATTACCATGAAGTTTGCTTGGTCTAATGCATGACAGAGTATCAGCTCAGTAAATGTCAGTTCTTTTTACTTCCTTCTTGACCATCCGGTTTCAGGGAAATTTGATATGTGGTATAAGAGGAGCTCAGTAGAATTACCGTACAAATGCCTGTGTCTTATGGAACAAGAAACTTTGTATCATTTTTTTACTCTTAGCACAGAGTCCTCTCCTGCTGTTCTCTTTCAGGGCTGGAGATCACAGGAACTTCAGACTTCACTTTGGGATTTTGCATACTGTCTGAAACCAATTTAACCAATTTAAACTATTGTCTAAATCACTTTTGGAATTTTTCACTTCAAAGTTTTTACATGAACATTTGGAAAGCTCTTTTGTGGGCAGGAGCAATCAGTGTGGTACTCCCTCTGTGATCGGTCCATAAAAATGGCATTCAGATAAATATAGCTCCAGTTTCAGGTAGTACTCCATCTAGCTGCCTACAGCAAGTGGAAAGGGTACAAGACTTTGGAATCCAAGTACAAATCAAGTAAATACATACAGACTCCTTTTCAAGAAGAAAAATATATGTCTATGTGTGTGAGCTTTTGAGTATCCCCGCCAACACACACACACACACACACACACACACACACACACACACACACACTCTTAGGCCTAATTATTTTGTCTTTGCTTTTGTTTGTTTTACCATCTATTCCATATGGCTTCTACGAAGGAGCCAGGAGGTTCCCTCTTTGGCTTCCTGAAACAATGTGACTAGGGACCCACTTGGTCCCTCTGTTCTTGAAGATCCCAGGGAAGACCAGGCAGTGTGTTGGTGATCTTCCCATTAGTTTCTTAAGACTAGCACAAACATTTTTCAGAGGGAGAGAAGGGCCCTTTCCAAGTCTGATCTCAGCCCTGGCTCTGTCCATGTTGTGTCACAAGCCGTGTCCAGATTGTGGTTTCAGGCACTTTCATTTACTAACTTGGTTTTGGCTGGAGAAAGAAGAGTTCCTATCATGAATATACCCAATTGCCTCATGATCCAAAGATGGGAGCAGACATTCACAATCTACTACATCTTTAACCCAACTTCTGTTTCTCTACACCTGGTTCTAAGGAACAGGAAAAAATTTAATTTTAGCTTTTTAGTTCTAAAAGGCAGTTTATTTTTTTGCAAACTTGTAGGTGTTTAATGGAACTTTTATGAGACTAACTTTGTTCATAATTACTTAATATTCTCACCATTCAGGGAAATTTCTAGGCTCACAAGTCTATCAATTTAATGTATAGCTGTGCTTTAGCACTTAGGAAGCCAATGGTTTTCCTAAAAGATGCCACAGAACATTAGAGTGTTATATATATCTTTGCTTAAAAAACTTATGATGATTTCTAAGCTAATAATAATAATGGTAACGGTGGCAAGAACAATAGCATGAACAATAAATTGCTACCTCTTCACGAACGCTTACGTGTTTCAAGTACTACGCTAGCTTTGTATGTGAATGAGTTAACTTAATCCTCACAAAGACTTAGTGAAGTACTTAATTATTTTCTCCATTTTTCAGTTGAGGAAACTGAGGCTTAGAGAGATTTAACGAGTCATTCAAGGTCACAGAAGAGATAAATGGTGGAGCTAAATTTTAAGCCCAGGCAGTCTCCTTCTAACTTAATGGTTATCCAAGAGTCAGTGCCCCTCAACATCCCTGATCATTAGGTAAATGCAAATCAAAACCACAATGAAATACCAGTTCACCTTCATTAGGATGGGTGTACTCAAAAAACAGAAAATAACAAGTGTTGAGGATGGGGAGAAATTGGAATTTGTTATGCATTGCTGGTGGGAACATTTAATGGTAGAGCTCCCACTGAAAAGAGAATGGCAGTTTCTCAAAAAGTTAAACATAGAGCCACCATTTGACCTAAGCAAGACCACTTCTGAGTATATACTCAAAAGAACTGAAATTAGAGACTCAACCAGATGTCTGTCCACCCATGTTCATAGCAGTATTATTCACAACGAAAAGATGGAAACAACACCATATCCATGGACAAAGAAATGGACAAACAAGGAGTTACAATGTATGTAATAAATGTAAACTTGTAAACAAATTTTATATACATTTGTATTATTCAGCTTCAGAAGGGAATGAAATTCTGGCATGTGCTACAACATGGATGAAACTTGAGGACATTATTGTGCTAAGTGAAATAAGCCAGACACAAAAGGACTAATATTGTATAATTCTAATTATATCAGGTACCTAGCATAGTCAGATTCACAGAGACAGAAAATAGAATGGTGGTTCCCAGGGGCTGTGGACAGGGCAAAATGGGAAGTTAGTGTTTAATGGGTGCAGAGTTTCAGTTTTGGAAAATAAAAAGTTCTGGAGATGGATGGTGGTGATGGTTGCACAACAATATGGATGTACTTAATACCATTGAACTGTTCACTTAAAGTGGTAAATTTTATGTGATGTGTATTTTATCATAATAAGGAAATAATTACTAGAAAAAATGAAGTAAAAAAGGTAAAAGAAAAGAGTGAATTCTGACCAGAGTGTGTTCCAATGATGAACTCATCCTGTTTTAAGCTACACCAGTGAATTCTGTTTGTAAATGGTGACTCATAGAATAATAGTACATGTGGCTTTTTAAGGAATGTAGATTAATTGAAGAAGTGAACTATCCATGTCTATATGACAAATAAGCAGGTAAACACATAGAACAGGTTGTAAAAATGTCAATAAGGATACTTAGGTTAAATTAATTAGATTATATTTTTGGGGGGAAAAAAAAAAGACAAACATGGCCAACTGTGGAAGATTGCAACTTACGATGACTGTCCCATCTAGACATTCTTTGGCCTAGGCATAGGCCTGTTAGATTTTTAGCTCTGCATTGGTGAAGACATCTTTGACCACTCTAATAATATGTCTAGGCACGTGACTCTTTCCCTCACAAATGCAATGGGAAAAAGGACCTGAATACTAGCTGTGTGGACAAGAACTGAGCTGTTTCTGCTCAGCCTTCCCTCCCATGTGACTGATGAGGGAATAGTCTGCTTCTTTCACTCTTGCCCTTTCCTTTATACTCCATGTCTAAAATTCCTGCTCCACTTCTACCTTCCCATCCTTTGCTTTGCTTTTCTCTCCTAATTACATCTTCTTTAAGTTCAATGGTAGAAGAATAATGGAAAAACCAGTTATGAGGTACATTTCCAGGAGTCCCCTGAAAGGCCCTACCTAGAGATCTTGGAAATGGAAGGCACACATATGTACAAAGCTTAGGTCTGTGTGGTTTAGTGAAAAAAACATGGATTTCTTACAGGCTCTATCACCTTAAGTAAGTAACTTATTTTCTCTAGGCCTTCTGTTTTTAATTTATACAATGGGAGGAGTAAGTCTCCTCAACAGATGGTGTTGAGAAAACTGGAAAAGTATATGCAGAAAAATGAAATTGGACCCCATCTTACACCACTCACAAAAATTAATTCAAAATGGATTTAAGACCTATACATAATACCTGATACTGGGAGTGCTCCTAAACACTTCTGGTTTGGCACTGCCTGATTTGTTTTTTTATAACAATTTTTTTTGTGTGTGTGGCTACATTGGGTCTTTCTTGCTGTGTGTGGTCTTTCTCTAGTTGTGGTGAGTGGGGGCTGCTCTTCGTTGCGGAGCCCAGGCTTCTCATTGTGGTGGCTTCTCTTGTCGTGGAGCATGGGGTCTAGGCATGCAGGCTTCAGTAGTTGTGGCAGGCAGGTTCAGTAGTTGTGGCTCGCAGGCTCAATAGTTGTGAGGCACGGGCTTAGTTGCTCCGTGGCATGTGGGATCTTCCTGGACCAGGGCTCAAACCCTTGTCCCCTGCATTAGCAGGCAGATTCTTAACCACTGCACAACCAGGGAAGCCTGGCTCTGCTTGATTTGAATTGATTTTTGCTCAAATCAACTTTTCAAATCTTTAATATGCCTCAGTTAATCTATTAGCAGTTCTGGTGTCAGAAGAGGGAATCAAAGTAGACCCCTAATGGGCCCCTAGGAGCAATGAGCAACCAGGTGCCTGTGAGCCCCTTGAACTCTGCTTTCTCACTGCCTCTGGAGGTAATGGTAAATCCCTCTCCTCCTGGATCCTAGCTCTGCAGATTTTGCACTATGAGCTTTCAGACTTTATTGGAGCATGTCTTTTTGGGACTGGGGCCAGAAACTGGCCGGAGTCAAACTGGGTGCAACTTAGACACTGGACTGGGTCTGGGGTTGGACTGGATCCGACTTAAACTAGGCTGAGTCCAGTGTGAGATCTCAGGTGAATAAAATTTTGTTTTGAGGCTGAACAAGTAGGTGAACTTTACCAAAGATAATCTTGAATTACAGCTCTCTTCACCATCTTGGATAAACTTATCCATTTATGAAGTACCCTGGAGGAAAAGGGGTCTCAGCTAGGCATTCACTATAAGGAGCAGAGGGAAGATTATTGTTCCTCCTCCACAGTGTCTGGTGACTAGGATGAGACCCACTGGGACACCCCACTCACTCCAGAGCCTACAGGTGGCATCCTGGGAAAATTGGCAGAAGTTGGCAAAAGGGAAGAATTTTTACCAAAGCCAGCTCTCCCAGATCTCTGTTTGTGGTTCCTGGTCAAAAGAAGGTAAAATTTCACATTGTCCCTTCCTTTCCACATTTGGATTGGCAGGAAAAAACGAATTATCGAGTCTTTCTCTCTCGGGTACAGCTGTTGCCTTCTAGTTTGTCTCATTTCGTGTTCTGAGAACTTGGCTTGGCAACCATCGGGTTGGAGACCCCCAAAATATAGCTGGACAGAAATGTGGGTTGCTTTCCCTTTGTGGATAGGGTCCTGCTGACTACTGCCAGCTCTCAGGGGAATTGTCTATGTCTTTCTTTCAGTTATCTTTGGGAGTGGCTCTGGATCTTAAGAGAGTAGTATCTTTTGCACCGTCTTATGGGGACCTGTTTTGTGTCCATGGAGTTGTTCAATACTGCCAGGAATATTTACTGCTTGTCCTGGTTGAAACCTGACAGGATATTCAAAATATTTTTTTTTTTTTTTTTTTTTTGCGGTATGCGGGCCTCTCACTGTTGTGGCCTCTCCCGTTGTGGAGCACAGGCTCCGGACGCTCAGGCTCAGCAGCCATGGCTCACGGGCCCAGCTGCTCCGCGGCATGTGGGATCTTCCCCGACCGGGGCACGAACCCGCGCCCCCTGCATCGGAAGGCGGACTCTCAACCACTGCGCCACCAGGGAAGCCCCAAAAGATTTTTTTAAAGTAGCCCTATGGTCAGAAGATGGCCAAATTGGCTGACATTCAGAACCTGATAAGAACTTTTTTTAGGCCTTCTCCACTAAGCTAAAATGAAACTGTGTACCCAGAAGGAAAGAAAAACATTCTGGAGCCACTGTAGAAGGATTTAAACATTCCAAAGAAACACAGCTCTAAATCTAGAACATAGAAATGTTTTGATTTCCATCTTAGTTGAAGATCTCCTTGATATAAAGAAGCAAATTGAGGCTAATGAAGTTGGATGGCTTGATATCATTCAGGTTGCAAACCAGTTTTCTCAATTGTACTTGCCTTTCTAAACAAGTTTTTAGAAAAACAGAAATGTGGCTGTAGAAAAAATTTGAAGCCCATCTCTCATTTGTACCGATCCCAAAACCTTGAGGTGTTAGAAGCTATGCTAGCGTTTCAAGTTTCTTAGTGTGTGTATTTGGAAGCTGTGTGGATGAAATCATTTGTGCTGAGCACCTACAGTTTTTACAGGCCAAGGTTGAGGCCTAGTTGAGAAGAAGGCTCAGAGGAGCCTTACTTGAGATAGTCAACCATGAGCCTTACTTACTCAGAGGAGCAACGTTTGGTCAAGGAGACCGTCTTTGCCACCTCTCCCACTGGGTCATGTCAAGGTTCCAGAACCATCAGTACAAAACATCAGGCAACAAGCCATCAGGGGATTTGGGGAGGAGGCATCTGTACTCATCTCACTGCCTCTTCGAATATCCCCCTTATCAACACGACCCTCTGGATCCAGGGCTCTTTGTTGCTCCTTGCCACACTCAGCTCACAGGGATGTTCCTCAGGGCCGGAAATCCCACTGGTCATTGACTCTTCCCTCTGGAGACAACTGGAAGTTCATTCTGGAATTTTGCTGTGAAGCAGGCCTGAGTGCTATAGACCTGCCCCCAGCAGGGGAGTTTCTCTCCTTTAGTTTAGGGGCAAAACTCCTTTGTCTCATGTGTTTTTTCCAAACCTCCATGGTTTTTTCATCAAACTCTCTCCTGCTCAATGAGCTTAAGCTTTTGAAAATATAATTCAGGAAGTTTTTCGTGCTGTTTTTATTTCTGCTCAGTTATAGATCTACCTGAGGCACTGAAACACAGAGCCTTTCTTTTTTGTTGTTGTTTTTTTTTTTCGCGGTACGCGGGCCTCTCACTGTTGTGGCCTCTCTCGTTGCGGAGCACAGGCTCCGGACGCGCGGGCTCAGCGGCCATGGCTCACGGACCTAACCGCTCCGCGGCATGTGGGATCTTCCCGGACCGGGGCACGAACCTGTGTCCCCTGCATCGGCAGGTGGACTCTCAACCACTGCGCCACCAGGGAAGCCCAGCCTTTCTTGATTTGACTAAGGTAAAGTGAAAAATTCAGAGAGAGAGAAAAACAGGAATAAATTTCTTAGAATCTTTTCAGCCACACATACCAGTTGGCATGGGAAAGATCAACCTAGGTTTGAAAGTTGACCCCTGGATATGGTAGTGTATAAAAGGGCTCAGTTTTGTGGCATAGATAATTCACTTAGGTGAGTGTAATGGGAAACGCACTGAGCAGGGTTGAAAGAACATTGTTTCGGTTTCTCTCTTGCCCAGTGTCACCTGATTGCCAGTTCCTTACCTGTGAAGTGAGTAAATTGGGTAGATATCCTTTCCAGCAATCATATTTTTAGCTTATAATAATGAGCAATATTCATGATAGTAATTATCCGAGCAGCACATAAATTACCAGACGAATTGGAGCCTAAACGATGTTGCTGACTGATTTTCATACATTTAGAGAAGAGTTTACTTGATGCTCAGTGCCATAGCATACTATATGGCTGTTTCAATCGCTTTAGGAAAAGTCTGTCAGATCAGTTACCAGTGTCAAAGATTACCCTTTTCTGATTGAAGTTTTGGCTTTTATTAGAGTACAGATACTGTCTTCTCTGACATAAATGGGACATCACCTTGCCTCTGGAAAAAGTAATGATCATGTGCCCTCATTCCTTCTCTCCCTTTTCTCCTGGAACCATTTTCCAAGATGACGATAATTTTCCTCCTCTTTAGAAGTAGGATTTTCTTCTTTTTTTTTTTTTTTTAAGGAAGATAGAGCCACAATGTCTGTTAATATAATTACTCACTTATCCTTTTACCAAGTGGCCTGGCCAAGGGCTGGGGAAAAATTTATAATCAATATGGTTTCCATTTGAAATGGAAACATATTTATGCTCACTAGTAGGTAAAAAGACAGGGGTACAAACAGATGCTTTGGAACACCTCTTCAAATGCATGTCTATAGCCCTGTTATCAGCCATCTTCAGATGTTTCCTTTACCACAGTTCCTCCCCCCTCTGTGTCTGTTGTGTAACAAGAACAGTCTAAGAGGTCTTCTTTTGCACTAAAGATTTCATTCCTTTTACATTTTTTCCCCTTTGTCTCACTTGGCACTTGGTATTGTTTTCCTGAAGCTGTTTATGATGGAGAAGATTAATGTCTTTCATGGGTGTCTTCTTACTTTCTCCCCCCTGCATTGCCTATGAATATTAGCATCTGTTGGGATTTGTTATAAGCCAGGGGATGTCAGAATCCCCTGCTGATTCCTCTCTGATCCCCTTCCCTCGTAGCTCCCTCACCAAAGTGCAGTATGTGTGTTTGGTGGAGTGTGTCTTACTCAAGGCCAGATGTTTTTGGCTAACTACAGGATACATCCTGATTCTGTTTATAGGTGAGGAAGGACCAAAGTCTCGTGCCCTGGAGAGAATGGGGCATAGAGTTAATCATCATAGTCATGTGTTAGACCAAAGCAAACAAGAAACGAGCTGGCTTCCTCTGGAGTTTGATGTCACAATCAGACTTGTTGTTTCCTGATTTTGGAAGACACTGAAGCCAGGACAACTCTATATTATATTTATTTCCTTCTACTGAATTACAGTTGCCTCCTGTGACAAACAATGACGACTGAAAAGGCAGAATGTGTTCTCTGTCCATACGGCCTCTGTCTCTGTGTCCTTCTAAAGTGGAAATGAGCAATTTGTCTTGAATGCTATTCTGTCTCCTGTACTACCTCTCTCTAAACATTTCCTAAGGGCTTTCATTTAATCAGGACCCTATTTTCCAGGGGTTCCAAGTGTATACCTAACATGGGTTTGTGGACAGGGGAACCCAGAAACACACTCACACAAAAGCTTTATTTGAGACCTACACTTTCTTTAAGATATAAATATGGATCAATGAGATGTGTTCACTGTTATCCTTTATGAGAATTAGCTTTTCTTAAATTTAATAACAGTAAAATGGTTTTAATGTGACAGAATTATAAATACATGGTTGACTATCTCAGGTTTCAATCCCTCACACTTTCATTTATCGTCCAGAGAATATTGCACAAATATCTGTCTGCAAATCATTCTGTTCCATGCTGGGGAGAGTCAGGGTTGCCAAGAAATATAGATCAGACATAACTAGGCTTAATTTTGTGTTTCACAGTTCTTCACTGAGACTTTTTTAAAGTTTCTTAAAAATAAAATAATGTAATAAATGGTCACTGGAAAATAGAAAAATTGAGAATTATATGAAGTAAAAAGTAAAAGTGCCTCCTCCCCCTTTTCCCTACATATGGCCTTATTCATATGCTGCAGAGTATCCCTTTGTCCCAATATATTTTCTCTTTATATTTACAATATTCCAGAATTTTTTACACAAATAGAATCACATTATGCAAACTTTTCTGGAAAAATGTCCATTATCAGTGTTTTGTGGATGTGCTAGCATATTGTGATTCTCTTTACTATTTTTAGTGCCAGTACAATACACTTTGTATGTATATTGTATGAATGTGCTGAAATTTATTGAACCTGGCCCTTGCTGAAGACCACTAATGTTTGCTTTGCACCTGTTGCTGTTGTTCTTTTACTTTTTTTGTTTCTATTTAAATATAATACCACCCAAAACTTCTGTGCCTATTTATCTTTATAACATTTCTAAAACTGTGGAATTGCTGGGTAATATCCATGTTTTAAAGTTTAACAGATACTGTCCTCCAAAAATATGTATTGATAATGGTGTAACAGAATTCTTACTTTTCTGTAGGCTTGCCAATACAATTTTATATTCGCCAACCAAAATGTATTTTTTAGATCTTTGTCACCTAGGTATGCAGATCATATTTGCATTTCTTTAATTATGAGAGGGGTTAAGCATAATTCCATAGGTTTGGTTATTAGCCATTTATGGTCTGCAATGTAATTAGCTTGTCATATCCTTAAACCTACCTTTCATTGGATAGTTGCTGTTTTTCTCACTGATTTTAAACTTTCTTATTATATTTAGTAATAGTTCTTTTCAAAATACATTAATATATTGTAAATTTAATATATGTACATGTAAAATGAAAATTTGTAGAACAACGTATAATAAAACTACATGTCATTTGTATCACCCTGTACCCCTGCTTCTAGTAATTTTCCCTGATAGTTTCAGCTACATTGAAATATAATTGTAAGAAATGAGCATTTACCTCCATTCAATGATTTATCCACTTTTAATAATATCCACTAGCTCCAGCTGTGGAAGATTAAGAATTTAGCTCATTTGTATGCACTTTTCCTCCCCACATCCAATTTTCACTTGTTTGTTTAAAAATATAGATCCAGCTTTTTTATTACTTAATTTCATCAAGTAATTCAGCATTTTATTAACTTTTATTAACTTATTAACCTTAATTTCTTAAGTCATTTATATTAGATTCTATCCTTAAACCCCACTATGTGGGAAGAATAAATTAGCACCCATATAGATTCCATATATATCTGTTAGCATACGGTATTCGTTTTACTCTCTCTGAATTACTTCACTCTGTAACACAGATTCTAGGTCCATCCACCTCACTACAAATAACTCAATTTCATTCCTTTTTATGGCTGAGTAATATTCCATTGTATATATGTACCACATCTTCTTTATCCATTCGTCTGTCGATGGGCATTTAGGTTGTTTCCATGACCTGGCTATTGTAAATAGTACTGCAATGAATATTGGGGTGCATGTGTCTTTTTGAATTATGGTTATCTCTGGGTATATGTCCAGTAGTGGGATTGCTGGGTCATATGGTAATGCTATTTTTTGTTTTTTAAGGAACCTCCATACTGTTCTCCATAGTGGCTGTATCAGTTTACATTTCCACCAACAGTGCAAGAGGTTTCCTTTTCTCCACACCCTCTCCAGCATTTGTTGTTTGTAGATTTTCTGATGATGCCCATTCTAACTGGTGTGAGGTGATACCTCATTGTAGTTTTGATTTGCATTTCTCTAATGATTAGTGATGTTGAGCAGCTTTGCACGTGCCTCTTGGAAATCTGCATGTCTTCTTTGGAGAAATGTCTCTTAAGGTCTTTGGCCCATTTTTTGATTGGGTTGTCTGTTTTTCTAATATTGAGCTGCATGAGCTGTTTAGATATTTTGGAGATTAATCCTTTGTCAGGTGCTTCATTTGCAAATATTTTCTCCCATTCTGAGGGTTGTCTTTTCACCTTGTTTGTGGTTTTCTTTGCTGTGCAAAAGCTTTTAAGTTTCATTAGGTTTCATTTTTTTTTTTTTTATTTCCATTACTCTAGGATGTGGGTTAAAAAAGATCTTTCTGTGATTGATGTAGAAGAGTGTTCTTCCTTTGTTTTCCTCTAAGCGTTTTATAGTGTCTGGTCTTACATTTAAGTCTTTAATCCATTTTGAATTTATTTTTGTGTATGGTGTTAGGGTGTGTTCTAATTTCATTCTTTTACATGTAGCTGTCCAGTTTTCCCAGCACCACTTATTGAAGGGACTGTCTTTTCTCCACTGTATATCCTTGCCTCCTTTTTCATAGATTAGTTGACCATAGGTGCATGGGTTTATCTCTGGGCTTTCTATCCTGTTCCATTAATCTGTATTTCTGTTTTTCTGCCAGTACCATACTGTCTTGATTACTGTAGCTTTGTAGTGTAGTCTGAAGTCAGGGAGTCTGATTCCTCCAGCTGTGTTTTTCTTCCTCAAGTTTGCTTTGGCTATTCGGGGTCTTTTGTGTCTCCATACAAATTTTAAGATTTTTTTGTTCTAATTCTCTAAAACAAGCCATTGGTAATTTGAAAGGGATTGCATTGAACCTGTATATTGCTCTGGGTAGTATAGTCATTTTCACAGTATTGATTCTTCCAATCCAAGAACATGGTATATCTCTCCATCTGTTTGTGTCTTCTTTGATTTCTTTCATCGGTGTCTTATAGTTTTCTGAGTACAGGTCTTTTACCTCCTTAGGTAGGTTTATTCCTAGGTATTTTATTCTTTTTGTTGCAATAGTGAATGAAATTGTTTCCTTAATTTCTCTTTCTGATCTTTTGTTGTTAGTGTATAGGAATGCAAGAGGTTTCTGTGCATTAATTTTGTATCTTGCAACTTTACCAAATTCACTGAATAGCTCTAGTAGTTTTTGGGTGGCATCTTTAGGATTATCTATGTATAGTATCATGTCATCTGCAAACAGTGACAGTTTTACTTCTTCTGTTCCAATTTGCATTCCTTTTGTTTCTTTTTGTTCTTGATTGCTGTGGCTAGGACTTCCAAAACTATGTTGAATAATAGTGGTGAGATTGGACATCCTTCTCTTGTTCCCGATCTTAGACGAAATGCTTTCAGTTTTTCACCATTGAGAATGATGTTTGCTGTGGGTTTGTCATATATGGCCTTTTATACTGAGATACCTTCCCTCTATGCCCACTTTCTGCAGCGTTTTTATCATAAATGGGTGTTGAATACTGTCAAAAGCTTTTTCTGCATCTATTGAGATGATCATATGGTTTTTATTCTTCAGTTTGTTAATATGGTGTATCAAATTGATTAATTTGTGTATATTGAAGAAACCTTGCATCCCTGGCATAAATCCCACTTGATCATGGTGTATGACCCTTTTAATGTGTTGTTGGATTCTGTCTGCTAGTATTTTGTTGAAGATTTTTGCATCTATATTCATCAGTGATATTAGTCTGTAATTTTCTTCTTTTGTAGTGTCTTTGTCTGGTTTTGGTATCAGGGTGATGGTGGCCTCGTAGAATGAGTTTGGGTGTGTTCCTTCCTCTGCAATTTTTTGGAAGAGTTTGAGAAGGATGGGTGGTAGCTCTTCTCCAAAAGTTTGATAGAATTCATCTGTGAAGCCATCTGGTCCTGGACTTATGTTTGTTGGAAGATTTTTAATCACAGTTTCAATTTCATTACGTGTGATTGGTCTGTTCATATTTTCTGTTTCTTCCTGGTTCAGTCTTGGAAGGTTATACCTTTCTAAGAATTTGTCCATTTCTTCCAGGTTGTCCATTTTATTGGCATAGAGATGCTTGTAGTAGACTCTTATGATGCTTTGTATTTCTGTGGTGTCTGTTGTAACTTCTTTTTCATTTCTAATTTTATTGATTTGAGTCCTCTCCCTCTTTTTCTTGATGAGTCTGGCTAATGTTTCATCAATTTTGTTTATCTTCTCAAAGAACCAGCTTTTAGTTTTATTGATCTTTGCTATTGTTTTCTTTGTTTCTATTTCATTTATTTCTACTCTGATCTTTATGATTTCCTTCTGCTATCTTTGGGTTTTGTTTGTTCTTCTTTCTCTAGTTCCTTTAGGTGTAAGGTTAGATTGTTTATTTGAGATGTTTCTTGTTTCTTGAGGTAGGATTATATTGCTATAAACTTCCCTCTTAGGACTGCTTTTGCTGCATCCCATAGGTTTTGGATTGTCGTGTTTTCATTGTCATTTGTCTTTAGGTATTTTTTGATTTCCTCTTTGATTTCTTCAGTGCTCTCTTGGTTATTTAGTAATGTATTGTTTAGCCTCCACGTGTTTGTGGTTTTTACTTTTTTGCCCAGTAATTGATTTCTAATCTCATAGCATTGTGGAAAAGATGCTTGATATGATTTCTGTTTTCTTAAATTTACTCAGGCTTGATATGTGACCCAAGATGTGATCTATCCTGGAGAATGTTCCATGTGCACTTGAGAAGAAAGTGTAATCCGCTGTTTTCGGATGGAATGTCCTATAAATATCAATTAAATCTATCTGGTCTATTGTGTCATTTAAAGTTTGTGTTTCCTTATTTATTTTCATTTTGGATGATGTGTCCATTGGTGTAAGTGAGGTGCTAAAGTCCCCAACTATTATTGTGTTAGTGTCGATTTCCTCTTTTATAGCTGTTAGTATTTGCCTTATACATTGAGGTGCTTCTATGTTGGGTGCATATATATTTATAATTGTTAAATGTTCTTCTTGGTTTGATCCCTTGATCATTATGTAGTGTCCTTCCTGGTCTCTTGTAACTTTCTTTATTTTAAAATCTATTTTAGCTGATATGAGTATTGCTACTCCAGCTTTCTTTTCATTTCCATTTGCATGGAATATCTTTTTCCATCCCCTCACTTTCATTCTCTGTGTGTCCCTAGGTCTGAAGTGGGTCTCTTTTAGACAGAATCTATATGAGTCTTGTTTTTGTATCCATTCAGCCAATCTGTGTCTTTTGGTTGGATCGTTTATTCCATTCACGTGTAAGGTAATTATCGATATGTATGTTCCTATTACCATTTTCTTAATTGTTTTGGGTTTGTTTTTGAGGGTCCTTTTCTTCTCTTGTGTTTCCCACTTAGAGAAGTTCCTTTAACATTTGTTGTAGAGCTGCTTTCGTGATGCTGAATTCTCTTAGCTTTTGCTTGTCTGTAAAGCTTTTGATTTCTCCATCGACTCTGAATGTGATCCTTGCTGGGTAGAGTAATCTTGGTTGTATGTTCTTCCCTTTCATCACTTTAAATATGTCATGCCATTCCCTTCTGGCTTGCAGATTTTCTGCTGCAAAATCAGCTGTTAACCTTATGGGAGTTCCCTTGTATGTTATTTGTCATTTTTCCCTTGTTGCTTTTTTTTTTTTTGCGGTACGTGGGCCTCTCACTCTTGTGGCCTCTCCCATTGCGGAGCACAGGCTCTGGACGCGCAGGCCCGGTGGCCATGGCTCATGGGCCTAGCCACTGTGTGGCACGTGGGATCTTCCCGGACCGGGGCACGAACCCGTGTCCCCTGCATCGGCAGGCGGACTCTCAACCACCGCGCCACCAGGGAAGCCCATCCCTGTTGCTTTTAATAATTTTTCTTTGTCTTTAATTTTTGTCAGTTTGATTACTATTTGTCTCAGTGTGTTTCTCCTTAGGTTTACCCTACCTGGGACTCTCTGCGCTTCCTGGACTTGGGTGGCTATTTCCTTTCCCATGTTAGGGAAATTTTTGACTATAATCTCTTCATATATTTTCTCGGGTCCTTTCTCTCTCTCTCTTCTCCTTCTGTGACCCCTATAATGGGAATATTAGTGCATTTAATGTTGTCCCAGAGGTCTCTTAAGCTATCTTCATTTCTTTTCATTCTTTTTTCTTTATCCTGTTCTGTGGCAGTGAATTCCACCATTCTGTCTTCCAGGCCACTTATCCGTTCTTCTGCCTCAGTTATTCTGCTATTGATTTCTTCTAGTGTATTTTTCATTTCAGTTTTTGTATTCTTCATCTCTGTTTGTTCTTTAATTCTTCTAGTTGTTTGTTCTTTAATTCTTCTAGGTCTTTGTTAAACATTTCTTGCATCTTCTCAATCTTTGTCTCCATTCTTTTTCCGAGGTCTTGGATCATCTTCACTATCGTTATTCTGAATTCTTTTTCTGGAAGGTTGCCTATCTCCATTTCATTTCATTGTTTTTCTGGGCTTCTATCTTGTTCCTTCATCTGATACATAGTCCTCTGCCTTTTCATTTTGTCTCTTTTTCTGTGAATGTGTTTTTCATTCCACAGGCTGCAAGATTGTAGGTCTTCTTGCTTCTGCTGTCTGCCTTCTGCTGGATAAGGCTATCTAAGAGCCTTGTGCAGGCTTCCTGATGAGAGGGATTGGTGGTGGGTAGAGCTGGGCATTGCTCTGATGGGTAGAGCTCAATATAACTTTAATCCACTTGTCTGCTGTTGGGTGGGCCTGAGTTCCCTCCCTGTTGGTTGTTTGGCCTGAGACAACCCATCACTGGTTGCTCTAGGCTAATAGAGGACTCCGGGAGGGCTCACGCCAAGGATTACTTCCCAGAACTTCTGCTGCCAGTGTCCTTGTCCCCACGGTGAGCCACAGCCACCCCCTGCCTCTGCAGGAGACCCTCCAACACTAGTAGGTAGGTCTGGTTCAGTCTCCTATGGGGTCACTGCTCCTTTCCCTGGGTCCTGATGCACACACTACTTTGTGTGCCTTCAAGAGTGGAGTCTCTCTTTCCCACAGTCCTGTCAAAGTCCTGCAATCAAATCTCACTAGCCTTCAAAGTCTCATTCTCTGGGAATTCCCCCTCCTGTTGCCAGACCCCCAGGTTGGGAAGCCTGACATAGGGCTCAGGACCTTCACTCCAGTGGGTGCACTTCTGTGGTATAATTGTTCTCCAGTTTGTGAGTCACCCACCCAGCAGTTATGGGATTTGATTTTATTGTGATTGTGCCACTCCTACCATCTCATTGCAGCTTCTCCTTTGTCTTTGGATGTGTGGTATCTTTTTTGGTGAGCTCCAGTGTCTTCCTGTCGATGGTTGTTCTGCAGTTAGTTGTGGTTCCGGTGCTCTCAAAAGAGGGAGTGAGATTTGATATTTCTATACATTTGAAAATGGTCACCAGGATAAATCTTGTTGTCATCTGTCACCATAAAAAGATATTACATAGTTATTGACTCTATTCCCCATGCTGTGCATTTAATACCCATGAGTCATTTATTTTGAAACGAGAAGGTTGTACTCTTAAGCTCCCTCACCTAATAGGCAATTGCTATTAAAAATGACATAAATAACATTCTAGAAACAATTTTATGCCTGGGAGTTTCCTGAATACTGCCTGAAGTTACTACTTGAGGAGGAAATAAGTAAGATATTTTCCTTTGAAGTGTATTTTTAAAAATTTAAGTAATGAAAACAACCATCAGAGCTACAAACTGGGTGCCACAGGGGTACATTTACCACATAATGGATCTTCACCCAGTATTCACCGACTGTGCAAAACTCTAGGCTTGGTCCTCTGGGAGACGTAAAGATTCAAGGTGCTTTAACTAACTTGCTGCCTCAAAGGGAAAAGAGAAATTTTTAAAAGTTATTTAATACAAAGCAGGATGTGGTCGAGCTAAATAAAAGCAGTAGGTACATGCAAAAGAAAAGTTACGATGTTAAGAATGTGTATTTGTCTCGGATGTTACTGTTTTTATAGCACTTTCGTATGATTATCTCATTGAATTCTCAGAATAACTGTGTAAATGGGCTAGATATCATTATCACTATTTTACAGGTAATGAACATGAGGTTTAAGTAGCTTCCCCGAAATGCAGTGGCAGTACTGAGTAACAAGTGGCAGAGTGGAGATTTAAACCCATTCTTAAAACACAATGCCTTGATATTTCCAAAGAAAGTCAGTGCTCTCAGAGGAGTGTTAAGCTACTCATTATATGTGAGATTCCATCTTGATACAGAAAGACACAATCCAGTTTCTCATCTTGAGGCCCCAAAACTTCAAAAGTTGAATGGAGTCAAGAAACCAGTCAGCTGTTAGGTTCTCTGCACAGCAAAGCAGATGAAGTCCCCATCTAGGAGAAACAGCAGGAAGCTCTTTGAATGGTTAAACAGTGATCTCTGCAGAAGTATTGAGACTCAGGTAATACTGAATCAAACTCTAGGGTCTGAGGTGGGGCCCAGCTGGATCTCCCTTGAGGTCCTAATTGCACGGTTTCTGGCCTTTTTCCTAGAAACTCCCTGTCAGGTCTGTGGAAGCTCTGTCATAAAGGCAGGGGAAGGTTATTTGAGACAGGGCCATTCTGATGCACCTGAAAAGATCTCCTCTTCCCCAGCAGATAGGTGACCTCACAGGGAGTGTCAGAACTGCTGAGTCACTCACTGGGGGGATCAATTCAAATCAGGCTCCTATTGATATGACTGCTCAGAATAAAGCTGTTCTGGTGCCTCAAGAATTTCAGATGTTTGTCAGCTGCATTCTTTACATCCAGCTCATAACCTAGCCTGTAGACGTCTTCTTGCTCCACTTAACCCTTTAAATCTCTAGTCATGGGCACACACTACCTTCTGCGTTCTTCTCCCTTGAGAAGAGGAGTTTAAGCATATTTTCATCTAGTTAATGGTGTTATCTGTAAGAAGTGGTGTTATTTCACCTTGAATAGCTGGCCTTTTCACTCAGTGGTGGAACTTCCTGGAGCAAAGAAGCAACAAGCCAAAGGAGACGGACTTAAGAGAATCCATGGCCATGCATTCTCCCTTCTTCTCTCCCTTCTTCTGTTCATCTCGCTTTCCCTCATCATACCTCACAGGTCAGTTGTCCTTTTATACAAAAACATGACCATGGTATGAGGACTTTCTGCTAGGCACATGTCGGCTAAGGACAGAGGGTAACTGGTACTGGCCTGTGTCTTGTTGCCAAGCTGTGTAGATAGAGCTCATTTCACCCGTCTCTAAAAGCCATTCCCTCACGCTCTATTAATGAATATGCTGGGCTGGAAAGCAACCAATTAAGTACTGATTAAATTGGATTGAGATTTAATTAGGTTATTAATGTCAAAATAGAATTTCCCCACTAGTTGGGAAACTATTTTCATTTATAAGTCCTTAGTGAAGATCTTGCCTTTAACATCTGTTTATTGTCCCATAGGACTCATAGTATACGGCAAATACTTGGTAAGTACCCATTATAAATGAATGAATGAATGAATGATGAATGTAACTTTCCACACTTGGATCTGAATAAATTTATAGACATAGAATAAAGATTTACCTTGATGGTGGAATTCATTAAAAGTACTGGCATATTGAGTCAATTCTTAGAATATATAAATGTTTACTGTATTTATATATATATATATATATATACACACACACACACACACACATACACACACTCTATATATAAAACATTGTAATAGGTGCTATGGGGACCTCAAAGATGAATCAGACCCCAAACTTACTGTAAAGAGAGTTAGATACAAACAACAGATTAAAATGGGAAGGTGATAGATAATTTAAGGAATCAGTGAAGGTTCTCCTGCAGAAATCCGATGTATCTTCTGATGTTCCCAAGCTTCGGGATTCCTGTACCGTCACAGAAGGCAGCATCTAGATGGTTCATTATTCCTTTCCTCCTTTAGTCACAGAAGCCTCTATGGTTATATGGACTATTATCCTCCTCAGAGGAACTGTTCCTGCTATGTCTCACACACTGCCTCACCATTTGCCTGAAAAGTTGTTCTTACTCTCTCATTAAATGATACCTATTTTTTGGAGTGAAGTTCTTTCTCCCTTCAAGTGATATATTCTAGCTTCTACCTGTTCCCAGTTGAGGATAATGGATTTATTTTGCTCTTTCAGTTTCAATAAAAAATGTAAGCAAATTAGGATCCATTATAGATCCTGTTAAACAGTGTGATATAAATCTGAGCTCTGCTAAGTTTTCTCTGCGACTATATCCCATGCTTTGTTAGCTTCCTGTCAATGTGATTAAGAAACCATACCAAATTAGCAGGAACACAGGTGTTTCTTTTGATGCAATGCCAATTAATTGTTGGCTAAATACTGTTAAATATCCTTAGGAAAACATTACCTCATGCGAGGAACAAATTTGTAACCACTGTCATATTGAACACAGAATTCCAGAAGAGACTAGTCTTTGTTCTTCTTGACAAATCCTGACTCACTTGATCTTCATATCGTACCTTAAACAAAAGCTGTTCATCAATGTAGGTTATCACATCAGCTCACCACCTTCATGATATAAACCCATGCAGAACATCTGTTCAGAAAAATAGGTCGGGTGGTGTATTTCTACACTATCTACACACTATGGATCAGGGAGCTAAAAATTGGTACCACCAGGACTCAAACACCATGGCTTATAGATCTGGTTGCTCAATGGAGTATGAACAGCTGCATACATTAACTGTTCCTGTCATAATTATTAAGGGAATATATAACTTTGCTCATTTGTAAAATGGTCTATATCATTTTATCCCTACAGTCATTTATCTAAGAAGAGGAATGACCAGCAAGAATGTGAATATATTTAAACACTGCTTGTCAGAACAGCTTTCACCATTCTATAAAGCTTCTATCCAGAGTCCATTCTCAATGTAGAATGTTCTTATGCTTACTTTTCCCTCTTTCTATGATCCTTCTGCCTCTTCCTAATTGAGTCTCCTGTACCAGAACTATCTAGCAACCTGGGACACTGGAAAATCTATTAGATTGCTTGTCATCTTTAACCCCGAATATGCCAGAGCTTTTTCTTGTATTTGAAGGGATCTTTCAACTTTCTGTTGGTTTTTATTTCATTTTTGGCTTTTATCTTCTATTGAACCAGATTACTTTCACAGGAAGTTATTCAATATAATGTTTCAAATCCTATTATGTGTTTTTTCAGTTTACATTATTTTTCATTGTTTGGGGTGAGTGGAGTATACCCTAAAACTTACCTCTTTGATTTAAAATGATTCTAGAAAAAGGGTCAGTGATTTATAGTGTTGCCTTGTGTGTGGAATGGTGGTTGGAACTGAAATTGGATACGGAAAGTTGAAGTGTGATATAGTGGAATTAAAAGACTAGAACGATACAAGATGCTAGAGGAACAGGGTTGGGGAGAGAGGTGAGCTTTCCTTTTATAATGGGGTGGAGTTGTTGGTGTGATGAATGGTATAATACTGCTACAACTCATGATTAGTGTCTGTTGAGAAACTGGTTTGAATTGTCCTTCACCCTCAACTGAACTGCAGAATTCCAGATTCAGGAGCAAACCTTTATAAATGGTAGGTCAACATCTATTACAGTGAACTTTGACATTCAGTCCAAAGAACTCTTGTTCTAGGCTTGTACCTCTGTCTCTAAGAGTGCCATTCTGGTTTTTAAACTTCCATTTAAAAAAGATATCAAATCATTGAATATAGGACCAAGTAGTTTGGGGAGTGTTCTCACAGGGATTTTCTAAAAAGGCTCAACAAATCATCAGACCCTTATATATGACTGAGCTGCTATATTTATAGGAGAAATCCTATAACCATGACTCTCAGTGACTTCAAAATTTATATTCATGATGCTCGATCTTGAAATTTCTCCACATCTGATTTCTATGACATACATTCTCCTCTACTTCAACTGTTATAAGCCTCACCTAAGGGCTCATCATCTCATGGAATCTCAACTCATAGCTTCCATCTTAATCTTTCCGTACTCTCCCATTCCTGGTATAATTGCATGCACTTTCTGACATCAAAATATATTCAGTACCTGCTCTACAACAGGTACTGTTCTAAGCACTGTGGATATAGTGATGAATTTGGAACAGTGGACCTTTTCCTCGTGGAGCTCAGAGTTGAGTGTGAGTAGCAGACAAGTCAACAGGCTAATATGTCTCTTTAAGTGTTTCTATAGGGAAGCTTCTGTAGGGAAGCTCAGGGGCGGGAGAGCATAAGAAGGGCTTGTTGGTGTGATAAAAGCAAGATAAGGCTTCCTAGAGGAGGTAATAGCTGAGCTAACACCAAAAGAGGAAGAAGGGTTAGGGTAACAGAATGGTTGGAGGTTGTTCTAGGCAGAGGATTTTTCAGTTTCAGAGTCTCAAACTTCACCTCTCATCAATCAATATGTACTCACAAGGCCCCATGGTTCACACCACAGGTATCCCACAGCTTACATTATAACACAGGATAAAAATAGTAAATATTGTTGCTCAGAGAGTAGTGGGAAACATTGCTCATCTTTTTCAGGTACTGCTGTTCAGAAACACAGGTTGGAATCTATTTGGAAACTGATCCAGTTGGCAATAGCATTATAGATAGTGCAGTCTTAGCATACTGTTTCCTCTTTGGGGAAGATAATAACCAATACCTACTTATTTCATGTTGAGAATTTAATATGTTTTCTTATTTTAGCTTCAGAACAACCCTATGTAATAGGTATTTTTATTATTGTTATTTTATAAGTGAGAAAACCGAGGACCAGAGTTGTCAGTAGCTAATAAACGGCTAATACAGAAAGAAGTCAATAGTCACAACCAGGCACCTGACTCGAGCCTGTACTCTCAACGGTTAGATTCTGTAGCAAAAAATAGTTGGGTGCATGTTATCACTTGAAGATCTAAATAAAGATTTGTCATGTTCAGGGGAAACGCATACTCGTCCTTTAGTGATCAACTCAAGTATCATTTCTTTTAATTCCCTCCTCACTGTAGCCAGTGAAAATTATTTAGTTTCTCTGCTTAGCATGGTGTGTGGCATTTGCTGGCTGAGTGGATAAATGAATGAATGTATTTCTATTATATTTAATATATATTTCTATCATAGCTGGCCTTATACTGAATTACAGTTTTAATAGTATTTATACATTACTTCGCATGTTAGACTATGAATTTCTTGATAAAAGAGATCACTTTTAGTCATCTTTTTATGCCATCACCAAGCACAAATTCTGGCAGATAGGTATTCAATAGATGTATTATAAATGAATGAGTCACTTAGAGAATAAATGAATGGATGGATGAATGAAAGGCTAGGATGCTAGAGCGCTAGAATGGCACAAATCCCAACAGTGTCTGTGTGTACATTTTTGTTTGCCTAAACATCCTCAGCCTTTATCTCATTTTCTTGCCTACAGTAGCTATGAAAGAACCATTTAGTACTTTGCAAGGATCCTATCGAGGCTACCTCCATCATGGGATACCTTTATCTCAATGTGTCATCTCTAAGGTTTCTGTACTAGGAAGAGAGAAAGGTTAGAACTCATCCCCACTTCTAAATAACTAAGCCCAAACTGACACACCTGTCATTTTGGTTCACAGCTAGTCACATTACCCTATATAAATAAAAGGTGTCAATTTGGACCTAGATACCCATGTTATCGAAAGGTAAAAGTTGATGGTGGATCACTGGAACTGCAGAATACTTTGTGTGATTGAGATACATACCTTTGTTGGGATAAGGCATTGGGATTTGGTGACATTTGTTACTGCAGCATAACCTATCCTATTGAGACTAGCACAGTATTCAGTCACTGTTGAATGAAAGAAGTGGTAACATCATTACCAATTAAGACCGGCCCTTACTGTCATACTGAAGATGGCATCAATTTTTGTTCCACATCAACTTGGTTAAAGTTCTGTGGCCTTTCAAAAACAAGCATGGTCAAGCCCTAACTCATTAGGGTCAGTGTCTACTAATGGGAAGGTTCTTCTGCTTAGTCTTCTGACCTGCGTAATTGCAAAACATGCAAATTGTTCTGTCTTCTCATTAAATTCCAAGGAGGATTTAAAAAATAAACAAAACAAAGCAGAACAAAATCTCCGTGGGGTTAAGTTTGGATTGCACCTTAATACTGGCCTGTTAGTTATTCATGCCTTGCAAAGAGTTAGAAGAAATAAGCCTGCCTACAGTTAACCCATCTGCAAAATGAATATTAGGTTCACACACATATTGATCTGTTTCAGTTCCCACCAGCAGAGTCATTCATTCATTTATCAAAGATTTAGTGAGTACCTCCTCAGGACTACTAAAATAGCCACAATGAGCAAGATCGATTGGAATTTTTGTTCATCCTCAGGTCTTCCTTGGACTTACAAGCCAATTTTAATTCAAGGCTACATGATTTATGCAATCTGGGGATTACAGGTAAGGGGTAACTCTTATGGAAGATTTAGCATAATCGGGATGTTTCTCTTTCTCCTGTTTATATTCATGGCTGTGGTTTGAAGGTAGTTTGGAATGTGAGTTTTCTTATCAGAGATCTGATTTATTTGGATAGGTAGACTTGAGTTTTTATAAAAGGTCAACGCTTTGTTTGTTTTTTAGGCATTAAGCAAAATCACCCAGAGGGTCTCCCATAAACCTCTGGCTGATGTAGTGTGGTAGTTTGGGTACCTAATTCATTCTGAGGGCATAAATTAATTGCAACCTGTTGGATGCTGCTTCTTTAGTAATAATGGATTTAAGTGCATTATCAATGTTCTTTTTTTGTTTGTTTTTTCCAATGGAAACTTCATGTATCTTGGCTATAACTATTGTTATTTTCAAACAATGTAAAAAGGGGGGGGCTTGCCTAGTTCTGCCATTTCCACTTGAGTTTAACATGTTGGGATCTGATGCTCCTGACCAAGTCACAGCATATGACCCAGTAGGACCCTGCTACATGGGACCTTAGATGGTGGTAGGAGCTGGTCTGTAGTTCAGAGTTCCCCATTAAAGAGCTTAGGCAGTCAGGAAAACAAGGAAGTAGTATGTTTATTGCCTGTGTTGGGTAACCTAAAGCCTTGGGGTGAAGTGAGTGAAAGCCGGACAACCATTCTCTAAGTTCCTTTGAACGCGAGCTGGCAGCATCTAGAACGGGCAGCTTTCCATCATGGAATATCCATTAACCTTGTTTATCTCTGGAAAAACACTGCCCTGTTTCCACAGTCTGCTGCTTGTCAAAGAATAGAGCGGGAGATCATCTCTGGGCTCAAGGAGAGAATGAGCTTTTCAGCTATTGTGAAAATATCGTCTTGAGGTGCTGATTCTTCCTCTTTGTTCTGAGATGGCCAGCGACATGCAGCAAAATATGATCATAACACAGGGGACTGATGCAGTCAGGTCCTCCTCAGATCCTCCTTAGATTCATGGATCTCCTGTGGTTCATTGTGGAGAAAACAGAAGAAAACAAAAAATCTAAACAAACAAAAATAAAGTCCTTTTTATTTTCAAGAGAGCATTGGATTGGAATTGGAGTCCAGAGATAAAATGTTGCTTAAATTGTCCAAAACCCTTTGACCTTAGTCAGGGTTGTATTGAGGCCACAGTTTTTTCTTAATCTGTAAGCTCAATAAAATGATCATAATTAATGTTTTTTTAAATGTTTTGACCATGAACCATAGTCAGAAATACATTTAGATTGTCCCTTAGTAAACACACACGCGCATGCGCGGGCACACACACACACACACACACACACACACACACACGAGTTTTATCAAACATTACTTACTATGTATAATGCATTCTGATATTTTCTACTTTATTCTATTTTACTTTCAGAAACAATGTTTGTGACCCACTAAAATGATTTCACTACCTACTGATAGAGCTCAGTCTTCAGTTGGAAAAACAATCTACGGTCTTAAAAAATGAATTATGATATATTAATGTTGTATTTTACTACCACTCAGAAAACAAATCCATTTATGCCAACCCTCATTCAAAACAACCACCATTGAGAAACAACTGCTCTACTATACAAATTTTTAAAACCTAAGATAAAATTTAACTGATTTTTTTTATGTTTTAAAAAAGTATTCATATATTTCAGGAAAAAATAGTGGAGTCCTGAGCTGTTGAGTAATATGAAAGGAGCAAAGGTTAACATGATCCACTGAGCAAAAATGCTTATTAAAGTATCTAGAACGTCATAGTAGGAGGTACTTATGAAGACCCTGTCTGGAACAGTTCCCCAAATACAAAACTTATGTTTATCTCCATTAAAGGCAATGAGAGAATTGATACACACTTTCACTACATCTTTTCTAAGAAAAAAATAAGGTACTTGTTCATTCCCTGTGTGTATGAGCAGCATTTGCAAGGAGAAACCTTCATATTTTCTAATAATAAGGAAATAGACATTCCAAGCATTAAAGCCAACTTCATCAAGAATGCACTCTTGTTTCCCAGATAACTTATATCCTCTTTAGTACATATTTGCTTCACTAGGAAGTGAGTTTATCATTGGATAGTGGATTGGTTTTTTTATTCCACAAATGTTGGTTGAGGTTCTATATGCCCCAAATTGGGGGTACAGTGATAAATAAGACAGGTGAATTTTCTGCTCTCATTGAACTTACACTTCTATGAAAACTCAGCAGATATGCATATCTTTTCAATGAGGTGAGATACTATGGCATTTTCCTACACACGTAGACAAGACTGCTCAGGAACCATGTACAACTGAATGCCTAGTGAATAAGGCTCAGGAGTGATCACTTGAAGGAATGAAATACATGTGTATACAAATCTGAATATTTTGTGTATTAACGTTAAAAATTTGATTTGCTTCAGTTAAAAGCAGATCAGCCTTGAGGAGTGATGCAGGATGAGACTGGTGAGAAGAACTACAGTGAGATCTGATAGAGGACCTTTAGGGAAAGTGGATAACTTGGAATTTTATACGGAAGACAAGCAATAGGCAGCCACTCTAAGCCCAGGTTTAATAACTTGGGTTTCCATGGAGAGAGTTCATGAACTTGAAAAGGAAAAAAATATTGCATATTTACTTTCACTAACTTCTTACTGAAATTTGACATTTCTTTCATTTTTGAAGGTGGACAACATACCACATCAGAATGATCATTTCCTGTTACTTTGTCACCAATAGATGTCACAGATATTTACAATTTCTGTTACTTACAGTGGCTAGAGATACCTTGAAATATTGTTTGTGCTGCTCAATGCATTGAAATTATAATACTTACTGGTTCACTACTAGATCTTGTTATTTAATACACTGAAAAAGATTCATATTCATTATATTTCAGATTTGTTTTTCAGCACTTTTTGAGAAGTGTGTTTCAGTATGATTCGTTTACTTTGTAATCCTCTGTTTTATGTTAGGCCTGTAAAGACATTATTTTGAGAAGTGTCCACAGATTTTCCAGACTGACAAAGGGGTTCATGTCACAAAAAGGGTTAAGATCTCTTGTTCTAAGCAAAAGAGTGCAAACTCAAATGCCTGCAAGGATTGCCTGGAAAAAGAGAGTTGGGTTGGCAGACTAATAAAACAATCTAGATGGAAAAACGATTTGCTGGAAAGTTCATGGGAGCCCAGTAACTAACACTCCTGTGATTTACCCAAATTTGGATCCAACCGAAAAGAAGACAAAGGAATAGGCAAGATGGAGTCCAGAGTATCACCTTTTAACTTAACAAACCAAATATCAGAGAATGTGCTATATTTCCTGGTGGCCACAATGCCAGGGCCTCCATTCAAGGCTTATAAAGGGAAGGAGCCCCCTGGAATCCTGGAGCACAGGACCAGCTTACAACAGCCGGCCACAGCCAACTTTCCAGCCATGGCCGCAGACACCGAATCCTGCCTGGACTTAAACCACGTCACCCAGCAGGGCTGGTTTGGGCAGGTCTCCACCTGTCGGGAGGAGAGTTTGCCCCAGAAGGCCTTGAAATGGGTCAGAACAATGCATTAATTAAATTTACTCCAAGGCCAAAAATGTACTCCCTATTTTCTTTCCCTTCCCAAGTTCTGTCCTACTACAACTGTCTAATATAACCTCTCAGAGGTTCTGCAATAAAATCAAAGAGAAATGCAGAAAGAAAGTCTCTTAATAAAAGGCCAGCAATGTGGAGATGCCCTAAATTTGAATACAATTTCTCCCATTGTAATTCTCTCAGAAAAATTAAAATCCAGACACTAATCCCTTTACAAGTTTAAGTCTAAAGATGACAAAGCCCAAAGGAATTATAGTCTGAAATTAGGTTCCATTGCTCTTATGAATTAAGTCCAAAGTAACTAATTCTCTTCTCTTTAAGTGTTGGGTTAAGGGGTTTCCACAGCCTTAGCAGAGGTAGGGGCTCTGCCAGTGTTTGCAGCCCGGGCTTTCTCTCACTGGGGTTAGTGTGGTTCTTGCAAAAAGTATACTGTTCAATGCCAGGTTGCTCATAGATTTAATGGTTAAAAGTTTCAAAAATATATTTTCAGTGGTGAGCCACACCCACCACGTTTAGAAGAGAAGCCAAACCTCAACCCCCTAAAGCAATCATCCCAGAAAAAATGACATTCCCAGAATGTGGGGCTTAGTATGTCGTCAAAGACCATGATCCAAAATGCAATTTCCATGTGGATGTGTGCTGGCGTGGTAGACAGAATAATAAATGGTCCCCTGAAGATGTCCACGTCCTAGTCCATGGAACATGTGATATAACTTTACATGGCAAAAAGGACTTTGCAGTTTCAACTAAGAATTTTGAAATCGGGAGATTATCCTGGATTATCTAGGTGGGCCCAGTATAATCACAAGGGCCCTTATAAGAGGGAGACAAGAGTGTGAGAGCCAGAGATTTGAAGATGCTGTGCTACTACTGTCTTTAAGGATAGAGGAAGGGGCCGTGAGCCCAGGAATACAGGTGGCCTCTAGAAGCTGGAAAAGGTAAGGAAGTGAATTTTCCCCTAGAGCCTCCAGAAGGAACACAGCCCTGCCAACACCTTGATTTTAGCCCAGTGGGTCTCATTTTTGGGTTTCTGGCTTCCAGAACTGTAACAAAATAAATTTATGTTGTGTTAGCTCACTAAGTGTGTTGCAGCAGTGAAAGAAAACCAACACGGCTTGTTAAAAACTTGGATTCTGGTGCAAAACCAGCCTGCTTTCAGATCCTAGCTTGGCCATTTACTCAGTGTGTGGCCTTGAGTCCTACCAGCATATGCTGGGGAGGCCTGAATCATCAGCACGTGTGTGTTAAGGCCAAGACTTCACCGTGGGATTGCCTGTGCCCACTAAACTCCAGGCCTTTCTAAGCCCCATGCAGGTGGTAACTGATGAGGTCATGCCCACACATGGGCCTTGGCACATTGGTGAGGCCCAGTTGTCCTGGTAATTCTCCTGAGAATTGTGTCTTTGCTGAGGGCCATGCAACTTTCTTTTCGGCTGTTACAATACATAAACAGAGCCACATATGAAAAACAGTCCATATAAAGCAACCATAGGATAAGTTGCAATCATCTATCAGAGTTGAAATATCATGTGTGGCCTAAAGCTTATGCTCCCTTTTCCATGTCACAGAATTTAAAAAATTCCAAGTGCAACAAGCAACCTTGTGAGCCAATAAAAGCCTCTACAACCCAAAGATCTCTCCCATACATAAAAATCCAAAGCCCGATGCCCCTCAAGATCTTTTAACATATTTATTTTATTCCCCAACATTCCAGCCATTTATTTAATTTCTCGGTGTTCCCAGTGAATGCAGCAAATGTTGGGGTATGCTAGGGGGAAACTCTTTTTCTCTGCCCGAATTCAAACACAGTTGAGAAATAAGACAAGAGAGTAAGGCAAAACAGACTAACACATCATCTTTATGACTGATAAAGCTGACATTGGAGGGTGTGGTTTATATGTACTGTCAAGGGAAGAGTGAATGGAAGTATGGAAACAGTCCAGAAGTGCAATGATAAGGCACATATTCTCCACATGGAAAGAAGTATCAGCAGCTGGTAACACCCAGGCCTTGAAATGCACAAGGGCCCAACTCATGGACTGCCAGTCCCTGTGAAATCCACTTGTTGGATCCGCTGAAAATCTTCTCAGTGTGCTGGGAAAAAAGATTTGCAATTCCAGTCAAAAGATGATTAGTCTTTACTACTCTATGAAAAACAATGAATGCAAAAAGCAGAAATGTAGGCATCGTTATATAATTAACACGACTAATAGGGACCTAACTCGTAATTACCTGGGAGATCCCTATAAAATCTGGAACCAATGAAAATGGAGCAGATAAGGGAGTGTGCTTACAGCGGAAAATCTGGATCTTGCCCAGTCAGGAAAAGCACACTGCTCTACTTGACCACCTGTGCGTTTTAAGTCTTCTGGTGTCATTTTCATTGTCAGCTACGGCTTGAAAGTTTACTCGTGGGTTGTTGCTTCACCGCCCTAGCCCATTTGCATTCTCTGGTGATACCTGAGAGTAACTCATGCCGCTCAGATTCGTGCATCTCTTCCTCCACGGGGCACGTGGACTCTGCAATGGCACAGAGTTCGGGGGAACCGAAACCCCAGGAAGCTGCTTTTTGCCAACATAAATCAAGAATGTTGTTGTGGAATGGGTTGGAGAGCTTAAGAGAAATTCATCACCACCACTGAAAAAGCTACATAGCATGTGTGTTCAACTGATGTTCAACCAGGAGTTATGTCTCGATGAATCCAGAAGGATTAAAAAGGAGGCGCTGTGCTTTTTAAATTTATATTTTAGAAATACGAAGTTACTACTTTAGATCGATAGAACCTTGAAAATGGGGCAATCTTTTAGGTTTTATCTCTGTGTTCTTTCAGAGGGTTGCAATATTTTAGGTTTGATTGCTGTGTTCATTCACTTCTAATTTCTTTTTTTTTTTTTTTTTAGGAAGGACTTCTGGTGATGCAGATTTCTTGGGAAAATTGTTGATTTCACTGTATTCGGGAAGGATGAGTTTTGATGATCATTTCTTGTGCCTAAGGTACTTCTTTATTCGTTTCTTGGGAATCTTCCTTGCATAGCATCTTCAGAAGCCATTAGAACTAGCATTTGAAGCAGCTGTGCAAATGTAAGAATAGGGGCCCAAACCAGTAAGGTTGAAATTCCACTGTCTTTGAGCCCCACTCTGATAACTTGATTTTACTACAAAGTGGTCGTGGTTCTTGCAGTCACTCACATATTACTCTCGGCTCTGGTTGGGTGGACTCTGATTTTCAAGCAAGCGTCCCCACCCACTCTGCTCTGCTGTCACCCCACCCAGGTGTACATCAGTGTACTGCAAACCTGCACTCATTTCTTGGTTATGCAGATGTTTGTGGATGGAATTGCTCCTGCCAGCTACTCTCCATCTACTGCTTTGTCTGTCTCCTTTCCTCTTTTGAATGCATCTGGAATGAGGCCAAGAAGCCAGAGTTCTCCTGGAAATGACATTCTCCGTCATGGCAGAGAGGCATGGGCATACTTGTATATTGTGCCTGGGAGCGGCACGACATCCTGGCACGGTGTGTGGCTGCACCTTCCAGGGAAATAGTTATGGGTTGCTTCTCTAATGGAAGGCTGGGGGATGGCTAATCATGTAACGATTTGAAATAATTACTAAGGAGAGAGAAAGAGAGTGAAAGACGTAATACTTTTGGTGGCTTCTGAAAAATGGCCATCATTGTTCTAGAATAGCATCCTGCCTGAATCATCATGGTTCTAAAGCTTAGGTGGAAACGTCTGAATTGCAGAGTGTTACCCTTAGCATAGTGCTCAGTGATGCTCCATTAGAAATTATTCTCTCTCTCAAAGCATCCTGAAGAAGTTAACTCAGCCTCAAGTCATTTTGTAATCTCAGTGACACAGACTTAGGGGAAAGGGGGAAGAAATGAGACCCAGATTGGGTGGCTGGATCAAATTGTGGGAACGGCCCCTGAGAAGGGCAGTCAGCAGTCCGGAATACAACATGCAGTGGGGCTGTGAATCAGGCTGATTTCACTGTTCCTGTTTTTGTGGTATGATCTAGTAAGTAGGGATTGGCAGTGGGGATTCTCACAGCAAAAACGCTAAAAAAAAATGATTGGTGATGACTCTGTGGGTCCAGGTGGATAGGACTCCAATTATAAGATCCAGAGTAGGGCTCTGGCAAAAGCCAAAGTGTCAAGCCAGAGTCAAGCAGGCAGGGTTCAGAGCAAGATTTCAGGCCCTGCAGGGAAGAACCAGAGCATGGGGCAGGCACATTAGGTAGAAATCAAACTGACAAGGAGGATACAATAGGGGGCTAGAGTGAAGTTTAACTCAGAATGAGCGTGGGTTCCATGGCCCAGTCCTGGGATTAAGTCTTCAGCAGGGTTTCTCAACCTCAGCACTATTGATATTTGGGGCCGGATGATTCTTTGTTGTGAGGGACTGCCCTGTGTATTTGGGAATATTCAGCAGCATCCCTCACCTCTATGCATTAGTTGCTACTAATACCCGCCCCCCCCAGTTGTGACAGCCATAAATGTCTCCAGACTTTGACAAATATGCCTGGGTGGACAAAAAATCACCGTAGTTGAAAACTACTAGTTGACAGCAGAAGACTAATTCCCCTCAGCCCTGACTAGTGGGGCCCCTATCTTGATCAGGTTTGGTTCATGAATGGGGCACATGTGAATCTGTCAACTAGGGCCTGGCAAATCTATCCAAAGTCCTCTGGTACTGAAAACTTTCATAATGAGATAACCAAGCGTTGGAGGGGGAAGAGCTTTGATTTTGCTTGGAGTTAAGAAGAGGAGAGAGAAGGAAGATGGAGAAGTCAGGGTGAAGTTGGCCAAGCTGAGAGTTTAAGGTAGAAGCCATAACTGCTCCCTTGGGCTTATCTGGAGCAAAACTGTTAGTATTCAGAACACCCAGGCCTTGCCATCTGGTGTGCTTTGGGGATGGAAATCCTACATTTAATTGAGCACTGAACGAAGGCTTAGGTGGATATTTAATGATGAAGTCTACACTTGCCAGTCAGTGTAGTACCACTGTACCTTTCCAGCAATAAGAAGGCTTTGAAAGTTCATACCAACTCTACTTGGACAAGAATGTCCAAGGCCCCGGATGTTTTTGTCTAAGTTTCTCTTTTCCTGAGAGATGATAGTTGACTCTGGAGCTAGGTTTGAGTCGAGGCCAATGAGACCTGTCCTTCAGCTTCATTCCCAAAATTGAAGGTCACTGATGGTTTCATTTGTGGTGTTTTATCTGCTGTGTGTTCCCAGAGATGGTTTCATGCAGTCTGCCTCAACAGATCTTCAACCCCCAGGAATCTGGTTGTTTCTAAATCCAGGACTTCTGCCACCCCTTCTGGTCATTTTTGTTCTCCAACCGGTACATCTTTCCTTTCAGAGAAGGAGTTAAATGTTAGGTGGTCAGAGCAGAGAGTGCCTGCCTGAGTACCACCCCGGAAGAAGTGTGGATCACTTATTTCTCTAAGCGTAGCCAGGTAGCTCCCAGAACTCACACAAAGACTGCTCTCCAAGTGCGCTAGAAGGCCACGTGACAGCCTCAAATTCAGGGAGGCAGAGTGAGTGGTGTCTCCCCACTTCCACCTCCACCACAGGCAGTGATAGTGAGGATCACATTAGAGCCCACTACATGGCAGGTGGTGGGAATTTAATACACAATTTTGCTTGTTAAATGAAAATGAAATAGTGTTGCTTATAAAACTTCAGGGTATTAGGAGCTTAGGTAAGTGCATGTGAATTTCAGGGGTCTTTGGATGGGGTTAATTTCATTTCTACTGTCTGAGAAAATGCAAAACAGCAAAGGGTGACTTTGTTTAACCGAGAGATCAAGAAGTGGTCCCTTGACAAACAGAATAGATCAATAGTCTTGATCTTCTTTCCTCTGTTATGGACTCTCTTGGTTTGATTCCTGGGATTCAGTGCTATTTAGTTAGAGGAAAAGCATTCTTTCCACCTGAATATTTTTAGGTAATATTTCTGATCCATTAGGCACTTTCTTCCGACTAATTAACACCTGCATACCGATTATAAAACTACATTTGGAGGGGCAGTGAAGTTTAACTTTGCTTAAATTCTTTGCACTGCTTAATTTAGTATTAATAGAAACCCCAACACTCCAAATGTATTTAGAGTTTATTTTGTATAATTTAAAAATCTGTATTTTTTGGTAACTTTTTATATTGGTTTGAAGAGTTTGTGTGTGAGAGAGATAAAAAGAGAGACAGAAAGAGAATGGGAGGAAGAGAGGGAGGCAGGCAGTGTTTTCCTTTCACTGTCTCAAAGGTTTAACTTGGTTATTCAGGAATGATCTCAATTTTGTTTTGCACATATTTTGCTCTGAACTTTACCCAGAAATTTAAGGTTGGATTAATTCTTCTGTGGTTAAAATCTGTTTTAATTCTAGCAACCTCAGTCTAGGTATACTTTAAGAAGAAAGGCCTACTATATTTGGTTCTCAACATTTAGGTCCTAATTTCCAGTTCTGTCCTTATATATTACACAGTATTTCCAACAGATTGGCATTCTGCTTGGTGACCTTTGAAACGTGCAAGCAGGACGTTGAAATGAGGACCAACTGAAGTTCTGTCTTTCCTGTTTACTAAGCTTGCTTTCCAAGACTCCTTCCTGACAGCCTACCCCAGTCCTTGGAACTTGCCAATAAACACTCAAACTAAAACAAGGCTCCCACTCACTTAAGTTTCTGGACTTCAGGGCACTTAGCATTTAACATGTAGCAGAATATGGTATACAGAATACTAAAGTTGAGGGAGCTGAATAGGTCTTAGATGTGTTCCTTACCAGCTCTGAAACCTTGGGAAATGGGAGAATTTTAAAATGCATATTTTGGATTAACAAAAGTTTGAAGACTCAAAAGTGGTGATTGCTTGCTTAATTTCACCAGAGACTAAAGGAATTAAGTTGAATTTATAATCTATGGAATCCAAGGTCATATTGAAAGAAACATTGAACTCCAGGAGCCTCATGGAAGAGCTCGATTAGTAGAGATGACTCACTTTAATCATACGTGAGACCTTGAACGTTGACTTGGAACTTCACGATGATACAAATATGGTACAGGAAGGCACAGTGCCTCCCATGGCCTTCGAGTGCCTTCAGCTGCCTTCACACAGGATGAGATCTCAGTCGTCTCAACCAGATAGGTATAAAAAAGCCCTTGGGGACATTCTCCTGGAGACCCCCTCATGATGTTCCTACTTCCCCTGCTGGAAAGGTGTTCCCCATTCAGGTCCTCTTATCCTGGTCCTCCTCTTACCCTCTTGCAAATTACATTATTTTCTCTTGTTCAGATATAAACAGAGATGTGAGAAAGGTCAGTATCCTCTATTCTAGAAACCATACTTTCCTTTTCAACATGATGTTCATGTTCTGTTTTAACATATGTTTTATCATATGATATTCTATTTAGAATTCTGTAAAAATATATATATATATATATAATTATCTACCATTAAAGCTAAAATAGCTTAAAAAATACTTGAAGCCTAATTGTGAGCAGTAAAGGAGTTGACAGAAGGGTTTATTATATTATTATATTTAGTTTTTTTTAAAAGCTATTAGCCAGTAGCTGTTACTGTGAATGCCTCTTTTTTTTTTTGGTTGCCAGCTAACTTTATTTCTTTATTGGGAATATACATATCAAGTAAATAAAATGGAGTTTAACAAGCAATTACAAAGGAAGTACTTTGTACAACTACCACCCAAATCAGTGACCCCCCAAACCCCAAATACGCACACCCCCTTTACAACTGCACCGTCATCTTTGTCTGTAGGCAACATCTAGTTGGGTTTTGCCTTTTTATCTAAACTGACAGTCTCTTTTTAATTGGTATGTTTAGATTATTCACATTTAATGTGATTATTGATTGGATTAAAATCCCCTACTTTGCCAGCTCTTTTCCATTTGGTCCAAACTTTTCTTTGTTTCTTTTTCCTGTGAATGCCTCTTAGTAGGAATGAAAAAAGGAAAAAGGAAGTAATAGCAGGTGTTCTTGCTATATTACTTTAAAAATTTATTTATTTTTAATGCAGAGGTATGAGTAAGCTGAACCCTCTTGGGAATAACTCTGTCAGGAATATGAAGACCTTGAGTTTGTCTAGGTAAAGGGAAGTATTTCATTTATCTTTGTGTTCAATTTCTCTGGCTCCTTGGACACAGTAGGCCTGTATAGTGTTGTTGAATGAAGAAATGGGGAAAATCACAGAAATGATTCCTTAAACGAGTATGTCTGTAGGTGGGAGCTGGTGGGTTTACTATGGCAGAAATCTGAAACCTAGACAGGGGTTCCTAGTAAGTTAGAAAGAAGCATCGAAATGAGGCCTAGAAATAAGGCTATGCATAAGTGAAACTGCTTTTCCTACTAGTGGAAGAGTCCTCTTGGGTTTTGTCCTAAAATTTTTTAGGGAAAGATCTTTACATATGTTTTGTAACACTATTTGAGTTTAGTTATTGTAAGAAAGTAGTCTTTGTGATGCTACTTAAATATAGTAAGTGGAAAAGATATTCATTTTTAGTTCAGTTCATCACATCAGTGATCTGTGCAGTGGCAAATATGCTAATTACAGTCAGTTCTGTTACAATGCAGTATACGTGTTCCTATAGCACTCTGCAGAATTGCACAACAAGAGCCACAGGGCTTGTGGGAAAAATGTGGTTAAGGGCACAATAATCCAAAACTCCACCAGTGACATACAGAAAAGACAAGACTAATACAAATGGTAATATAGTTTTACGCATGTTAAATGGTTAAGAAATACATAAACTCTACAATAAGTGTGGCACTTTACTGTGAGAAAGATTGAAGTTTGCTTGTGGAAGTGGGTGTTAGAAAGGTGGCAGTTGACGAATTACTGTGAAGGGGTAGGATGAGGCTACTGAAATCAGACCAAACGTTGTAACAATGGATGTGGATGAATGTGGTTTGCATCACACACATGGTGAACTGCAGTAGCTGGTAGATATTTCTAGGCATACGCTAGGTATGTGCGTAAGTGTGTTTTCTGTATTCTTACATAGCTCAGTTGAGCTGGGTGCACATAGCAAACTTAAATTTTGCTTTATGCTCAGATTGTTCCCTGATACGTCCGTTATGTCAGGATGAGCACACATTTTCAGAACAAGTGGGTACAGCAGAGCCGATTTTATAAACAAAGCAGCTAATAATGATTATAGCTTACACATCATGAGCCCTTATTCATGCCAAGCTTTTGACATGTAATACTTAACTCATTAAGTTCCATTAACAACCCTATGAAGTAGGAACTATTATTACTCCTCGTTTGTAGATGAGGCCACTGAGCCACAGAGGGGCGAAATAAATTGCCCAAATCCACAGGACTAAGCGGGCAAGACTCCAGCTCCTGTTAGGTTAAACTTCTGTTCTTCTTCCCTCTATGCTAAAAGGAAAGTAATTACCTTTGAGTTCTAAACCTAAACCTTACAAAGCAGCAAAAACTGCCAGATTTTCCTGGCATATCACTTGCCACCTGGTATTAATAGCAGAATGGATGAACTCCTTCAAACCAGTAGGACGTTCACTGAATATGACCTAAAGGGCCTGATGATGGAGGAACTGTTTAAGCTATGTCAGAAGAGTTGAATTTATTAACTCACCTTGTGCTTTGTTCTGCCTTATTTCCTAGGCAGAATCTTCACAATGTGATAATGGGAGGCAGTGGGCAGGGGAGGGGCAAATAAACTATTATACAAAGGAACATACCTGTGCTTGGCTAGGGGTAGGTCTCTATTTGGTGAGATTAAACCCTATTATGTTTTCATGATTAACCGTTACAGAATTGAAACTTGTCCCTCAGGACAGGAATTCTCCATTTACATTCCAACATTCTTTGTTTCCTGAGCAAAACCACTGCATTGATGTCATTTAATCCCCCTGTTTTTATATTTTCCCTCTTAGCTTGATACTGGCTTCTTTCTTCTCTAGTCATTCTGCTATACTGTAATGGGGGCTGTTTTTATTTTGTTTTGTTTCCTCCTTCCCTTCCCTTCCGCCTCTTATGTTTTTGTTTTTGTTGGGGTTTTTTCTTTTTTTTTTGCAAATGAAGAGTGATCTTGGTAGGAAGTGGTATGCAGAGAAGAGCAGGAAAGCAAAACCACTCTAGGCTTTGAGATAATTATAAATAAGTGGTCTTTTCTCACTTATTCTTACTGTTAAAAGTATATCTGTCTTTGCAACTGTTATGTAAGTCTCAAATTATTTAAAAATTAAAAGTTACAAAAATTGCATTTTAATTTTATCAACTGAATGTTTATTTCTTTAAAAAAATAAAGATTCTCATGTGCAACCAGAATTGATAACAATTACTCTAGTCCAGTGGTTCTCAACTCTGGTTGCATGTTAGGATCAATACTTGGGGAGAGTTTTTAAATTACTTAAAAACAACAGCAAAGCCCTCTCCATGCCTTCTCCCCACAAAAGAACAAGAAGCTGCAATGAGTGGACCAAGGCAAGGATTTCCACCTCTGTTACTATGTAAGGACTATGCTGTATAGCATAGTCATTCATTCATTTATTCATCCATTTATTCATTATTATTTATTTACCTACCAAGTGCCAGGCATGGGGGAGGAATAACGTGGTGATTAAATATATGCTCTGGAGATAGAAGACCCAGAGAGCTGAAGAGTGTGTAGGAATGATTTGGGTAGAGGGAGAAGTGGGATGAGGGACTATGATGGAAAGAATTACCTGGACAGAAGGTCAGCCTGTGGTGGGAAGGAGACCAAGACTTCCAAGGAAGTTCTCAGAAGGCTGGTGAGGCTGGGGGATGGATGATTGACAGAGACAATTCTTGTGTGACCTTCCTCTCTAACCTTGGGCAGCCTGAGGCTATGACCCATTGGATATTCCACCCTCACTCTGGCTTACCCCTACCACCTGGCTTCTCTAAGACCCTCCTGCCCACAGCCACTCTCTTCAGTGAATTTACCTCAGTCTTCTTCACTGCTCTGTCTGTATTGGGTTTCCTCTGTGGTCATTTCTGTACAGTGGCATCTTTTCCGCAGCTCTTCAAGAAACTTTGGTCAGTTTAAGGCAGAGAGGAAGGGAATGAGGTCAAGGAAGGCTCTGGGGATTTGGGTTCTGGTCTTGGCTTTGATACTAAGTACCTCTAGCAACTCAGGCAAGTCTTTTCTCTTTCTGGTCTTCAGTTTCCTCACCTATAGGATGAGAAAGTAGGCCACGGCATCTACAAGCCTCCTTCAAACTGAAACCTTATCTCCTTTTTTTAAAAAAAACTTATTTTACCGAAGTATAGTTGATTTACAATGTTGTGTTAATTTCTGCTGTATAGTGAAGTGATTCAGTTATACATATATACATCATTTTTCATATTATTTTCCATTATGGTTTATCACAGGATATTGAACATAGTTCCCTGTGTTATACAGTAGGACCTTGTTTGCATCTGCTAATCCCAGACTCCCAATCCATCCCTTCTACATCTGTTAATCCCAGGCAACCACAAGTCTGTTCTCTATGTCCGTGAGTCTGTTTCTGTGAAAACTCACCTTCTGAAGAAGCCCTTTAAGACAAATATCTTCATCTTGAGATACCAGACTGGCTATTTAGTTAAATTACTCTTTATAAAAGCTATTGCTAGGGCATAATACCAGTTGAGAAATAAACATTTTATTGCAGATAGACTCAGATAAATTTGGGATGCCCTATTTCTAGCTAATAGTATAAATATGAATAGTATAATCCAGTGACCCTAATTTCAGTTTACTTCCATAGATCCAGATGCTGCATTTGTTAAAGTTAAATAATAAAAATTTCCTCAGACATATAGTATGAGAATATGAAATCTTAATGTGTGGTGATATGGTGAGCTCTGAGGTAAGAAGGATCCTGTCACTCAAAATAATGATGATCAGTTTTCCCTAAGAAGTAATTTATCTAACTAAATTTTTTTTAGAAAAACCTGAAAATACCAAATGTTGGTATTTCTCAGGCATTACTGTTGGGAAGATAAATTGGAACCACTATTCTGGAAAGCCATTTGGCAGCATCTCCTGAAGCTGAATATACATACACCCTCTGAGTCAGCAGACACATCCCCATTGTATATCCAACAGAAGTGAGTACATATGTTCACTAAAAGACATGTACCAGCATGTTAATAATTAGTAATAGGCCAAAATTGGATACTATTCAAATGCCCACCGACAGTGGAAGTGATAAATAAAATGTTACCTATTCATACAGTGGGGTCCTACAAAATGAGAATGAAGAACCTACAAAAGCACATCACAATGTGGATGAAATCCACAAACGTAATGCTGAACAACAAAAGACACACACAAGAGAGCATATGGTGTATGACTCCACTTACATAGACAACAGAAACAATCACAGTGAATCTAGACTGTTAGAAGTCAGAATGGTGGTTACCTCTGGGTGGGTTGGTGGCCATTAGGGAGCATGGTAGGGGTTTCTGGGTCATATTCAGTATCTTGGACTGTTCGGTGGTTACACTGGTGTGTTTAGTTTGTGAGAATGCATCAAGCTATACACTTAGGTTATGAGATTTTCTGTATGTACATTTTAGTTTAGGAACAACATTTTTAGAAAAGGTTTGCCATTTATTAGTTCATTTGATCCACACGACAATTCTAGGAGATAAGAAGCACAGGTAACTTTTCTCGTTTTGTAGAAAGAAAACATACTCAGTTAAGTCCAAGTTCTCCGGGACAATTAGTGGTAGAGTTAGGTCAGGTATGTAAATCTCCTGGCTGGGGGGAGATAGTCCCTGTGGGAGGAACCTGCCCAGTGCCTGATGCAGAGTAGGTAGGTGCTCAATAAATGTCCTTTGAAGCTGGATCGTAGACTGGTCCTGTCCAATCTCACAAGGCCACCATCTTGCTCTGGGAGTGATCATTTGCTCTGATGGTCTGATGTCCCTGATGGAGTGAGTGCATTCTCTCCTCAGAGAGGAATGGAGATGAGCTTTGTGTCAAATGTCCCAAGAAACTGCCAAAATACCTGTGGAGAATTGCAGAACTTTGTCCCTCTAGGGCTTAGAAGAGAATGAGTCAGACACTCAGTTCTCAGACATGGTGTCTAGTTAAATGGGAGGAAGGTTAACCTGGGCAGAAATCCATGTATGTGACCTTGGATAAATCACTGAACTTCTTTGGGGGCAACAGTTTGAAAGACACTTTTGATACAGCCTACTTAGGACCATGTGATCCTTCTGTGGTTAACCTTCTGAGACCCCTGAATCTTATGCCCTCCCAAATGTCTAATCAGATTCTCTTGATTTTCAAGGCCATTTGACTGTTTTTTTCAAATTTGGGAGTTCCCTTGGTGTTATTTAAAATCAAATTTTGATTAATTTATAATATAAATGCAGATATGCCCAATTTTCTGCTTGTCATCATAGTTCAGAAAGGAGATGCACCAACAATTTACATAGAGTAACCAGGGTCCTATTCAACTTGTTGACCATGTTTCTTCCAAAAATGTAAAACAGAAGTTTCCTTGTCAACATAATATTCCAGTTATTTATGATGTGGCTCTTAAAGAAAAGAAGTCCTAGAAATGGAGTCTGTTATTACTTGGATAATAAAAACTCAGGACCTTCTTTGGAAAAAATAGAGAATGATAAAATGCTTTGATTTAGGGTTTGGCTGTGATGTCAAGGTCAGCCAATGAGCACAGAGGGAATATGAGAAAAATAAAGAGATTAAAAAAAAAAAGATAAAGAGAAGCAGATGTTTGGAAAATCTGGACTATCACTAGTGAAGCTGTATGGTTAGCCATCAAAATTTCAGGGTTAGGTCTATCATCCTAATAAGGTTATAATGAAAACCATTTAAATTGGTGTTCAAAAACTTTGTTAGAACTATAGTCAACTGTACTTTACCATGAAGTGGCATTTTCCAAATTATGCTAAAAACTTTGTGATACTTTTGAGCCGAATCCTTGTCAGGGTTTTTCTCAAGGAGATCAGTTGCCATGGACTCCTGTTAACTCGATCTTTTTTTCAAATTAATGTAAGAGAGAAATCTGATGGGAAGGGGAAAAGAAGTAAATAAAGTTGAGAAGTTTTGGCTTCTGATTGGTCAAGCATCTATGTTTTCAGAAGCAAATTTCTTTTTACCTTTAGTTGTTTTTGATGGCAGGAAATAGAACAGTTCTTACATTTAGAGTTACCAAAGGCTGTCATTTAAAAAGTTTGAATAGCCTAACAGAGGAAACAGATCACTAATAACTGAATCAAAAACAAAGAAAGGAGACAGCTTAGAGAAAGGACCCTTGGAGACCCTCAGATGAAAGGCTGGTCAATAGCGTAAGTACAAATGGCTGAGAAGAGCTGTTGACTCCAAGCCAAGATTCAGGGATTTGAGAAAGAAAATGATCAAGATTAGTGAGAAGGGTTTAAAACTAAAATATTGATATTTACTTGACACTTTGCTCCAAAAAATCATTATGTGATTTACTGATTACTTTTCAAAAAGGGCAACATTTCATAATAGAAAAAGTGAAGAAACCATGATTATTACCATCTCGATATAAAGCCTTGACTTAATTCAGTTGAATTCCTGCCTTAGTGCTACTTGTGCAGCCTTGGGCACATTACTTAGTCCCTCAAAGCCTCACTTTCTTCATCTGTAAAATGGAGAAATAATAGTGTTTACTTCATGGCATTGTTTTGAGGCTTCCATGAGATGGAGGATGTAAATTGTTTATTTTAGAGCCTAAATTATATATTAAGAGCAATAAATGTTTTTGTCTATGGTAGTGATGATGATGAACACCTCTTTCCTTTTTTCTTTCCTCTACCTTGATTTAATCTCTACCTCATTTTAGAAAAGATCTGAAGTTGCTTGAAATGTTGCAAATAAGTAAAATCTTGTTTTGTCTATTTTGTTTATACTATACCTCACTTAAAGGGGAGATTGAAAGAAAATTGTGAGGGTTAAAGTATATTTATATACTATAAGTAATAGTATAAAATATATTTAAGGTTATTTTACTTTATATATACTTTATATAATAGTATAAAGATATATTTAAGGCTATTTTTTAAAAAGAAGTAGAATTAGAAAGTTTTTAAGAAGAGAGTTGGAACCAGAATAAAAGAGAGCAAAGATGTGAATGAGTGGTCTGTACCAATCAAAGTCTTAATGGAAAAACAAAGATTAATTCAAAACAGTATAATTTGAGGAGAGTTTATTTATAAAGGTGGGGTTGCATGTAAAATTTAAGATAGTATTTACTTAGAGGCCTGAAGGTTTGAGAGAAGGAAGAGGTCACGGGAACCCAGAAGAGAGAGTTTTAGGGCAGGCTGCCTAGGGAGGTCCTTGAGAGGACCGGAGACCTATGTTGAGGGACATAGCCAGCCTGAGGAGACCTCATGGGGACAGAACTGGGGAAATGAAGATACTGAATTCACTCTCCTTCCTTCCTCCCATATCCTTCTGGCTCTTCCCATCGACTAAAGAGAATTGGAGAGCCATTCATGTTATCCCACAGGCCCATCTGTCTTCAGAAGAAGCAAGAGAAATGGGCAAGTGTGTGTGTGGGGTGAACATTTTAGGCAGAGAGGAACATAAAGTTGCTAAATGTCATTGAAATCTTAACTAAAATCCAAAGCAAAGAGGGGATAGAATCAGTTATAAAATCCATGTCATCAACAAACAATAACAAACCATGTCATTTTTCTTTGAAGCTTTTCTAGACAATTCCAGTTTTAAGTGACAGTCTGCAAAACTGTCCAACTTGCTAAACATTTATCTGTTATATGAGATTGTTGGATATAGATCAATTAAATTTGGGAAACATCTGGGAAAAATAATAATTTTGGTTTTAGAAGTTGGCCCAATCTGTTCTTTCTGAAAATAAATAAAAAAGATAATAAAGTGATCTGTAAAGGCAACTCTTAGGTTGAGACAATAAAACGCTTTCATTTTTGTCAAGGAGATTTTTAAAAATCTTCCATCACGAGTGCAAGTAGACACTTTATAAAAAAATTAGCTACAGACCATTGAGATAGGTTTAAAAGAAAGGGGACCAAAGCATATTGATTTATCCCACTCTGAATTATTTACTGATGTGTCAGGAGAATATTCCAGGGCCCCAGTTTCATGGTAGTGAAGTGCAAGAAAAGTATCAGGAATTGGCATTCTAAACTGAGCACACACAGCTTAGCCCATGAATGGTTCTTGTTCACAGAGGTGGAATCTAAGAAAAGGTGAGGAAAAGCTACAGGTCATCTTATACTGGTCTTGACAGATCTTTCTTCTGGGTGAAAAGACCGTAAGAGGAATTAGTTGTGGAAGCAATACTTCCTATATCTGTTTTGATATTTTGAAAGCCAAATAGGACAAAGGACACAGACAGTAGTGCAGAGATTTGCATGACTCTCTTTGGAGAAATCTCTACTTTTTTGTAAATATAATTGGATAAAGTGGGGAAAATACGGTACTAGACACATGATTGTTAATAGCATTAACAAACAACTTTGCATATTGTGTCACACTTTATAAACTTCCATGGATGGAATTAATGGAAGCCTCACAACAATGCTGTGAGACACTACCCTCCTTGTAGGTTACAAATGGAAAACCAGGGAGATTGAGAGCATTCTCCAGGTCACCAACTGGTAAATATTCTCATGGGGATAGTGATTGGAAGGGGTGAGAAGCAAACATGGGAACATAAAGTGTCCTAAATACATTTTGAAATCAAATCAAACATCTTGGTTTACTAATTTTTATTGAATGCCTTTGGCATCCATGGTGAGCACATAATAAATATTTGCTGGTGAGTGAATGAGTGATTGCAGGAGAGCAATGATACACGTGACAACTTTGTCCTTTGCTCATTCATCTCTTGAGAATGCATGTTCTTGAGACAACACGCACAAATTTAGAGGGTGTACAGGGTGGGATGCCATGTGCATTATTTCCATCTCCAAGGATGTGTTTGAGTAGGTGGGAAAACTGTGGCCATGGCTCCCTGGTGGCTGGCGGGGCGTGCCAGCTTGCAGGAGTCAGCTTTTGTGGTAGTTTAAGGAAAGTCTATATCTCAAACTGCCTGGGAGGCCTGGAGGCCTAACCACCCAGGATGACAGGCCTTGACACTCATAGGCAGGCCTGGAGCATCCTTAACCTGAGGGTATACAGCCTCATACTCGTATGTCAAAGGTCAGATGACACCTTGGCAGCCTTGGGCATGCAATTATCCCTGATGAGTCCTCTGTGGGAGGCATCTTCTGCAAAAGGATCACCCAGTGTCCTTGCCCTCTTCAGAATCTTTGCCGGTGTTAACAGGCCAGTGGGGGTCTACTGAAGCATCCAGATTTCCTCTGGGAATCCCTCTGCTCCTTTAAACTTGGAACATGCCTTCAGTGACAGGAAATCTTTGGAGAAGAGTTAAATATCTGTCTCAATTAATCCAAAACACTGTCTCTAATGCCCCCATTGTGGGTTCAGACATTTCCTTCATGACTCTCAGACTCAGCTTCTGAAGCCCCAGAAGGAGACGACCTGGGAATAGGACAGTGCCTCCTTCACTGTGCTTGGCAAAGCCCGTCTGAGGAACTAAAGCTCTACAGAACCCACAGAGGCCTCAGATCCATTGCCAGGGCCTCCCTAACTCTAGTGTGAATGAGAATGACCACAGCGTGACAAAAGTCTGTAGCTACCCCACTGATTTCTCTGGAAGACCCTGAACCCATGTCAGCCTGAGGAACACACTCTGGGCTCAGTGCAGGCCCTAGACAGGAAACACTGCCGCCAGCCCTGAGGGCAGGATTCCAGGAGCCTCACCTGAAACCTTCACCAGATGGAGAGCGCTTTGATTCTGTGACCCTGGAGGACTTGGTTTCCTCCATGACATGAACATAGGGTTTGGAGCTGGGCTGATCTGAGTTTGAAGCCCTCCACTGATACGTGAGAGGAGTAGGGTTTTAGATAAGTTTTAAAATTTCTATGAGCTTCAGTTTCCCATCTAAGCTGGAGGTAATAATAACTACTCGATATGGTTGCTAAGGTGATTATGGACTCAAATGGGCTCCCTAGGCATTCATAATTATGAAGATAATCTTCTGGATTCCTGAAGCATCTTTCTCGAGGTGCCCAAATGGCTCTGACCTGTGTGGTCTCCATGCCTCGAAGTAGTCCTGCGAGGGGGTTATGTGAAAAGAAGAAGTATGATACTGGGAAGCTGTGACTTTTGTCTAAAATCACGCCATCAGGTAGAATCAAGACTAATTATTCTGTCCAATACTTTATCCAGGAAACTTTGCCAAATCCTATTTCGTAAACATTCTTACAGTGTCTGAACAGAAGAGATTCAGGTGAGGCACAAGGAAGAAGAGCTGTTTGTTCTCCCTGTGACTGGTCCCCTGGGGAAATTACACAATCTCTGGGGCTGAAGGATTTAGGGGATACTAATCACACAAATAGTACTCCTGCTGGAAAAACAATACGTCTACCACCACACCATTAATCTAACTAAATGATGTGATCAGCTTCACTGTTAGAGTCACCAGCTGTGATTGTTGGAGAGAACAGTGTTATGAAATACTTTGAAACCGTTGAAAACAATGAGGCAGCTCTACCTGTAAGTGCTGAGATATGGTTTATTAAAAATGTACAGAGCAATTATGTATAATATTGCATTTTTGAAAAATAATAATAAATGCAATTTATATGGTATACATACCATATGAGATGAGTAAGATTGCAAATCAAACAATAGACTGAGTTTGTCTCTGAGAGTATATTTGGAAAGGGGAATAGGTAAAGAGCTTGATATATATATTTTTTGCACATCCCATTTACATTTTTATAATTAAAGTGTATTACTCTTTAAAAATTACAGAATGCCAGAAATTGGGAAAAAGACAATATCTAGTACCATACCTACTATCTATCATATACTTAGATAGATATTGAATAAGAACTTGGTGAGTTCCATAATAATTTTCTTACTAAATAATGATAATAATAAATCTCACATTTATATTCTGCTTTATAAAATATAAAGTCTTTTATATGCATTATGACATTTGGATTTACCACAAACCTCTGAGTTGGGCCGAGGAAAGCACTTTACAAATTGGGATTTTGAGACTCTCAAAGATAAAATCATTTTCCCAAAGTCATATGTAAGTGATACTGGGACAGTACTCTTGTTACTTGATTTTTCATCTATTGTTTTACCAAAGATTTTTTGAGTCCCCTCTGTGTGCTACATCCCCTGTTCTCTCTGCTACAGCACAGCCACTGCAACTTGCAAAGAAAGAAATGAAAATATAGACGCACCAACTAAGTCAGTGCCTGAAAATGATACTAAAACTCCCTAACCAATAGATCACTCTCAGATGCAAATTTTATTTTGTTTACTTGCACCATGTGCCTTTCTAATACTTAATAAGCTATGGCAGACTTTATTTACTAAACCGAAGTTTCAGCTTGCTTTTCTGAAGAAGGGACTTGCTGGTTTCAACTTCAGCTTTTCTTCCCTATATCATTTACTTAAAGAGAAGGTTATTGCATGGTTTTTGTTCATCTTCCACTTTACAAAATAATCAAAAGTCCACACAATCCTTTGTTTCTATCTTCCACCGCAGACCATTTTTCCCTCATTGTTTACAGAAGGAGAGGAAAGGATTGAGCTTAGAGGATGGAGCAATCATCCCCAAGACTGGAGAACTCATCCCTGAAGGAAAATTCTTTTTCCATAATGCCTCAATTAGCTACATTTTGTGGTCTGGCCTTGCAATCTGAAACTCAGTCTATGGATGTGCTCAAAGTGAAACACTGAGAAACCGCAAACAAGTGAGCTATAGGTATTGACTAGCGAGGTATGCACATTCAGGGGCTGGAGGGAGAACTCTGTCCAGAGTTCTCCAAGGATGAAAGACAATACAGGCTAATGTGATCCCTGATTGGGGAGTGCTCCAGCTGCAGAGGGATGAGTGGGTAGAGGATAGAGTATTCCAAAGCAACAGAGTAGAGGAGAAATTGATCCTGTGGATGGTATCTGTTTACACTTTCACTTTTTCATTCTCTTTACATTTATTGAGTACCTATAGGTACTACCTGTGATACAGATATAAAGATGATTAAAGAGATAGGTTTCCTTCCTCCCTGGACAGTATTTCTGGGTGAAGATGGGGCAACAAACCAATTTTAAAAAATTAATTACAGATTGTGATAAATGTTAAGCATAAAATAAACACAGTGCTATGATGGTTAACAACAATGGTGGAGTGAAGGTAGAAACACACATAGATAGGGAGATCAGGAAAAACCTACAAGGCAAAAATGATAAGCTCCTGCCAGGAGTCATTCCAATCTCTGCTACAAAGTAGACAGAGCCCCATCCCTCTGCCAGACCACAATACTGGTCCCTCCCAAAGACTGGAAGTAAGAGGCCTAAAAGAATCATTCCTCCAAAGCCATGCAATCAACTCATTAGGGACATGTTAGCTAATTTTGTGGGTGCCATTGTCATGGAGTGCTTTCTCTAGCCGAGAAAAGGCAACTTCCTACTTCTTGACCTTGACCCTTCTCCTCTCTTCTGAACTGTGGCCCCTTCAATTCCCACTCACCACGGTGGAGACCGCTGTGCAGTTGTAGACATTGGGAGAGCAGCAGGAGGCTGCAGAGTGTGTCACTTTGTCTAGTGGCCTTGTGCCCTGGGAGAAAATAAGGGGCTTAAATGACAACAGGAAGGATTCAAGTTATGAACAAAGGAAACCTTCATGGCTGCAAAGAATCACTGGGACACATGATCACTGTCAGTATATAGAGTTCCTTTACTTAATATTTCAGGCAGTGAACATTCTGGAGTCGTTCCAGTACAGTCCTAACTTGGGGGCAGGGAGCAATTCCCAGCAGACTTCAGATGTCCATTCAAGTCCTGGGAAGCTGTAATATGGAAAGTGTTTTGTTATTTTTTCCCCTCTCCTTTCTTAACATATTACTGTGTTCAAAAGCTTTCTATTAGATATAACCAACAATGCAAAAACTGTGTATATTTGGAATTCCTTCCAATAGAATTTTCTTGGACAAACTATTTAATTGCATGAGCTTTTCCAGATGTGAGATTCATTCTGTGAAAAATAACAAAGAATTTGGGAATTAAATAACTTATTCTGCCTTTGTTATTTTTTCTGCATGGTGTATATCAAGACAGAATTTTGAGGTTAACTGTCAGAATTCGTTAGAGAATGCCCTCTCAGAATTGTTTTGCTTAATGGAAATCAAAGTTCTTAAGGATAAAGAAACCAGCTGTTTTACATTTCTGACAAGATTGGGGTTAAATATTTAAGATATCTTAAATAGTTATTGAGTCAGTAAAAATAAGGTAAACAGCTCTCTTAGAAGTAAATTGTATATACAAAGCTACAGTAATCAAGACAGTATGGTACTGGCACAAAAATAGAAATATAGATCAATGGAATAGGATAGAAAGCCCAGAGATAAACCCATGCACATATGGTCACCTTACCTTTGATAAAGGAGGCAAGAATATACAGTGGAGAAAAGATAGCCTCTTCAGTAAGTGGTGCTGGGAAAATTGGACAGCTACATGTAAAAGAATGAAATTAGAACACTCCCTAACAACATACACAAAAATAAACTCAAAATGGATTAAAGACCTAAATGTAAGGCCAGACACTAGGAAAACATAGAGCACTCTGTGACATAAATCACAGCAAGACCCTTTTTGACCCACCTCCTAGAGAAATGGAAATAAAAACAAAAATAAACAAATGGGACCTAATGAAACTTAAAAGCTTTTGCACAGCAAAGGAAACCATAAACAAGACAAAAAGACAACCCTCAGAATGGGAGAAAATATTTGCAAACAAAGCAACTAACAAAGGATTAATCTCCAAAATATACAAGCAGCTCATGCAGCTCAATATCAAAGAAACAAACAACCCAATCCGAAAAAGGGGAAAAGCCCTAAATAGACATTTCTCCAAAGAAGATATACAGATTGCCAACAAACACATGAAAGGATGCTCAACATCATCAATCATTAGAAAAAACCACAATGAGGTATCACCTCACACCAGTCAGAATGGCCATCATCAAAAAATCTACAAAAAATAAATGCTGGAGAGGGTGTGGAGAAAAGGGAACCCTCTTGCACTGTTGGTAGGAATGTAAATTGATACAGCCACTATGGAGAACAGTATGGAGTTTCCTTAAAAAACTAAAAATAGAACTACCATACGACCCAGCAATCCCACTTCTGGGCATATACCCTGAGAAAACCATAATTCAAAGAGAGTCATGTACCACAATGTTCACTGCAGCACTATTTACAATAGCCAGGACATGGAAGCCAGCTAAGTGTCCATCAATAGATGAATGGATAAAGAAGATGTGGCACATATATACAATGGAATATTACTCAGCCATAAAAAGAAACAAAACTGAGTTATTTGTAGTGAGGTGGACGGACCTAGAGTCTGTCATACAGAGCAAAGTAAGTCAAAGAGAGAAAAACAAATACCGTATGCTAACACATATGTATGGGATCTAAAAAAAAGAGATGGTTCTGAAGAACCTAGGGGCAGGACAGGAATAAAGACACAGACGTAGAGAATGGACTTGAGGACATGGGGAGGGAGAAAGGTAAGCTGGGACGAAGTGAGAGAGTAGCATTGACATATATACACTACCAAATGTGAAACAGAAAGCTAGTGGGAAGTAGCCGCATAGCACAGGGAGATCAGCTTGGTGCTTTGTGACCACCTAGAGGGGTGGGATAGGGAGGGTGGGAGGGAGACGCAGGAGGGAGGGGATATGGGGATAAACGTATGCATGTAACTGATTCACTTTGTTATACAGCAGAAACTAACAAAACATTGTAAAGAAATTATACTCCAATAAAGATGTTAAAAAATGTAAATAGTATATTATCCCCAAAGCTATAATATGTAGTAAACACCTTAAAGTAAGTGATAGATCTTCAGTTTAAAAAGATTTTGACTATTATCAATTTTCCTTAGAGACCTGTCTGTTTTATCAAAAATTCTGCTTCAGACAAATTTTACTGTATACTACTGACTTGCTTGAACTTTTTTGGCCTGATGTGATGCTAATACTATTAAATTCAGATTTGAAATATTGACATTTTCCTGACCTAGGCCATGATAATCCTTATTGACCATTCCAAAGAAAAGAGTATTTGGAGCTCTTTCCGTGTGAATTATCCACCCAACTGCTCTAAGCTGTTCCTCCCTGTACTGAGGCTTCTCTTCTCCTTTACCAAGGGCATCTGCTTCCCTTGGTTTTACCTGGAGGCTTTATACTACAATTGGAATCGGTAGCCTATTCAAGCAACACCTCCTTTACAAGAATGCCCAGGTCTCGGGACAAAGGCTTAGTCTCCTGTCTCCCAGGGAGAGGATGAATTCATTCTGTGTCATTCCTTAGAACCATGAACAGACGATCAGCCTGGAGCTGATGCTTTACGGCCTGCTGCTTCCTTCACTCTGTGTTCTGAGAACTATCGGAGAGGTAGAGAAAACATGTGGTCTGCACATACTCCACGAGGAACACTATTTAGCCAGGGCTGTGATCATGGTTCTAAAAATTTACATTTGCCTGGTGTGGGGATCCAAGTCCTGGCAGAAATCCCGAAGCACCAGCGTAGAGACTATAGGTATAAAATAACCTGATCCACTTTTATACTTTCTCCAGTGTGTTTGCTTGGAGACCTGTATCTGGATATCATGCTCCTGTCCATTGTAATAAGAAATAGAAAAAAGAAGGAGAAGTGGTATCCTTGGTAAAATGGTTAAAAATAAATGCAAGTTCTTTGAATAGAAGATAAGATGTCTGCAATCTGGAGTTTGAGATTTAGATAGAACTGCTGTATTGGAGCTACCACATGGAAAATATATTCCTGTACCTGCAACCATGTCTTTCTATAGTTTCCTGAGTTTTCTAGTCCCATGAAGGTAAACGTGTTGGCATGCAGTTTAACTGAGGAAAAATGAAAACATTTTTGAGCCATGTTTTTTTTTTTACATTTAAAAATAAAATAACTTTATTCAATTCTGTGAAAAAAATGAATATTCTTATAATTTAGATTACTAACTCAATGAATGTGAGAACTTGAATGAGAAAACATTTATTGCTCTTTATTTACAAAATAAAATTTACAAAATATTAACATTTGGGCAGCTTTAGAAAGAAGTGGTGTAGAGGCAGATTTCTCATCCTTCCTCCTTGTGGCTGGGAGAAGTGCAAACAGCTACATGTGTTCAGGTCGCTCGTTGCCATACTAGCCTTTTCTCCTGTTTCTTTGGTTTACTCCTTTCCTCTCCTGCTCAAGGAGAACTTATAGTCAGACCATTCACTTCACCTCTCAGGGCCTCAGTTTCCTCCTCAAAAAAAATTCTTGAGTCCCTTCCATCCGTAACGTTTAGTGCTTCTATAGTTTATGAGGAAAATCCAAGCCATAATGGCCATCGTTAGGGCGAGCTGCCTCAACTGGTGTTTACTGAGTGCTTCTTTGGACCCAAGCAAAGCCCATCTAATTGGGCAAAGAGGGATTAACTGAGGGAAAGTCAGAGAAGAGAGGCTGCCAAAGACCTGCCCAAAGTTAAGACTAGGACTGTGATGGCAGCCTAACCTTGTCCAGACTCATCAGACTGCCTAGAAGGCAAGCAGACTCACATCCTCCTCCCTGTGCCTGCCTCCCCTGACCCCGGTCCACAGCTTGCCTTGATGATGGTACTGAGATAATTAAGGAGAAACGATATTTTAAATGTCCAGCGATTTGTCGAGACTTTACATATCCATGAATGAGGTAACCTCGATTATTTTTTTACATCTTGAGATGGCAGAAGATGACCAGTGAAATGTTTAAGTGTAGTGGGAGGAAGTGAAGAGAGATCTTTTAATGCTGGAAATGAAGAGAAAGAGCCCTGAAGGAGGCAGTAAAAGGAGATTGTAGTTTGGGACTATGGATAAAGTTACATTTTAGGATACGACTCAATTACGGTGAGAAATTCAAATTGATTACTTAAGACGCATGTAAAACGGATGGTTGTAGTACAGTACATGTGTCCAGCCAGCATCCCTTGAAACATTACCACATGCTGGTTTTTTGCTAGACTCTTGGAAATTAACGACAAAAATCTCTGCCCTAAAGGAATCCCAACTAATGGAGGAGACACATGAGCAACTGAAGTGACAAGGTAGCATGAGAGGCTAACACGAAATGCTATGGGACTAGAAGGTTGATGCCCAGCTCTGACTGTTACAGCACACAGGTCTACCAGAAAATAAGAGAGGGCATTCCAGGCAGGGAGAATAGCATGTGGAAAGAAGGAGGCGGGGGATGTTTAAGAAGGCATTCAAGATACTGCAGGCATATCCATGCTTCTTAAATCTATGAGATATGTGAGTAAGTGAAGGGATATGCAGTTACAGAGGATGACATGGTGTTGGTTTGGGAGCCAGGCTCCTGAACTGGGTTGTTTTTGAAATGGTTGGGGTTTGATGTTTCTTAGGATGATCACACTCACTCACAAGGTGCTGGTTTGACTAAATAACTTGACTTTCTGGGATGTATCCATTGTAATGAGCAGCTCACAGGGTTGCAGCTGTGCTGAGAAATAGGTGAAGGCAAGTACCCGAGAGCCTAACATTAATCCCTCATCTCTGCACACCTACAACCTCAAACAACCTCAAACATAAGGGAAATAAGATGATTCTGAAAAAATAATGATAGGAAGTGCTCCTCTCTCCATCAGGACAGCATGCTTATGCTTTGTCATTGAAAATCCACTAGGGTTGCATGACCAAAGCATAGTTTCTAAGCCCTTATGCCAGTGAAATAGTAAAATACTTCTTCCTTTCCTTTCTTTGTAACTGGATAAATAGGATGACCTTGTAACACTCACACAATAGGCATAACTCATAGAAGGCCACCCAGTGTGAGAAACTGAGAGTCAAGCTCTTGCCCCAGCATGAATTGGAGAAATCACATGAGTCAACATGGCTTGTGCCTGCCTGGTTGGCAGAGTCATGCTCAGATGGTCTTCCACATGCTCTGCTCGTTGGCAAGTTCAAAAAGGCTCGGGATGAATCAGTTATTTTTCACTATAGCTTTCAGCGTGGGCTGGGCAATTCCTTTGAAAAACCTAGGTCTGACTTTTTCCACATGTCAGTCTGATAAGGTGTTAGGTGCGAACTTGGAGACTTCCCTGCTCATTCAGAGTTAACATGTGCTATGAACTGGATCACTAGAGGAGAAAATCATCCTGAACAGTATTGTTGTTTGAAGTATTACTTATTCAGTTAATGAAGGGAAGACCTGCCTCACCCCTTTACACTCCTGTTTAGCTTTGATTATCTGAAAAGCGGTTTAGCAAAATGACACTTTACAAACTTTTCTAAAATTACTTACTCTCTGTCGTTGGCTGGTCTTGGTTGCTGAGAGAGTCACTAAATGGATCATTTAGTGACAACCACCACATACCTAGGATACATGACTCCTTTCTTTACTAGCACTATGTAGGTAGCCTTTGCAGCGACCAGAGCAGACGGGTCACAAGAATGCTTTAAAAAACAAAATTCGTTTGACTTGCGATCATTTCTTTTAGAGATAGCACACTGCTCTTGAAGTAGTGAAAACATGCAAAGGTGGGCTTTTTAAAAACAGTGAAATCATGAATTGGTTTAGGCTGTGGGCTGAGCCCCTTATTTCACTGTAAGCAAACCACTAGGTCTCTAAGTTAACTTCTATTTTAGTGGTACTCAGTGTTTTGTTCACAAACCCCTGGATGTCCCAAGCTGCTTCTGCGTGGTTTAGGAGATCAAAACTCTTTTTATAATCATATTTACATATTATTTTCCTTTTTGACTCTGTGGACTTTTCTACTGACAGTGTGAAAGCAAGGATGTGGGTAAAACTGCTGGCACCCAAGCAGAAATCAAGACGGTGACACCAAACCATGTTAGTGGTCATTGTATTCTTAACCACTGCAGGCTTGCAGCAGAAAATAATTCTGTTTCACACAAAGTTGTTCTAAGGCAGCAGGAAGAATTATTAATTTTATTGTCTTGATCTTTGAGTACTTTTCTTTTTTTACTACCTATGTGACAAAATGAGAAGTAACACGTAATGCACTTCTGTTGCATATTGAAGTATGGTGGTTGTCTGAAAAAGAAAGCATGTGGTACATTTATTTGAGTTCAAGCTAAATTAGACGTGTTTTTAATGGAACACCATTTTTATTGAAAGAATGACAAGTTATAGCTATTCAGACTTGGGTATTCGGCAGACATTTTCTTGAAATTAATAAAGTCAGTGTCACTTCAAGAAAAACAACTGTGGAATTTGTTGCCAGTGATAGAATCTAAGCATTCAGGTAAAATTAAATTTTTGAAAATTTATACTTGTCACCAGGAGCTTGGCAGCTTCTCAATATTAAAAGTCTTTCTTGATAAGATTAGTGGTGATGTTAATTTTCTCCTTTTTAAAAAACTTATTTATTTTATTGAGATATAGTCGATGTACAATATTATGTAAGTTTTAGGTGTACAACATAGTGATTCACAATTTTTAAAGGTTGTATTCCATTTATAGTTATTGCATGAATGTGATTTTTTTGATATGGTATAATAAAATGTGTCAAAATTTGGAAAACCTACACAACTCAGTGAAAGGTTATTTTCCAAACGACCAATGCATTGTGTTACTCAATCATGCAGGAGTTAAAAGTTCCATTCAAAGTGCAAAAGAGACTGATGAATTTTAGTGCTTCAGAGCACACAAGTTTCATTGATATGGTTTTACATTCCATATTGCAACTGATCTTTAAGAAACTACTACTTTTTTCAAGTTGATATATAGTGTCATGATTATCTGAAAAAGGCATCAAAACACTCCTTTTTCCAACTACATATCTGCATAAGGCAGGATTTTATTCATAGGTTTCAACCAAAATAACACAACAGATGAAATGCAGATGAACTATTAAATAGAGTAAATATCAGATTACACTGATATGAGAACCAGCTGTCTTCTACGAGAATTTTTCTTTTAGAAAATAGTTATTTTCACAAAATATGTTAAGTATGTTAATTAGTTTATTATTGTTATTTTAAAATATATTAATAAATATTTTTTAAAATTTAAGTTTTAGTTTCTAGTATGGTAAATATTCACAGATGTAACCCACATAAACAAAAGTTCTTTGAAGTTCTTAATAATTTTTCAGATTGTAAAGGGTCCCAAGTCCAAAAAATTTGAGGAGCATGGTTTTATTTTAAAAACCAGTTAGAACTAAATTCTACCACAACTATTATCATCAACCTAATAGGAATAACTTGTATTGAGCTGAAATCAGAGGCCCTCTATTGATTGATCATGTTGTATGTAACTGATTTTTTCCAGCTGGTTCTGTGACATCTGTTCATTGGAATGTGAATAATAATCATTTGGGAGACAATTATTGGAAGTAGGGAATAACAGAAAACTCTGATTGCACTTACTTAGAACAGACATCTAAACATAGTTTAAGGCATTTTTGAAACAACTTTCTTAAATTATACAATGAATAACTAGAACTTTGCTGTGGAAGTACAAATAGTTACTAATTTGATATTAAAAATTTTAAAGACAGAAGGTATGTTCTTGATTCAAACCTCATTCTGCATTTCTGATGCTTAATTTCTCTGCTTAATCAGATTCTCTCCACATTGACAGAGAAATGCTGGTCTAAATTCCTCAGCACGCATTCAAGGACCTTTGCAACCAAGACACAACCCTCACCAGCCTTATTTGCTGCTTTTCTTCTATCCCTCATCCATCTCTCATCACTCACACACTGGCCATGCTAAACTCTCTCTGAACACACCCTTCCCTCGCATGTCCTGTGACTTTTGATTTCCCTATTTCCTCTCCTGGAATGCTTTTATTCCTCCTTTCCTCCGTCCAACGAATTCTCACTCATTCCTGAAACATCAAGGATATATCAACCTCCAATGAGAAGCCATTTTTCAACTCATTCATTCAGTCAGTCTACTCAACAAATGGGAGCTGCTAGGCAATGGTGAACGGAATCACACATAGTCCATATTTTCATGTGACATATATATAATCACACAGATGAAAAATGGCAATTGTGATGCCATTTTAGGAGAGATTCAGGAAGCTGTGAGAGTCTGTAATGAGAAGATTTGTCCTGGTCAGGGAGGTCAGAGAAGGCCCCCCATGAGGAAGTAGCACTGAATAATGATAGGGATCAAAAGAGAAGAGGGGGGAAAAGTGCCAAACATGGGCAAAGGCTTTGTGGCAAGAGAGAGCATCTGGCTCATCGGGACTGGACAGAGAGCACTGCGGCTGGAGTGGAATGAGGAAGGGAAACCAGAGCAGAGCACCCGTGGATTTAGAGGGAGGGAGATCCCAAGACAGGCAGGACCCTGTGCGCATGCTAATGAGCTTTGTCCTTAACCTAAGAGATTTATGAAGCCATTAAAAACTGGAGGGATGATCGAGTCTCATATCTGCAATTTGGAAAGATCACTGTGGCTGCTCTGTGGGAATAGACTAAACAGAGTCTGAGGTCCATGGAGGGGAATCAGCCATGAGGATGGTATAATAGTCTAACAGCACAGTGGTGGTGGCTGGGGTTAGGAAATTGAAGTTAAGTGGGTGGATTTTAAGTGATGGGGAAGCAATGAAACTGAAAGGTGAGGTACTGGAGGTGTGGGTAAGGGAGAGGCAGGTATCAAGGATGACACCTGGGATTCTAAATTGTGCACCCGCTTATGTTTGGAATCTAAAATATGATACAAATGGACTTATTTACAAAACGGAAACTGACTCACAGATACAGAAGACAAACTTATGGTTACCAAAGGGGAAAGGGGGGGAGGGATAAGTTAGGACTTTGAGATTAGCAGATACAAACTACTATACGAAATAGATAAGCAAGGTCCTACTCTATAGCACAGGGAGCTACATGCAATATCTTGTAATAACCTATAATGGAAAAGCATATGGAAAGTATATATATATATATATATATATATATATATATCTGAATCACTTTGCTGTATACCAGAAACACAACATTGTAACTCAACTATACTTCAATAAAAAAATAATAAGTAGTGAATGCTGTGGCCCTAACTTCATAGTTCCACTACTGAACCCTCGTTTTGTATGGATGTTTATCAGTTGCTAATGTTGTTGCTGTTTTGGTTGTTGATGTTGTTGTTGTTGTCAGTGTTGCCCTTACTACAGTGGAGCAGTCCACCAATGTGAGAGCCTTGATAGGAGACCGAGAACAACCTCCCAGTACAGAAAATAGACCAGATGTGACTTCTGCCTAACCCTGCCGTCTGCGTGTCAAACAGGGAAACTGAGCTTTGGCACTTACTTGCTTCCATACAGGACTTTGAATTTGGAGCAGGTTGAAAACAATGAGTTTAGAGTTGATTGCACGGTAGCAGCGTTCAGTGGTGGCCATTGGAGTGACCAGCCGGGGTGGCAGTGCTGTCTAACGTGAGTAGCGGCAGTGGTGCCAGAGCAGCATTCTAAGCAGGCTGTGCCTGTGGCATGAACTTTTCTATGGATCCTGCTTCTCAGCCTCTCTTGGTGCCTGGCCATTTGCTGAATCTGCTTCCATGGCTTTTTGATTGAGGATAAATTGATGATGATGATGGCTAACATCTCCTGAAGGTTAAATAGGAGTCAGGCAATGCCCCAATTAGTTCCCATGGAGTTAGCATTTTAATCCTTACAAGTGGTACATACTAATGTAGCCCTCGTTTGACAAATGAGAGTCTAAAACATAGAGTGGTTAAGTAACTGTTATGCAGGTCCTCCAGCTAGTAACTGATAAAGACAGAATGGAGACCTTAGAGCCTGGCTCCCAGACAGAGCCAGCTGTCTCATTAAAGATGGGTTCAGCAGCTTGTAACCAAGAACCTTGACTGGTACCTTTGGTTCTGTGGTCTCTATCCCCCTGGGAGCTCCGAACATGTTAAGGACAAAGATTGGGTGCTGCTCTCAGTGCCTGGCACAGTACAAATGCAGTAGATGTTCAGAGCACGCAGCCTGGCTGCAGGAATTGTTCTCCCAAGGTTCATCTTCCTCCTTTCCCTGCAAGCATGCATATTGCTTCTACTTGCCTCTGCTCAGCTGTTGCATGGGATGGGGTCCCCAGCACCACACTCTGCGAAATGCTTTCTCTATTCCATGGCACTCTTAACCCAGGGGTGCATGTGCCAAAGCAGGAATGAAAGGTCCTATTATATACCATGCAAGCAAGGGATCTGTGTTGAGGTTTTTGTGGGGACAGGGCAATGCTGAAAGGCAGCTGCCAACACAACAGGACAGAGTGAAACTGTGTAGTTTCAATTCCCTGAGGATGGGAACTTGTTTGTTCAGAGCAGCTGAAACAGCTAAGAAACCATGCAGTGTCCGCATTCCAGCAGAAAGCTCTGTGCACGCAGAGCCAGCAGAGAGGTAGCCCTTGAAGGTGATATGGGCCAAGCCAATTCTGCCATTGCTTGGGGACTTCCTATTGCACAGGAAGCCTTTCAGTGCCAGGTTGGCTGAGTTTGGGATGAAGTCTCTTCAAGGCTTCAGAAGCTCCTGAGGACTGAAAGGCTGGGAAGCAGGGGTCTGGGGTTACTCTGTGGCCTCTAGCTTACAAAAGTGGGACGTCCTACAGCACTGAAGTTTCATCATCAGAGAGTTAGTGTGTAGCTGCCAAGTTTCCCTGACATCCTTGAGTAACTTGTGACCTACAAGCCATTCAAACTGTCTGGAGAGTCACATTTTTCCTGGCCTAAAATCTCTGTGCAGTCCACAGGGTCCCCTGACTTTAATGTAGAGACTCAAGGCAGTGCTGAGCTGTCCTGCAGGCTTCCTTTTGTTTGTAAGACTAAGGATGGTGTCTGAGAGGGGCCAGACACATCTGTGATTGCAGTTTTTTATTCTCTTTCACCGCCCCCCTCACTACTGTTCCTGCAGGAGGCACAGGCCTTACATTTTAGTGTCTGTGGTGCTCTCTGCTGGCAGCAGCAGTCTTTTTTGCTCCTTGGAACAGGATGCCTCTGTAATCCTGTTCAGGTCTCTCACCCTGATTCCACGTCCCACAGAAAACGACTCAGAGGGGATTTGGCCCACAGCCAGTGTCTAGACACTCCCAATCTCTGAAGCACTTCTCCTGCCTGTTTTTGTTTTTGTTTTTTTTGCGGTACGCGGGCCTCTCACTGTTGTGGCCTCTCCCGTTGCGGAGCACAGGCTCCGGACGCGCAGGCTCAGCGGCCATGGCTCACGGGCCCAGCCGCTCCGCGGCATGTGGGATCTTCCCGGACCGGGGCACGAACCCGTGTCCCCTGCATGGGCAGGCGGACCCCCAACCACTGCACCACCAGCGAAGCCCCTCCTGCCTGTTTAAGAGTCAATTACCCTCTAAATTCAATCATGATGGAAACTAACCCCTCATGTGCTCCTCCCAGTAGCTTACTCCCTGGGGTGGTAATTCTCTCTCAACTGGGCCATAGCTGCAGCTCCTGTTTTACAGGAAGGCACGTCAGTCTTATGATTCTCTGTTTTGTTGTTGTTTGTTTTATTGGTTTGTTTTTCCAAATGGTAGAGCCAGGTGTGGGGGTACCAGGCAGCCAGCAGGGGAAGTGCCAAGGATTGCCTTGATGGAAAGGGGAGAGGGCAGGTCTTGGCGCTTCTCCCCTGTAACTTTCATCCTCAAACAGTCCCACCCTAAGTAGATATTAAATCTAGGTGAAAACAGGGGGGTTACTGTGCAAGTGTGCTCTAAGACCTCACCCCTGGCCCCACCTTCCCTACCACCCAACCTCTTGATGCAGAAACTCACGGTGCTGCCACCGCCACTGACATCAGAACGCATTTCAGAAAGTCAGAATCTGTACCATCACTCATTTTCCACGAACTGACTTTGCTAACGCCTGTCAACCCCATGTTGCCCCCAGGACGGCTATTCTTCCTTAATTTCTATCCCCAAAGTGAGAAATGATAGAACAGTATCAGGAAGCCATAGATAACTTTCTGTGAGCAAAGAAGTGATATATTGGAAAGGCTGAGAACGGGTTACTCCAAAAGAAAATGTATTCATGGACTTATCTTTTAATTAAAGTTTCGAGACAGTGATGTGGGAAAAGCAAGGTACAGAATACTATTTAAAAAAAAAAAGAGGGAGAGAAAGTGTATATGTGGGTGCACATGTGTATATCTTGCGTATGAATAAAGTATCTGGAAGGATACAGAAAACTAATAAAACCAATAATAGTAAACACTTATTGGTACCTATTTGGTGACCAGAACTATTCTAAACATGTTACAGAAATTAATTCATTTAATCCTCATAAAAAGTCTGTGGCAGAGCTATCATTATTATGCCTGTTTTTCATACAAGAAGTGAGGCACAGAAAGATTAAGTAGTTTGCCCAAAGTTACTTGTCTAGAGCGGGCAGAGCCACAGTAGACTGAAGCTCTCTGTTGGCTGCCTCTGCTTGGCTCAAGGACAATGAAGGGGGAGACGTTCAGGTTTATGCTTCTCTGTACCTTTCAGTTTTTATAAATATATAAATGTAATATCTATCTATTAAATGCATAAAAGACTAAAATTAGTTTAATAATAAAATGATTTTAAAAATATAAAATTAAGAATTAATTAATTAAAAAAACTATCCTAACTTAGAGAGTCAGTAAGAGCATGGTAGTTAATTGCACAGACTCTGGGCCAGACCACCTGAGTTCAAATTCTGCTTCTGTCACCAAACTTGGACAAATTTGTATCCACTCGGTGTCTCTGAGGGTTATATTTTGAGGATTAAATAAATTAGTATGTGTAAAGTTCCTAGAAAAGTGTTTGACACATGCTAAGTGCTATATATTAGCTATCATCATCTAAAATTTGAGAACTAAACTCATTCAACAGTCAATGAATATTGACCATTTACTAGGCACTGTTTTAGGCTCTGGAGATACAGCAGTGAACAGAACAACAAAAATCCTTGCTTTCATGGAGCTCTTAAGTCTTCACAGACCTAGAGAGAGTATTATTTGGATTAAAAAAAATAAAGAGGTCTAATAAAGTAGGAGAATAGTGCATGAAAAAGGACATAGGATAAATACTATGCATTCAAATCAGTAGAGTCCTGTGACACATTAAATCTTAGCCAACAAATGAGATTCATTATTCTTAGAATTTATATAAACCCCAAAGTAACTATAATTTCCTATAATATTTATTTATTTATAACATCTACCTTATCTACTTCATAAGAGAATTTAAAGTAGAATATAAGCAGAAAATCCACTTTTAAAAAGCAAAAGATAACTCATATTGTCTACTTAGGAACTAGAGAAGATTCTGAAAACATTCTGGTAGTTACTGAAATGGCCTTGTGAAAACTAATCTTTTCAGACTAATTCCATTTCTTTCTTTCTGTGTTACTCAATGATCAAGAAAACATTTTAATTTTACTGTAACTCAAAACTATGTCAAGAGATTTTCAATGACCTGGCAGAACAAATAGAGACACACATTCATTAATTTCATAGCTGGTGCTCTCTTGGGCATGGTTTTTAAGCCTTGGAAAATGGGAATAAACTTCAAAGAGAAATTGAAAACATCAGGTTCCAAAGGAAGGGGCTGTGGAAGACAATATCCCTCATCCCTCGGTGGAGGAATCAGATGTCCTGGGCACAGGATGGCTTCTTGCTGCCTCGGGTGGTGCAGCTGTCACCCAGCCCCCAAAGCCTTTCTCAGGCTCCTTGGTCTCTCAGATAATCTGCCTCATTGGATACCCAACAGGAGCCGTTGTTAAGTAGTTAGTACTTTGTTAGCTCTTACTTACACTTATGTGGCATCTTTCCCAGGCAGGAGTAGGTGATTTTACCCATAGTGTATGAAGAACATCACTAACTAAAGCTCTTTTTCCTGCTGCACTTGGCCTGGCTGAGCTCATCTGTGTAGCAAGTTCAAGGTAGAACGTAATGAAGATGTATATGCTGGGTGCCTGCTAATTTTTATTCTGCTTTAAGAATAGTTCTGAACATTTATTGCTTCAGTTATTGTTACCGAAAGATAAGGTGAATCTAAGTTACCTATGTAATAGACCGTATTCTCTCCATGTAAGCTCCATGAAGGCAAGAATTTTTGTCTCTTCGTTGTTATGTCTCCAGTATTTACAGCAGTGTTAGTACACAGTAGGGGCTTAATAAATACTCATTGAATGAATGAATCGATGAATGAATAAAATAATGATAGAACCCACAGGGTAAATGATGTTAAACTCACTTAAGAGTTGAAGATACTGAGACCTAAAGAGGTTGTTTGACCTACCCCCAGACCGCAGAACTAAAATGCATCCCCTGGTCTGTGTGACTCTGAATCCTACCCTTTTCTCTAACGCCAGATAGAATTATACCAATAACCTCTGACTTAACCTCCAGTCTAGAGGACTAGAAAGCCTACATGGGCTGTGATGCTGCTCTCGGGTTCAGTTTGGTTGTGCTGTTTCTTCACAGGATTGAGAATTGTTTATCCCTCGGTTCTGCAGTGCCTAGGGGTAGCTCTTCTTTTCCCCTGTGTGTTCTCCTCACCTGCAAGCAGAGAAAATACAGGTGTCATGGAAGAGGGACAGCACTTGTGGACCAAAGCAACAGAACAGGTGCTTCTAGGAGTCCTTGAACTATATCAGCACTGCTAATGAAACATGCAGGAAAAAGGAGAATGCAGACTCCATGGAGGCAAGGATTTCTGTCTACTTAGGTCACTGATGAATTCAAGCTCCTAGAATATCATCTGGCACTCAATGACTATTTGTTGAAAGGATGAGTGAATAGATGAATGGAGAGAGTGGATGAGAAAGAGGAAAAAAAGGGAGGAAAGAAGGTGGGGAGAGTGGATGAGAAAGGAAAAAAGGGAGGAAAGATGGTGGGGAGAGTGGATGAGAAAGGAAAAAAGGGAGGAAAGAAGGTGGGGAGAGTGGATGAGAAAGGAAAAAAGGGAGGAAAGATGGTGGGGAGAGTGGATGAGATAGGAAAAAAGGGAGGAAAGATGGTGGGGAGAGTGGATGAGAAAGGAAAAAAGGGAGGAAAGAAGGTGGGGAGAGTGGATGAGAAAGAGGCAGTAAGGGAGGAAAGAAGGTGGGGAGAGTGCAAGAGAAAGGGAAAAATGGCTCTGTGCAAGAAGAAGGGTGTTAATCGTGTGGGGGGGTGAATCTTTCTTTTTCTTCTGTTTCCTGAAGGACGTGTATTACTGGCACAAAAGAAAAAAATTGAACTTAAAGACTAGGGACAGTGTTTGACTTGAAATTATTCCCTTTGGTTCTAACTCATTTCCATAGCTGAAACAGCCAAGTTGAATATTCACTCCCCCTCTATGTGTCATTTTCCACAAATTGGCATGATTTGCCATGTATTGGTGAACAACAGAGAAAGGGTCATAGAAATAACTAATGGGAAGGAATAGGGAATAAGAAATCCCTTTATGTTGCTGTGATGGATGATCTTGAAGCACCCACCCTGATTTGGGTATATTAGTCATTGACAGCATGACCAGTAGGAGCGTTGCTCAATTTGTACATAATATTTGCCTTAGTCCTCTTGGCTGTGTTGCTTCTGTTTCCACAGAGACTCTGTCTTATAAGCCCAGTAGACCCAAGGGAACCTCAAATGTAAAGTGCCTAGGCCAGACGGTAGGAATTCATGGGTCACAGCCAACAGTCATTACCTTTGGGTAGAAGTCATCGACATGCTTTAGCTTCTGCTTGGCCAAGATCCTATCACACAGCAGTGAGTTGCTTTTTCCAGCTGTGATAACCAGAACAGTTTTTCCATGCTACCAAGTTAAGGTGCAGAGATCTTAAGAAAAACAAGTCAGGTAACATGACCAGGAGGTAACCTCTGAGCCAGCAGGGGAGATGCTCTGGGCTCTGGTCCCAACTCTGATCCGGACTCCATGTGATTCCAACAAAGGCTTTTACCTCTTACCTGGAAATAAGTGTGTTTGTTGGAAGAGAGGAAGGACACATGAAGAACATGCAAAAGACTTATAAATTATTTACTCAATAATGAAGACCGCAGTTCATTTGGAAACAGAGACTGAGTTCATGTCTTTTAACTTGATGTCCATAGTTATTTGTTCAGAAGACCACAGGTGATGGGACTTCCCTGGTGGCGTAGTGATTAAGAATCCGCCTGCCAATGCAGGGGACATGGGTTCGATCCCTGCTCTGGGAAGATCCCACATGCCACAGAGCAGCTAAGCCCATGTGCCACAACTATTGAGCCTGCACTCTACAGCCCGCAAGCCACAACTACTGAGCCCACATGCCACAACTGTTGAAGCCTGCATGCCTAGAGCTCATGCTCTGCAACAAGAGAAGCCACCGCAATGAGAAGCCCACGCACAATAAAAGAGTAGCCCTCACTTGCCGCAACTAGAGAAAGACTGCGTGCAGCAACGAGACCCAAAACAGCCAAATAAATAAACAGATAGATAAATCTATTTTAAAAAAAAAAGAAAACAACAGCTGATTTGCTGAAAAGAGTCATGCTTGCTGACGACCGCTTTGCTCAGAAAAATGCCCTGTGCTCCCATTTCAAATATTGCATCAGTAAAAAAGAAAGAAAACATTTCATTGAAAATTCCCTTGCGTTTTCTACTCAGTATTATGATTAATTTTCTTCAGAAAGAATAGGGTGTCACCAAAATTTCAAAAATATTTTCCAAGTGTTTTTCATAATGCAAAGGCTAATTTTTCTGCAGATTTTATCATGAATAACCCAAGCTAACTTCCAAATGCATTTTTATGTAGTTTTGGGAGTATCTTCCTCTGCTTTTCATTACATTTTTCCAATTTTTGCCAAACTGATTTTGAAATTAGAGAGGAAAATCCAGCTACTTCAAAATCAGTTAATGTCTGGCAATATGAGTCATGTAGGCAGGATCTGCAGTAGTTTAGGTTATAGATTGTCTTTTCATGGTGTGTTAACCATGTGTAAACTGGGTACTTGTATCTACAACAAACATTTTAAGAAGGAAATAATGTGATTAATCTACCTTTTGTTTAAGTTTTTGAGAATTATTACTCTATCCTATTTTTCTTTTCCTCATTCCCTTCTCACCACCTGGAAGTGATTGATAATATTGTCTACTATCTGTTTTCAAGATCTTGAAATTGTAAAATTACAACTTTGTGCTTTTCTGTTTGAGCATAAATACTTCAGTAATTGATGGCATTTTGGTAGTTGTGAAAAATAACAGCCCTGTAACTAGTCTTGTCTTATTATAGTCTATCTGAGGGAATATAGTTAGAGAGTTTTGGATAATCCACAATATTTAAATACTTAGTTATTTAATTTGTATAATTATATATTATTTATATTAATATTAAATTTAGCTATTTAAATGCCTTCTCCCCAATTTATACCCAATTTATGACTTCTTCCTAATCTATAATGATGAGGAGGAAAGTTGGACTCAACCCCATGTATGTAGACATACAAAACAATTTGTAATATGTCTATACTGTGATCAGAGATTTGACTTATTTAATTTTGACCAAAATGACTTGGAAGTTATAAAAGTAGAAAGAGAAAAGTGACATCATTTCACCTCAGCTCATTGGTATCTGTGCATGTATGAATTAGGAGTACATTTTTGTTTTGTTTTGTCTTGCTTGCCTTTTCTATATGCTGCATAATTGAGCAAGAAAGAGATTAAACCCTAGCTCTGAGTGTATCTAAGTTTCAAGTCATTTCAAATAAAATAAATTTTATTAAGTTATTTTCTTCAAATTCTTATGACAAAGCAAGTGGCCCCTGACAGTCCTATTGATGATGGGAAGACAGCAAGGGAAAGAGAAGAAAACAGATGTTACAAAAGAAATTTCAAGGTCACTCAGGGAAGCTTACCTTTCCCATGTCTCACTCTCTCATTATACTTCTCAAATGACACCTAAAATAACCAGATGATGAGCTAGGCTCAGGAATGAGCCCACTGAGTTCTCACCAAAGAAGACTTCTTAGGTCATGGACCCTGATGGGGATATTTCAAAGACTAAATCCCATCAGACTAAAGTCTGCATCTTCCTATCAGCTCTGACTTTGCTACTCACATCATGGTCACTGCCACCCTTCTTGGAGAAAATATTTTATTAATTTTCAATTTGTTTTATTTTTTTATGACTAATAGAACATACCTAAAGTAAAAAAGAAATGATCAAGGATGTGAGCATATAATTAATAAATGTAAAACTACAAGGGGCTACAGAATTTTTGAAAAGCCACTCATGCCTGGTTTGAAAATGACAGGTTAATATTGGACATTTCCCCATCTCTCAGAAATCACGCAGAAGCCACAGGGGAACAAATACCTGACATGCTAACATCTTTGATTAAACTAATAGACTTTTTAAAAAAATTGACCTATAGTTGATTTACAACATTGTGTTAGTTTCAGGTGTACAGCAAAGTGATTCAGTTTTATTTATATATGTATATATGTATGTATGTATATATATGTATGTATTTATATACATATATATGTATGTATATATAAGAATATATATATTCTTTTTCAGATTCTTTTCTCTTACAGATTATTACAAGATATTGAGTACAATTCCCTGTGCCATACAGTAGGTCCTTGTTGTTTATCTATTTTATACATAGTAGTATGTATATGTTAATCCAAAACTCCTAATTTATCCCTCCCTCACCCCATTTCCCTTTTGGTAACCATAAGTTTGTTTTCTGTGTCTGTGAGTCTATTTCTGTTTTGTAAATAAGTTCATTTGTATCATTTTTTAAAAATTAGAATCCACATATAAGTGATATCATGTGATATTTGTCTTTGTCTGGCTTACTTTACTTAGTATGGTAATCTCTGTGTCCATCCATGTTGCTGTAAATGGCATAATTTAATTCCTTTTTATGACTGAGTAATATTCCATTGTATATATATACCACATCTTCTTTATCCATTGAAGGGATGGATAGGAACACAATGATAGTAGGAGACTTAAATACTTCACTTTCAATAATGGATGGAACAACAGGTAGTAGATCAATAAGGAAATTGAACAATACTGTAGACAACTGGACCTAATAGACATACACAAAACACTCCACCCAACAACAGCAGACTACACATTTTTCTCACGTACACATGGAATATTCTATGAAGCCATGAAAAAACATGGAAGAAACTTAGATTCATATCTCTAAGTGAAAGAAGCCAATCTGAAAAGGCTACATACTGTATTATTTCAACTATATGACACCTTGGAAAAGGCAAAACAATGGACACAATAAAAAAATCAGTGGTTGCTAGGGGTTGAGGGGGAAGATGAATAGATGGAGCACAAAAAAGCTTTTAGGGCAGTGAAACTGTTCTGTGTGATACTATAAAGGTGGATGTGTATCATTATATATTTGTCAAAATCCATAGAATGCACAGTACCAAGAGTGAACCCTAATGTGAACTGTGGACTTTGGATGGTGATGTGTCAATGTAGGTTCATTGATTGTAACAAACATACCACTTTGGTGTGCAGTGTTGGTAGTGGGGGAGGCTGTCTGGGGTAGGGGAGCAGGCAGAGATATGGTACGTGGGAACTCCAGCACTTTCTGCTCAATTTTGCTGCAAATCTAAAACAGCTCTAAAAATTAAAGTAAATTAGAAATGATACATTTCTCTCTAATAACATGCAAATATATCCAAAGTAGGATGTACTTGGGTATATACACATAGACATAAACAGTCTGGAAAGGTAAACTCTAAACTTTTCCTGCTATTAAAGTGGGGACATCTGGAGAATGAGTAGGGAGAGTACTTCCATCTTTTTACTTCATACATTTTTATAATTCTTGATGTTTCTATAGTATTTCTATATCACTTTTGTAATTATAAATGTAAGTCTGGAAAAAATTGAGTAACCATTGTTCAATGTAAACCACTGGAAAGTATAAATAAAAATAAGTACAAGTCATCATTATTCCACTTTTCCATCCTGAAATAACCACTTTAAATACTCTGGCATATTTCTTCCCAGTGTTTTGTCTACTATGTCTGTCTGTGTGTATTTATGTGTATATGTGTACATTGAGGACATAATGTATATGCAATTTTGTATCAGTCTTTTTTTCACTTGATAGAATATTATAACATATCCTCAACACGTTCAGTATTCTGTAAAAAAACCTTTTTAATAACAATGCACTATTTTATTCCTATTGATATGTTTTTATTTACTTAATCATTCCCTTATACTTGGAAATTTATGGTGTTTTGTTTGTTTGCTATCGTATCTAATTCTTAGTAGAGGAATACTGAGACAAAGAATTGAGCATTTGTAAGGCTCTTGGTTTATTTTGCCAAATTTTCTCCCTTAAAGGTACCAATTTATGATTTCGTGAGCATTACATGAGAAGGCCCATCTCAACATACCCCTTAACAAAATCTGAACATTTCTGTGGAGTCCGTCACATATGGAAGTCATGGCTGCAAATATTTAGAAAAATGGAGGAGAAAAGAGAGGGTAACTTCTTTTCCTGTGAAGGATCTCATGGCTTCAGCCCTATTAGCGTCAAAATCGATTCCACCCTTGCTCACAGATCCTCATGATTTCCTTAAAATATCAACTCCCATGTTCCTTATAATCATCGCATTATCTTGATGATATATCTTAAATCAGAGGACACTCGAGACCCAGATATGTCATGCTAGGGTTTTGAGGTTTTGTCTTTGGATTTCTTGGAACATTTTTCTTGCCTGTCACCAAGTTTTACTTGGTATTAAGCATTAATGCTAATAATATTCCTGGTTGCATTTACTTTCGCATAAATAATAAAATAAAATTTAAAAGGTTGTCAAATGCAATCATCTCACTCCCAACTGAGTACCTGTAAATGAAGAAAAGTAACAATAACTATGACATAAAATCAGTGGGACAAGAGATGGTCCATGTCGAAACACTGGGCATAGCAAGCTAGCTTTTAGGGTTAGAGTTATATTTCTCACTTCCTGAGGTAGCTTCACAGTGACGTAAAGACCAGGGAAGCATCTGCTATAGAGAAATAAAGGAGCCTTTTGAGATCAGCCCATAAAAATCAGGCTGCCTTGTTTAGAGAGTCCAGAAGAGTTTCATGTTCGATAAAATTCCTTGTTTAGCCCCAAAGACTTGGAATCCATAAACCATTGAAATTCTCACCCTCTAAATGTGGACATGAAAATTCCGCTGGGCATCTGCCCGCTCATCTCCATGGAGATGTTATGATTTACATCTGGTTACAGGCAAGCAGGGCTTTTGCATCAAGAGCTTGACCACAGTTTCACCCTTCTCCTAATCTCAATCATATTTCATGGCTGAACTCCAGGAGCTTATTAATTTTGTTTTTTATTTTTCTTCTTCATCTCCCTTTTCAAATATAGGCTTTTACGTACAAAAGAACTGACGTGGTCATTCAAATCTGCATCATTTTTAAAATCTTTTAATTGTGCATGTGAATTTGTGGTATGTGTGTCAGGGGGAGTGTGGTTGTACTGTTTGCAGCAAAATGAAGGATGTGTTGGTAACACCAAATGCCTAGATTACTTTGGTCTTCACTTACAAAGAGATTCTTCATTATGCTTATTTTGCATGAACAGAAAATGTTGTCTCTCTTCTGCCAGTTCATAATGTGTTGCAGGCAAATACTAGGAGCCATTTCTTTTTTGTTTGCTTGTTTCAACCCAAAGGCCCTATACTAAATGTTTCCTTTTGCTTGTTGAAAACTGTCATAAAAAATGTTCACTTACTCTCTCATTAGAGAGAGTTAACTTTGGTTAACAATGTTGTAGGCACTGCTAGGTTGGGGAGTAAAAAGGGTGGCAGATAGAATTTAAAAGAAGGCTATGTTTATAGGTGGTTTCTTTGTAAGTCGGTTTCTAGGTAAATATGAAGGTAGATGCCATCCAGAGAGACCATGTAGACTCAGTGGATGAATAGTGGTTTTGCAGGACCCTTGTGTCTGTTTCCCCATCATTATGCAAACACTGGGTGAGTAGCATTATTTGACACAGGCTGCTGGAAGGGCCAGTGCATGCATGGGTACCTGTCCTCTTGGCTTCCTATAGAAAAGAGATGCTTGGACTGGAGCACAGTTGGACACACTGAGGATCTGGGCTTCAGCCTCTGACAACCTGAGCTTAGGTGCCAGCTGTTTAAAGGGGAGTTCTGGGAAATGCCAGCTGCCGTGATCTAGAGATCTTGGGACCCTCAGATCTGGGAGAAGTTGAGTTTGGGCATAGCCTCCCACTTGCTGGCTGGTGAGTCTCGGGTACCAGGTAGCTGTTGTCAGTTAACTGAGAGATAACCCTGGGGTCATGAGAGAATCCTGTCTGTCTGCATACCCATCTCTGAATTGAAATCTCATTGCTGTCTTCTTGATGAACCTATGAGTTGGTATAATAGCATACAACAGATAAATATGATTGCTTTTTAAAAAATTAGGCTCAGCTATGATTAAAGTAGAAGTCTGTGCCATGGCGTGTTGGTGAATGTTTAACAACTGGCTGGGGGTGGGGGGTATAAACAGAAAAGTTGTGATTTATGGATTTTGCCAGTTTCCTTGTCTAAAAACTCTGATTATGGCCAATTTCAAGCTGCTAAGTAGGATCACTGAATATAAAATTGGGAAGAGACGCACATAATCAGCTCCTGCAAGGTGGTGCTAGCCACTACCCCATTGATGCCATGCATTAGCTGGGTCATTTTTCAGTGTCAGATATCATCAGCTTCAGCTAGTTATGTCTTTATTCGCTGTGAGCAACAAGCCAGGGCAATGTGTTTCCATTTGAATTTCGATGACTTATTTTTGGTGCCCAGCTGTGGGACAATATTTTATAGTTTAGCCTTTTAAAGATTCTACTTTTATAAACATTGAGAAAGGAACAAAATAATATCACTGAGAAGAAATGATTCTGTTCTGCCAACTATGATAAATATCTTTACATGTGTTAGAATAGAATCATCCTATTTTAGTTGCACTAGGATCTTCATTTAAAAAGGAATGTGTAGGCTGAAACTTTCAGCTTTTATTGAACTACAGCATGTCTTTGAGTATTTTTCAGGCCACCTCTCTTTTCACTGAACATCAGGTGAACTCTACCTAGGAGATAGAGTATAGAATTATGAAGGAGTGGATGTTAATCTAGTGTCTGATTTGAGAGCGGCACTTCGGAGGTCTCTACAAATCTCCTCTAATCGTAAAATCCCCAGAGAGAAAGATTACATAATTTATGTTGTTCAGTTAGATTTAGCAGCTGTTGGCCTATTGGGTAGCAAGAGACCTTCGGGGAGAGAAGTTGAGTCAGGAAGGCTTCAGCTATGGCCTAATAACCCCAATGCTGGGCCTCAGGTGCCAGCTGACCTCTGGGAAAGAGAGCTTGCCATTTCTTTTAGCATCTGCTCCAGTGTCAACTCACAATGACCAGTCTTTTTAGGGGTGTCTCTCTACTTGGGTGGCCTTGTCCTAATTTTGTTCTTATTTAGGGAATTTCCCTTTTTCCCTCCATTTCCTAACAGGGAAACCTCCCTTTATCCTTGCCCAACCTTCACTGACTTTTTGGAGACAGCTTAACCAACCTCCCTTATCGGTTCTCATTGAAATAGCCTCTCTCTGGATGGTGACTTATTTGCACGTAGAGCTGACAAATGGCTGTTTGATATTTATATGTTGTAAGTATTCAGCCCCTAAGTGAGATATTTGAGGGACATAAGTGAGTCTGATTCCTTGGACTGTGACCTGTGTAGGCTAGACCTAGGCATCACTAGGGCTTGCAAGGAATCAACTAGTACCCCAAAGAGAAGGTGGATCAGAGTGAATGACACTCTACTTTAGCGAGTACCAGGAACTCATAAGATCTCTGCAAAGAGGAGGATCCTTTCCTAACTTTGAATTCAGAGTGAGAGCTAATGGTCTGGAAAGGCAGGGAGGACGCAAGGAATGAATTGCTGAGGTTCTGGTGGTATACCAGCTGCCAGTATTTTCATGTTAACTTTTGCTCTGAGTTTTTCATCTGATGACTTCCAGGCCTGACCCCTGCCTTCTCAGCTGTGCTGAGCTGAGATTGCTCACTGCCTTTGCCTTTATTTGCAGCATGTCAAGATCTTGTGCTCTAGTCGCAAGGTCCCTGGAGTTCTCTGAGCTAGCTGCAGAACTATAAAAAGTAAATGAAAGACAAAATTATAGGGAAACTCATCCTTAGACATGCCTCTTGCCCCACCCCGAGAAGGACTTACTTCACCTCTAGTCAGTGATCACATGTGGGAAAGAAAAAAAGGCAACAGTAAAAACTCCCAGTGCTGACAAGGGGCAGCACTTTCCCTGCTGATGCTGTCTCTACTTAAGGGTTCAGGAGAAATTCATGGTGGCAAAATGACCTTGCAAAATCAAACATTATGTCCAATCTGAGGGATGACTGAGTGAGCGCTGGGAATGAGGTATCCATGTTCTAAACCCGTGAGAAAGTCAGTCAGTTGTGGTTTTGTTGAACACTTTGGTTTATTTCTCCCAAAGGAGCAAGAAAAACCCATCCCAGCGATCTTTACCCTCAAGCAGTTTCATTGCTTTTTATTCATTGAAGGCCACACACTTAAGTTCCTGGCCTCACTGAACTCAAATGGTCCAGCCATGGGACATATTTATCCAATATGGAAGAGTGGACATCTCGACAAGCCTTTCCAAGCTACAGTGGCAGGGAAACAACCAGAATTCAGACACTCTTGATAATCCAGGACCCCAGACAACCCTAGACAAATTGCATTTTCTGTGGCAGTTTTGCTGTCTCTCTCTCCCATCTGTGTCTCTCCAGAATCTTCCTTTTCTTATTTTACTTAGAGTTTACATGTGATAATTCTCAAAACCATATAAATTGAGATATAGATCATTTTTCCAAACAAGGTTATTCACACAAGGTTTCAGGAGCAATTTGAAGTTAAATATTAATTCTTTGCTGTGTATTAACATAAGAATGGAAGGGTGCCTTTTACTAATGTAAGAACTGCTACTTTTTTTGACAAACGTCAGCAACATATGCTCTCCTAGACTTCAAAGAAGGCATGAGCTTTATTTTCAGAGATGCTGCCCTGAATCCTTTTGGGAACAAAGGAGGGTATAAGTAAGTAGAATATTTCCAAGAATCATTAGTCCATCTCAGGAAAAGGGTGTGGTATGTCTGCATAATTTCTTTCCTAATTCTACCCATTCTAGGTAGAACTTTTTGGTTGGAGTTACTTACAGAAATGCAGTCACTTTGTCCACATGGTCATTTACTTGGTGCATGAATCCAGGTATGTGATGGAATTGGGTAGAGTGAAGTAAAACCATCTCAAGAGAGAACCAGAGAAAAGTAAAGGAAGGAAGGGGTGACTTGGATAAGAAATGGGAGAGGGTGGGTGTTGTCTGTGGAGGTTGACTGTCACGAAGAAAATGGTTGGAAATCAGGGAGAGCACTTTCCTCCTAGAGGATGAGTGACTATGAGAAAGTGGTACAGGCCTGAGATGAGACTCAGCCAGGGGCACCATTTGAAGTTTGACAAGCCTAGACTCTGAGCCGCATGTGGTGTGGCTGTACCTTAAATGGGGGGCCTCTGCTCTGTGCCCTCTAGGAAAGGGGTTTTTGTTTGAGAAACAGCTCACAGCATGCATGAAGCTCTGAAAACTCATAGAGGAGACTCACTAAATAGGATAAACAGAAAGCCCAGTCCCAAGGGCAATCCACAGGAGGAAATCTTGCTTTTTCCTTGTTTGGTAGCAATAGAACTAACCAGAAGCTAAAAGACCAAGTTCCAACATCTGCCTCTAGAGACTAAGGCTAGACTTTTTTTTCCCCCCAGAAACCATAGGTGAGAACCACACATTCTATCTAACGTGGCTGTTGTTTCTAACTGAGGCCAGTTACGCTGAGCAAGCCTTTCCCGTCTAAGCGGTAAGAAAAAGAGTTTATATTATCATTGCTTGTCTTTTCTCGAATTTTAGGGACTTACATATTTATTAGTAAGCTTTAATATACTTCCATTGCCATTTAGAAAAATATGCTCTAATATCTCAATCTTGTAGGTGTGGGGATTAGGAAGTTTTAATAATGTCACCTTCCAACCTAACGATATATCGCTCAGCCTCAAGTTTATTCCTTATAAAAGGGTTGGCATAAACAAAACAATTACAGAGTCTGTGCACCTCTGCCTGTCATGGTGCCAAGAGGAGCAAAAGGAAGAGGCAGTGAGAGTCCTGTAGTGGCATCCCTGTCCATTCCTAAGCAAACTACTAGCCCCATGCTGTGCTCCACTTTCTGTGTTCATGGTGTGGAGAAGAGCTTATCTCTCCTGTAGTATCTCTGGAGTTTATGAATAAGAAAAAGGGTAACAGAGAAGCACTCATTTTAAATTTTACATATTTTACCAAGTGGCCTTAGTCTTCCTCATGTATATTTGGTTTGCTGCATAGATTAGGAAAGTTATCTCTGATCTCTTTGACTTGTCGACAAACACTGTAAGTACATTTCTTTAGTGGGAGCTGAGTAAATATTATGGACTTACAAAATAGGAAAACATGTAATCATGGCTACAATTGCGGGTGAGACCTAAGTGTTGTTACAACTAGTATTTGCAGAGTGATTTATAATTTGTAAAGCACTTGTGTATCCTTGTTTGCATTATGCATTCAGGTTTCCTGAAGGGTACTCATTTTCATTTAATGCAATATTCCTAAGGGAAGCTTGAGAAAAGCTTACTGCCCCTAATGAGATCCAACCACCCTTCTGGTTTCCTGTTCCTCCATTCCAACAGTGACCGTGTCCAGAAAAGAGCTGGATTTTTATATCAGTCAGGAAAGACTAAGTTAGCTGCACGGTAACAAACCTCCAAGTCTCTGGTTATTAACAACCAAGACTTATTCCTCACTTAATGCTTTATGATCATCATGGGTCAACTGGGAGCTCTTCTCTACCTGCTAATTCTCAGGGGCACAGGCTCATGGCAGCTCCATACTGTGGAGCATCATCAGTCATGGTGGCAGTGGTTGGCATTGTGGAAATTCACACAGTGGCTCTTTAAGTTTTCCACCTGATATGACACATGTCGCTTCCACTCACTTTGTGCCCCCGCCTGTCCTGGTACCTGTTGGTTTCATTGGCCACTTAGCCACACCTAACTTCAAGGATCTGGGGACTCTAACTCTACCATAGAGTTAGAGGAGACTTACTAAATAGGATAAACAGAAAGACCAGTACCAAGGGCGATCCACAGGACGAAATCTTGCTTATGAAACCTACTTTCATAAATAGGTCTTGTTAATAACCAGAGACTTTGGGGTTTGTTATATTGCAGCTAACCTTTCACAACTTCTCTACTCCTTACATTCTTAACTGGGCCAAGTTAGCTACCTATGAAAGTTGTTGTGAGATTAAATCAAGTGTTACTTGTTTGGCCTACAGTATGCCTCAATGTATGTGAAATACAAACACAGATTCATAAGCATGACTACCAAGGGTGTGGCAGTATATACAGTGATAATAATGCTTAATATCCACATAGAAATTTATATCTTCCAGAATAGTTTTAATTACATGAATCTCATGTAATCCTTAGTTAACCTTTGTGACATAAGTTAGAGCTAGCAAAGGGCCAAATGAAAAAGAGACTAGAATGAATTGAGACAGGTGTGACTGTCATGACTACCATAGATGGCTTCAAGGAGGTCAAGTGATCCTTGAGCCAATATTTGATGGAAGACGTTCACTTCAGTTCAAAAATAACTACTGAATGCAAAGTGTGTATTGTACATCTACTATGCAGCCCATGCTGTGTCAAGCCTTGGAATGAGGGTTACAAGTGTTGTCACAGAGAAGCATGGGGTATCGGGCAGTAGAGTGGCATTTGCTTGGCTGGCTTAGTGTCCCACCCATCACTCATCAATGGTATCAATTCTAGCAGCCAGTGCCTCGAAGGTTTAATGTTATCTCCTGTAGGAAGGTTGTTTTGCAATTTCAGCAAAAACTTTTCTTCATTGTGTTTCCAAAAATGTGAGTATGTCATTGCTAAGACAAGTTTAGGACAGTTCAAATGAAACTAAGAGACGCTGACTTTGAGTCAATATTTATGCTCATGGTTAATTACATGCACTTTCACATGAGACAGACCAGGGTTCAAGCCCCACCTGCTTCTACATAAACTGTGTGATCCCAAGAAGGTTGTTTAACTTCAGTTTCCTCCTTGTGAAAGGGGACAAAAATAATACTTACCCTTTTAGTTTGTTCTGACAATTCAAATGTTACCCAGTATACTAATTATTCCAATCTGGAACTTTAAAAATATATCAGTTTATTAAAATAACTAGCAAATATTAAGATGACATTTCTTTAGAGCAATTTATTAGGAGAGAGTTTTCTGTTCCTTTGCCCTGTTTCTAAAAACTTCTCCACAGCACATTTTCTCTCTCACATATTTCTCTAATATTTATCTTTGTTTCTTTCTGATTTGGGAAGAAAAATCAAGAAATCAAAAGATGCATCCCTTTGATTTCAGGGGTAAAATGAAGGAAACAGAAATGAAACCACAGGGTCTTAGTTTAAAGAAAAACTTTGTTGCTGTTGTTATTTATGCTTTATTTTGATTTGCTCCTTTTAAAATAAGTTCAAAATCTCTTGTTTAACACAACCTTACCATGTATTTCAACTTTAGTTTTTCATTCTCCAGATTAGAAGTCCTTTATATGTATCTCCTAACTGGTACTACAAAACTTCCCGCTCCTGGCTCCCAGACACTTGCTGAACATTTAATTGCTGAAATTCCTCTTTAGATTTGAGGACATCCATGAGTTTGGACTTCTTTCTTCTTTTGGTGCTTCTTTCTCCCCGACTTTTGCTGCTTTTTATGTAAACATTTCTAGGCTGCCTCACATGGATTGCTGTATGGTTTCCCCCTACAAACTTGTTTTGAACCTGAATACTTTCCATTTAGGACCGTTCCATGTTTCCTATCCCTCGGCCAATTTAGACCCAATGCCCTAGTGTTCTTTCCATTCCGTGAGTTGGGTGAAAGCTGACAGGAGGTGACTAATGGATGGGCAGCTCACTTCAAACCATACTGTTGCAACACTGAGAGTGATATCTTGCAAAAATAAAAAAATAAAATAACGAGCCTTCCATCTTGTGGGAACCCTCTCCTTTCTCTGGACCTCCTCCTGGGCAATGGAAACCCTCCCAGCAGACTGAGTCGGCTAACACAGCAACTTCTCTATATGCTGTTTCCCGAGTTGGGTTCCCTCTGCCTGTTCCTAACAAAATGTCTTTCAGAGACTAGACGTTGCTCACTGCTCTGCCAGGCTCTGTGTGAATGATATTGTGCATGTGTGTGTATGTGTGTGTCTGTGTTTGTGTGATTTTAAGAAGGTAAAAAAAAGAAGAACCAGAGCCCTAATGGCAACTGGGTAAAGCTCAGTTTGGAGATGTATAAAGGGGTCAGAGGTGCTTTATTCCTTAGTTTTGCTTCTGAAGATTCTCCTCCATGAGCATTTCATACTGAGTTTTGGAGATGATGCCATGTGTTAATGCCTTTAGACCAAGCCTGAACTCCATACGTCAAACCTTCCTCCTCAATCCTATGTGGATAGAACCAAAACTCAGTCTAATCCTCCCAGAAGCCAAAATGTTTGAGAAGATTCACTTTAGAATTGTTCATAGAAAAATATGAAAGTAGTCCATAGTTTTATGTTAAAAATAAAATCTGCTACATTTTATTTGGGTACAAATGGGTCACAGTACTGTTTGTTTTTAACTGGCTCACCTTTGAAGTAAAGATCAGCTCCATCAGAATACCAGCAACTGTCTCCTTTAGGCTATATAATTTCTTTTAGAATTTAGAAAACTATAAAGGATTCCCAAATTTCCCAAATAAAACTGCTTGAGCTTTGAGTTCATTGCTAACTATTGAATCAACTGTGGAAGCAAGTCTTGGGGAAATATTAGAGACAAAATTTGGCAGATGAGCTCATAGAAAATATGTGACTTGAAATTTATTCAGAAATTAGACAGGGAGAGAAAATATGTGGGATTCCTGTTGTCCTCCATTACCCCTCACTCATGGAGGTCCTAATAACCAAGCTCCACGCATCTCATGGGCATCCTTCTCAGGGCAGTTTGCCAGTGGTCAAGAGAGGACCACTAAACTTCAAGATAGGCTTGAATTGTTCAGCTGAAGACTTGAGGTAATTGTCTCCACAGCAGCTACTAGAAGTTTGTCCTGAAGTGACTTTATCTGCCTTTCCCAGGCCATTACATGGCTATCACAACCCATTTCCAGAAACTGGAGCCCCTGTGGCTCTGGGGCTCTATTTTAATTTCTCACATTTCTCTAATTCATCTTGATTGGGAAGGAGAATTTGGCATCATTGAAAATGAAATGAGAATATAACGTGTTCATGCTTTAAGTATCAAACTGGACACCCTGTCTCCCAGGAAGTCCACTGGGAATCTCCAAGTTTAGTTAAATGACTCTTATGATATAATTTCACTGTATCACTTAGCACAGTACATTGGAATAATTGGTCAGTCTATGTGCCTATCACATCTAGACTACATGGCCTTTGAAGGCAGGTAGGATTGTATTGTTAATCAGGGCCAAGCCAGATCTGAAGCTGTGCTCTCCTTAGAAATCAGGCCTGCTTAGAGAACAAAATGTCAGGCTCCTCAGCTATCTGTTTGCATAAGTGACCAAGAGGACCCTTGGGAAAGAACTTGCCCTAAGAAAAGAAGGAACTAAGATATACCCAGTTCATGCCAAGAGCAGTGATGATTCTGAGCACTGTAACTGAACCATAGATTCTCAGCAACTCCAGGCTTTTGTTTGAGATTTAGGATAAATTTGAGTTAAAAAATAAAAGCAAGCTAAAACCACAAAGAGTTGTTTTACTGACATCTCTTAAGAATGTTGAGGGTTCCAGGTTTTGGTAACATGAGTGCTAGAATCTGGGCATGCCTCCTGTAATATTGGGTACTAGTAGTCTCTGTGCAGGCCTTAGGCACAGGTGGAGATGGGGGACCCTGGCTCTGTGGCTCGGCTCTGGAGAGGAGGAGAAGAACAGACATCACATGGTAGCCCAGATGCTCAATACACAAAACACCTGCCAGTCACCTGTAAGGACTTCCAGAAATGTCTGGGAGGAATTTGAGAGATGTTTGAGGTTCCCCCAAAATGTTAGAGGTCAGAACCAGAGAAGTAGTGGTGTTTCCTCATGTTTACCTTTCGGGTAGGATGGCCTAGAAAATACAAATATTTTGCGGTCAGCTCTTTGGTGTCAAGGACAGCATCTTATACATAGAAGTTTAGAGTTTTTAATCGGTTAATTATTGGCAATAGGCATTATTATTATTTTTTTAATTTAAAGCTTTTTTTAACATCTTTATTGTAGTATAATTGCTTTACAATGGTGTGTTAGTTTCTGCTTTATGACAAAGTTAATCAGTTATACATATACATATGTTCCCATATCTCTTCCCTCTTGTGTCTCCCTCCCTCCCACCCAACCTATCCCACCCCTCTAAGTGGTCACAAAGCACCGAGCTGATCTCCCTGTGCTATGCGGCTGCTTCCCACTAGCTATCTATTTTAGGTTTGGTAGTGTATATATATCCAGGCCTTTCTCTCGCTTTGTCACAGCTTACCCTTCCCCCTCCCCATATCCTCAAGTCCATTCTCTAGTAGGTCTGTGTCTTTATTCCTGTCTTACCCCTAGGTTCTTCATTTTTTTTTCTTAAATTCCATATATATGTGTTAGCATATGGTATTTGTCTTTCTCTTTCTGACTTACTTCACTCTGTATGACAGACTCTAGGTCTACCCACCTCATTACAAATAGCTCAATTTCGATTCCTTTTATGGCTGAGTAATATTCCATTGTATATATGTGCCACATATTCTTTATCCATTCATCCGATGATGGACACTTAGGTTGTTTCCATCTCCAGGCTATTGTAAATAGAGCTGCAATGAACATTTTGGTACATGACTCTTTTTGAATTATGGTTTTCTCAGGGTATATGCCCAGTAGTGGGATTGCTGGGTCATATGGTAGTTCTATTTGTAGTTTTTTAAGGAACCTCCATACTGTTCTCCATAGTGGCTGAACCAATTCACATTCCCACCAGCAGTGCAAGAATGTTCCCTTTTCTCCACACCCTCTCCAGCATTTATTGTTTCTAGATTTTTTGATGATGGCCATTCTGACTGGTGTGAGATGATATCTCATTGTAGTTTTGATTTGCATTTCTCTAATGATTAATGATGTTGAGCATTCTTTCATGTGTTTGTTGGCAGTCTGTATATCTTCTTTGGAGAAATGTCTATTTAGGTCTTCTGCCCATTTTTGGATTGGGTTGTTTGTTTTTTGGTTATTAAGCTGCATGAGCTGCTTGTAAATTTTGGAGATTAATCCTTTGTCAGTTGCTTCATTTGCAAATATTTTCTCCCAGTCTGAGGGTTGTCTTTTCATCTTGTTTATGGTTTCCTTTGCTATGCAAAAGCTTTGAAGTTTCATTAGGTCCCATTTGTTTATTTTTGTTTTTACTTCCATTTCTTTAGGAGGTGGGTCAAAAAGGATCTTGCTGTGATTTATGTCATAGAGTGTTCTGCCTATGTCTTCCTCTAAGAGTTTGATAGTTTCTGGCCTTACATTTAGGTCTTTAATCCATTTTGAGCTTATTTTTGTGTATGGTGTTAGGGAGTGATCTAATCTCATACTTTTACATGTACCTGTCCATTTTTCCCAGCACCACTTATTGAAGAGGCTGTCCTTTCTCCACTGTACATTCCTGCCTCCTTTATCAAAGATAAGGTGACCATATGTGCGTACGCTTATCTCCGGGCTTTCTAGCCTGTTCCATTGATCTGTCTTTCTGTTTTTGTGCCAGTACCATACTGTCTTGATTACTGTAGCTTTGTAGTATAGTCTGAAGTCAGGGATACTGATTCCTCCAGCTCTGTTTTTCGTTCTCAAGATTGCTTTGGCTGTTTGGGGTCTTTTGTGTTTCCATACAAACTGTGAAATTTTTTGTTCTAGTTCTGTGAAAAATGCCACTGGTAGTTTGATAGGGATTGCATTGAATCTGTAGATTGCTTTGGGTAGTAGAGTCATTTTCACAATATTGATTCTTCCAATCCAAGAACATGGTATATCTCTCCATCTATTTGTATCAACTTTAATTTCTTTCATCAGTGTGTTATAATTTTCTGCATATGGGTCTTTTGTCTCCTTAGGTAGGTTTATTCCTAGATATTTTATTCTTTCTGCTGCAGTGGTAAATGGGAGTGTTTTATTGACTTCACTTTCAGATTTTTCATCATTAGTGTATAGGAATGCCAGAGATTTCTGTGCATTAATATTGTATCCTGGTACTTTACCAAATTCATTGATTAGCTCTAGAACTTTTCTGGTAGCATCTTTAGCATTCTCTATGTATAGTACCATGTCATCTGCAAACAGTGACAGCTTTACTTATTCTTTTCCAATTTGGATTCCTTTTATTTCCTTTTCTTCTCTGATTGGTGTGGCTAAAACTTCCAAAACTATGTTGAATAATAGTGCTGAAAGTGGGCAACCTTGTCTTGTTGCTGATCTTAGTGGAAATGGTTTCACTTTTTCACCATTGAGGACAATGTTGGCTGTGGGTTTGTCATATATGGCCTTTATTATGTTGAGGAAAGTTCCCTCTATACCTACTTTCTGCAGGGTTTTTATCATAAATGGGTGTTGAATTTTGTCAAAAGCTTTCTCTGTATCTATTGAGATGATCATATGCTTTTTCTCCTTCAATTTGTTAATATGGTGTATCATGTTGATTGATTTGCATATATTGAAGAATCCTTGCATTCCAGGAGTAAATCCCACTTGATCATGGTGTATGATCCTTTTAATGTGCTGTTGGATTCTGTTTGCTAGTATTTTGTTGAGGATTTTTGCATCTATATTCATCAGTGATACTGGCCTGTAGTTTTCTTTCTTTGTGACATCCTTGTCTGGTTTTGGTATCAAGGTGATGGTGGCCTCGTAGAATGAGTTTGGGAGTGTTCCTCCCTCTGCTATATTTTGCAAGAGATTGAGAAGGATAGGTGTTAGCTCTTCTCTAAATGTTTGATCGAATTCCCCTGTGAAGCCATCTGGTCCTGGGCTTTTGTCTGTTGGAAGATTTTTAATCACAGTTTCAATTTCAGTGCTTGTGATTGGTCTGTTCATATTTTCTATTTCTTCCTGATTCAGTCTTGGCAGGTTGTGCATTTCTAATAAATTGTCCATTTCTTCCAGGTTGTCCATTTTATTGGCATAGGGTTGCTTGTAGTAATCTCTCATGATCTTTTGTATTTCTGCAGTGTCAGTTGTTACTTCTTGTTTTTCATTTCTAATTCTATTGATTTGAGGCTTCTCCCTTTTTTTCTTGACGAGTCTGGCTAATGGTTTATCAATTTTGTTTATCTTCTCAAAGAACCAGCTTTTAGTTTTATTGATCTTTGCTATTGTTTCCTTCATTTCTTTTTCATTTATTTCTGATCTGATTTTTATGATTTCTTTCCTTCTGCTAACTTTGGGGTTTTTTTGTTCTTCTTTCTCTAATTGCTCTAGGTGCAAGGTTAAGTTGTTTATTCGAGACGTTTCCTGTTTCTTAAGGTAGGATTGTATTGCTATAAACTTCCCTCTTAGAACTGCTTTTGCTGCATCCCATAGGTTTTGGGTCGTCATGTCTCCATTGTCATTTGTTTCTAGGTATTTTTTTAGTTCCTCTTTGATATCTTCAGTGATCACTTCGTTATTAAGTAGTGTATTGTTTAGCCTCCATGTGTTTGTATTTTTGACAGATCTTTTCCTTTAATTGATATCTAGTCTCCTAGCATTGTGGTCGGAAAAGATACCTGATACAATTTCAATTTTCTTAAATTTACCAAAGCTTGATTTGTGACCAAAGATATGATCTATCCTGGAGAATGTTCCATGAGCACTTGAGAAAAATGTGTATTCTGTTGTTTTCGGATGGAATGTCCTATAAATATCAATTAAGTCCATCTTGTTTAATGTATCATTTAAAGCTTGTGTTTCCTTATTTATTTTCATTTTGGATGATCTGTCCATTGGTGAAAGTGGGGTGTTAAAGTCCCCTACTATGAATGTGTTACTGTCGATTTCCCCTTTTGTGACTGTTAGTATTTGCCTTATGTATTGTGGTGCTCCTATGTTGGGTGCATAAATATTTACAATTGTTATATCTTCTTCTTGGATCGATCCCTTGATCATTATGTAGTGTCCTTCTTTGTCTCCTGTAACAGTCTTTATTTTAAAGTCTATTTTGTCTGATATGAGTATTGCTACTCCAGCTTTCTTTTGGTTTCCATATGCATGGAATATCTTTTTCCATCCCCTTACTTTCAGTCTGTATGTGTCTCTAGGTCTGAAGTGGGTCTCTTGTAGACAGCAAATATACGGGTCTTGTTTTTGTATCCATTCAGCCTATATGTGTCTTTTGGTGGGAGCATTTAGTCCATTTACATTTAAGGTAATTATCGATATGTATATTCCTATTCCCATTTTCTTAATTGTTTTGGGTTCGTTATTGTAGGTCTTTCCCTTCTCTTGTGTTTCTTGCCTAGAGCAGTTCCTTTAGCAGTTGTTGTAAAGCTGGTTTGGTGGTGCTGAACTCTCTCAGCTTTTGCTTGTCTGTAAAGGTTTTAATTTCTCCATCAAATCTGAATGAGATCCTTGCTGGGTAGAGTAATCTTGGTTGCAGGTTTTTCTCCTTCATCACTTTAAATATGTCCTGCCAGTCCCTCTGGCTTGCAGAGTTTCTGCTGAAAGATCAGCTGTTAACCTTATGGGGATTCCCTTGTGTTTTATTTTTATTTTTTTTCCCTTTCTGCTTCTAATATGCTTTCTTTGTATTTAATTTTTGACAGTGTGATTAATATGTATCTTGGCATATTTCTCCTTGGATTTATCCTGTATGGGACTCTCTGTGCTGCCTGGACTTGATTAACTATTTCCTTTCCCATGTTAGGGAAGTTTTCAACTATAATCTCTTCTAATATTTTTCAGTCCCTTTGTTTTTCTCTTCTTCTTCTGGAACCCCTATAATTCAAATGTTGGTGTGTTTAATGTTGTCTCAGATGTCTCTGAGACTGTCCTCAGTTCTTTTCATTCTTTTTTCTTTATTCTGCTCTGCAGTAGTTATTTCCACTATTTTATCTTCCAGGTCACTTATCCGTTCTTCTGCCTCAGTTATTCTGCTATTGATCCCATCTAGAGTATTTTTCATTTCATTTATTGTGTTGTTCATCGTTGTTTGTTTCATCTTTAGTTCTTCTAGGTCCTTGTTAAATGTTTCTTGCATTTTGTCTATTCTGTTTCCAAGATTTTGGATCATCTTTACCATCATTATTCTGAATTCTTTTTCAGGTAGACTGCCTATTTCCTCTTCATTTGTTAGGTCTGGTGGGTTTTTATCTTGCTCCTTCATCTGCTGTGTGTTTCGCTGTCTTCTCATTTTGCTTAACTTACTGTGTTTGGGGTCTCCTTTTTGCAGGCTACAGGTTCGTAGTTCCCGTTGTTTTTGGTGTCTGTCCGCAGTGGCTAAGGTTGCTTCAGTGGATTGTGTAGGCTTCCTGGTGGAGGGGACTAGTGCCTGTGTTTTGGTGGATGAGGCTGGGTCTTGTCTTTCTGGTGGGCAGGTCCACGTCTGGTGGTGTGTTTTTTGGGGTGTCTGTGGACTTATTATGATTTTAGGCAGCCTCTCTGCTATTGGGTGGGGTTGTGTTCCTGTTTTGCTAGTTGTTTGGCATAGGGTGTCCACCACTGTAGCTTGCTGGTCGTTGAGTGAAGATGGGTGCTGGCATTGAGATGGAGATCTCTGGGAGGTTTTCGCTGTTTGATATTATGTGGAGCTGGGAGGTCTCTTGTTGACCAGTGTCCTGAAGTTGGCTCTTCCACCTCAGAGGCACAGCACTGAGTCCTGGCTGCAGCACCAAGAGCCTTTCGTCCACACGGCTCAGAATAAAAGGGAGAAAAAGTAGAAAGAAAGAATTAGTAGAAGTAGAAAGAAAGAAAGAAAGAAAGAAAGAAAGAAAGGAGAGAGAGAGGGAGGAAGGAAGGAAGGAGGGAAGGAAGGAAAAAAGAAAGAAAGAAGATAAAGTAAAATAAAATAAAGTTATTAAAATAAAAAATAATTATTAAGAAGAAAAAAAAAAAAAAAACACGGATAGAACCCTAGGATCAATGGTGGAAGCAAAGCTATACAGACAAAATCTCACAGAGAAGCATACATATACACACTCACAAAAAGAGGAAAAGGGGAAAAAATCATAAATCTTGCTCTCAAAGTGCACCTCCTAAATTTGGGGTGATTCGTTGTCTATTCACGTATTCCACAGATGCAGGGTACATCAAGTTGATTGTGGAGCTTTAATCCGCTTCTTCTGAGGCTGCTGGGAGAGATTTCCCTTTCCCTTCTTTGTTCTCACAGCTCCCGGGGCTCAGCTTTGGATTTGGCCCCGCCTCTGCGTGTAGGTCGCCGGAGGGCGTCTGTTTTTCGCTCAGACAGGACGGGGTTAAAGGAGCAGCTGCTTCGAGGACTCTGGCTCACTCAGGTCAGAGAGAGGGAGGGGTACGGAGTGCGGGGCGAGCCTGCAACGGCAGAGGCCGACGTGACGTTGCACCAGCCTGAGGTGCGCCGTGCGTTCTCCCAGGGAAGTTGTCCCTGGATCCCGGGACCCTGGCAGTGGCGGGCTGCACAGGCTCCTGGGAGGGGCGGTGTGGATAGTGACCTGTACTCGCACACAGGCTTCTTGGTGGCGGCAGCAGCATCCTTAACGTCTCATGCCCGTCTCTGGGGTCCGCGTTTTTAGCCGCGGCTCATGCCAGTCTCTGGAGCTCCTTTAAGCAGCGCTCTTAATCCCCTCTCCTTGCGCACCAGGAAACAAAGAGGTAAGAAAAAGTCTCTTGCCTCTTCGGCAGCTCCAGACTTTTTCCTGTACTCCCTCCCGGCTAGCGGTGGCGCAGTAACCCCTTCAGGCTGTGTTCACGCCGCCAACCCCTGCGCTCCACCGAAGCCCGAGCCTCAGCTCCCAGACCCGCCCGCCCCGGCAGGTGAGCAGACAAGCCTCTCGGACTGGTGAGTGCCGGTCGGCACCGATCCTCTGTGCGGGAATCTCTCCGCTTTGCCCTCCACACCCCTGTTGCTGTGCTCTCCTCCGCGGCTCCGAAGCTTTCCCCCTCTGCCTCCCGCAGCCTCCGCCCGCGAAGGGGCTTCCTAGTGTATGAAAACCTTTTCTCCTTCACAGCTCCCTCCCAGTGGTGCAGGTCCCGCCCCTATCCTTTTGTCTCTGTTTATTTTCTTTTCTTTTGCCCTGCCCAGGTACGTGGGGACTTTCTTGCCTTTTGGGAGGTCTGAGGTCTTCTGCCAACCTTCAGTGGGTGTTCAGTAGGAGTTGTTCCACGTGTAGTTGTTTTTCTGGTGTATCTGTGGGGAGGAAGGTGATCTCCGCGTCTTCTTACTCTTCCGCCATCTTCCCCTCGTTCCTCTAAAGCATTTTAACAACTCCTGCTCCAGTCAAACGCCTACCGGCAATAGGCATTATTATGTAAAGCTTTTGTTACTGCTTTCCATTTTGAATAAAGACAACTTATTTTATTTCCAGAGTGATTTCTCTCATGCTCTAGGCAAAGGGATCATGAATATGCATTATGCTCACATTGGGAATATTCTTGGGAGTCAAGACTGCATGACGACTCCATCAGAAATCCCATTTTCAGAAAGTACATGAAGATTTTCATAAACCTCTACTGTCAACAAGGAAACATCGTTTATTCATAATGTTGGCAAGTGAAATCATTATTTTCATTAAACTACCTCTTTGAATACAGGAACATTTCTGTGCTTGGAACAATCTCAAATTACTTTTCAAGGGTTAACTGTAGCAGAGTGAGTCCTCTCATTTTCTGAAGAACTTTGGGTTCTGAAGCTTAAAATACATAGAGATGGTATACTTCCATGTTTTAACCTGACCTTGACTGAGAAGAATGAAGGAAAAACTTTTACGATTATAAACAAATGTTGGAGTTGTATGATGGTTTGTGGCTTCTTGGGTCTGGCCAACTCTCAGATTCTGCTGAAGTTTACTCTGCAAAATGTCAGATGGTTCAGTCTTCTCTCATAGGGAAGCATTCATTGCAAGGTACTGTCATTAAAGGAGTTATTTAATAGTAACCCCTCTAGTTTAAATAATTTATACATATTCATTTCTTTTACATGCCTAATCTCAATTTGACTGGTTAAAATCTTAGTGATCTGTCTTAGCCCTCATACATCTTTGGCTGGGGTGCATTGATTTTCTACGTGCAGACATTTCAGATTTGGATAATGTTTTCTAAGATCCCGTTAAATTTATCTAATTGGTTTAAACACACAAGTTACAAAAGCTATACGTAGTGCACTCAGTAATCATTACATTGCACGTTCTTAATTAGTCTGTAAATTAACGCATGAGGGCTGTCTCTCCAGCTAGCTTATAGTGACATTGTCACATTTTCTATTCCCTCTGGATCGGCATACGTTGTACCTAACAGGGTCAATAAATTGAGCAGATTGTGTATATCCTTGGCTTTAGGCTTGGGATGTCCCTTGTTGCTGCAAACGGTATAGGGTAGGTCCAGAGTCAGATTCCCCCAGCACTTTATGACATTTGCCACTGAAGCTGGTAAACTTCTACAAGATTAAGGTCTTAAAAAGAATAAGCTCTTTCAAATGAGAAGACATACTCATTTGTTACGATTTTTGCTAAAGGGCAAATAAGAGTTTCAACTAGAGTTTTCTTGGTGTGATCATTCTGAAAATGAATCCATTCAATTGATATCTTTCAGTTATAAAGTTCAATTTTTTTCACTTATCTTTCAATTGAATTTTTCACTGTTTCCCAGAGAGACTACGGAACTGAAAGGACAAGGCCATTAGAACCATTTGGTCTAGAACCATCTGGTCTAGAGTCATCATTTCTCTCATTAAAGAGGTCCAGGAGGATATATTGAAACCCAGTGGAGGTAAAGCAACACCAGAAAGAGTAATGAAGTTATATTTTAACTAATGCCTGTAATATTATTGTGTGCATTGTCCTAAGACAAGTTTATATTCCTAAATGCAAGAGGTAGAAGTGCCTAATGATATGTTAAATTTTATTCATTCAGAGATACCTCTGGGTATACAAAAAAAAATTCAGTCTGAAGTTTAGCCAAGATTCTTTTCTTTTTTACGCAAAGATTTGAAAGGTTTGGAAGCAAACAATTCTTTTTGGGACAAAGCTTGGCTATAAAAATAATGAAATGTTTTTAGCTTTTTTTCCCCAGTAATTGCCTTATATATGGAAGATCTGATCCTATCATTCTTTATTTTCAGTCCTCACTGGCTGCCTCTTGCCTGCAAGATAAGATTGAAATTTCTTAATATGGCATATGAGAGCCTTTCTGTGCCAGGCATTATACTAGGCCCATCATAGCGACTATCTCCTGTCATTCCTCACAAAATCCTTAGAGAATAATAGTACTGTCTTCAGTTTAGATTGAGAAAACAGAGACTCAGAGAGGTTTCCCAAAGGCACTCTACAGTTAGGTGGGCATAGCTAGGATATCTGACACCAAATATTGTCCAACCATACTTTGCTACCCTTCCAGCTTCTTTGCAGAAGTTACATCAAAAGTGCCTGGAAAAAGACCGATAGATAGACAGATATATAGATAACATGTAGAAATGATGATATTTTGGATGTACTGGATTAAGTAGAGTATATTATTTAAATTAATTTCACATGTTTACTTTATAAATGTTACTGCTATAAAATGTAAAATTACATTTGTGGCTCACTTTGTATTTCTACTGGACAGCTCTAGTCTAGATAGAAATGAATTCTTTTCATATTACCTTCCCAGGAGGCCTTAGCTTTAGGGGAGTATTGGAAGAGAAAGGCATCTTCCAAAAATGCAGAACAAATTCTCATTTGTTTTCTTTAATCTGAGGTTCACTGGGGATAATATCTTTCCAACACATGTGGCCTGAGAACACAGTTGAACACAGAGCTGCCAAGAGAACTGGCTGTGGCTTTCAAGAGCTGTGATTTCCTAAGGAGAGCAGGCTGTGTGTCCTAGAGGAGTTTTGATCCCATTTTTCTGTTACTATGTGTTCAAAGCAAGGCAGTATCCACAGAGCACAAGAATATAAAGAGCAGTGATGAATGCCCTAGAGCTCTAAGTAGCAGCTTTCTATGATGGATCCTGGGTGAGGCAGAACAACTCCTCTGAGTGAGAGTAGAACTCTGTAAAACCAGGTAGGTGTGCTGTAGATGGTATTCCTGCTGTAGACTTCTTCTTTCCAGGACTCACATTAAACTTGAGAGCTTAATCTCTATATGAAGGTCTGACATAAAACACATAAATACCTCCACTCTAAAGAAATGGCTCACACATGATAGAAGTCTATTTTTTACTCAAAATCCAAAACAAGAGTTTTCAATTGATGGCAGGCTCTTCTTGAGGCGGTGATTCAGGAATCGTGGCTCCTTCCTTCTTGTGGCTTCTCTCTCTATAACACATGGCTTCCAGGGTCACAGTGCTCATCTTTATCAAGCTGGAAAGGAAAAGGCTTGAGGCTCATACTTCCATGACTTAGAACTCAGTTGTAGTCTGTTTGTGGGCCTTGGAGGAAGAGGACCATTTGGTGGACACAAAGCATTCTTTTACAGAGTTTATCCGCTTGTTCATCAAATACTAACTCTTCCTATACCCAAAACACTAATTCTTTCCCCAAGGGAAACAACACAAAGTTCTCTTCAGCCACTGTACCTAGCTCAAACTCTAGGTCATGTGCAGTACTGTCATTTTTCGATGTTTTGAACTTTAGGCTCAGAAATTTACCTTAAAAGTAGGCTTTAAACACACACACACACACACACACACACACACAGACACACACACACACACACACACACACACAGAATGATGGAGTAGCTTCTGATGCCAGAACAGTGAATTTCTTTGACAGGTTGAGTCTAAAACAATTTGACTCAGTTCCTTGATATCACATGGACAAATTATAATTGTTTGGTAGCTTTTCCATTGATTGAGTTGACATCCTACTAAGGAAAGCCCCAATGCAATGCTTGTATTTCCTTCCTCACAGGAGCATAGAGAGTCACTAACTTACACTTTCCTCCATATTCCAGTTTCACTGTCATTCTACACATCTCCACTCCAACCTCCAGGTCATTGCCATCCCCAGAAGTCATGACTAAACGTGGACAAAAACCTCATCTCAAGGCTTTGTGTTTGTTTGTTTTTTAAACAGTACTTTGCTTTTGAGGAAGTATGTATCTGTTGGAACGCAGGAGCAAAACTGAGCAATCCTTGCTTACGAGGGGGTATCAGCTCTGCCCCTGAGTTTCCATTCAGCCTCCATTCTCAACTAGAGAGGCTTTGAAGCGTCTCCTGAAGCCAAGTACCACCTCCTAAGACCAATGCACAGTATTTCTCTTCTCCCATCTTCTCCAGTCCATACCAAGTAGGAATGGGAACAAGAATACACAAAATGAAAACAAATATATTCAAATGGCTGCTCCAAGAAGAAGTGGGCCTACATCCTCTACTTACTATGTGCAAATATGGTTAATTATTAACTACTGTAAACCCCGGTTTCTTCATCTGAAACTGAAGATAACAGTCATCTCCTTCAGAGATTTGTTGTAAAACTTCAACAAGAAATATTGGAAACTATTAGAGCACAGTGCCTAACCCATAAGTACCCAATTCATGGTAGTTTCTTTCTAACTTTTCTTACTTCTGCTTCCTTCCAACACCCTCCCAACTGCAACACATCCACATACCCTGCCCACCTTGACAGTGGTTTTCCATATCCTGATCACTAGCTCAGGCTGCTGACATTGGACGTGACTTTTCATACTCTCCTGCTGCCTCAGCACATCCTTAGCCCCCAATTGAAGATGCTTAGGAGATGTCCTTCCTCCCAATGTTCTGTCTATTAGTCCTACCACAGTCTAGTCTATTCCATCTAGCCCCAGCCCACTTTTGTGTTATGCCTGTGGCTATTGGTAGCAAGAAAATCAGTGACCGCACTCACTGGAGACTAAATGCTAGCCCGGGGAACCAAGAGTGAACTGAGGTCTGGTGAGCTGACAGGAGTGTGTGTGTGAGACAGAGAGAGAGAGAGCGAGAGATGTTGAGTGAGAGGAGATGTGCAAGAAAATGTAACTGAGAGAAAGTACCATGAGATTTTTTTAAATAAGAAGTTTGGATGAAGAAGTATATAAGCCAGAGGATACCTGGGAACAAATGTGTGAGAGTGATACAGAAGGAAGGAGAGAGCAATGAAGAGAATCCAATAGGTTGTGTCATTGAATTAATGTGAAAGAAGGGGGAAAAAGTCAGGAATATAGTGGTGAACGGAAAAATAGAATTAAAACATGTGGATATATATATATATTCAATTTTATGGAATTGTGTCATGAAAATGACTTGCTTCTTCCAAAGCTTAATAATTAGGAGTCAATCCAGGAAGAGAACTCAATGCTCTATAAGCAACTCTCCTTCCCCAGGGGATAAGTATAGCTCTGGTTAAACAATCTAGATATAGAAAAGGTCACTGCCCTTAGGAGATGAAGTCTTGATTCATGATTAATGGTGGCCAGTGTCAAGTCCAGGAAGCCTGCATCTGCCCTTGACCACAATCCTTTAAGGCCATATTGCCATTGCCTTACATGGACCTCTATTGGAAAAGGGAGTATCTTTCTGGAGTCCCCACAAATACCGTAAGTGGGATACAGCCCAGGTTCAAGTCAGCTCAAATTCAAAGGAAAGGATTTTTGTTTTGATAGGAACCAACTAGGTCAGAGAGAAGCAAACAGGCGGATAAGCACAGACTTCTTTTTTCTATAGAAAAGAGCCTGTGCTCTTTGGTGGTCCACTTTCTCGTGAAGCCTTCTGAGACCATCTCAGAAGGGATTTTTTTCTTGATATTTTCCCATTATCACCCTGTTAGCACTTGGTGACTCCCAGCAGATGAACTGGCTTTCCCAGAGCTGTGCCTTTATCACCACTGGGAAAGCAGAATAGCTGTCTCATCAGCCTGACTTTATGCTCCTGGCCATTCCCAATGTAGTGGAGTTTTTTTTGATGCTAATGGACACAATTTGCAGGAGAAGAGTTTCTTTGACTACCAAAGCTTCTGGCTCCACAAACTGCCCAGTTCCAGACAGTGTGGAAAACCCTTGGTACAGTAACAATATTGACAACACAAAGGACTACTGCTATTAGTATACAAATAGAATCAGCACCAACCCATATTTCAAACATTCTCCTGGAATTGTAACATCTGATTTGGAGACATATTTCTTATTCATTGACAAAAGGCAAAGGGAAACTCCAGTAACATGTCTACAACCCTACAGAGAATGAATATAGAATCAGATTTGAAGATCCCATTTTCCTTAAGGTGTACAGCAATGCAACTCAGTTAAATGTGGAAAAGAGAAAGTGGCAGGAAGCTCCAAGAGCAAAACTCCAGCCAAAGTTCATTTCATCATAGCTTTCCCTCTGTCCCACTTGGGGTTTGGGGCATTTTTTTCAAATTGTGTATCCAAAAAACATCCTGGAAGGTTAACAGTGTCTGATTAATCCTGCTAATAACAATTGCACTAACCCCAGGGCATTATGAAACCACTGGTAAAGAAATTGGTAATTTTTAAAAAGTTTTAATTTTGAGTTAATTGTAGATTCACTTGCAGTTGTACGAATAATACAGAGAGTTCCCCCAATGGTAACATCTTAGAAATGTTATCTTTGCAACACTGCAGTTAAATATCAGCCAGGAGATTGACATTGACACAACCCACTGATCTCACACAGATATTCAGATTTCTCTAGTTTTACTTATATTCATTTATGCATGTATTCAGTCCTATGGAATTCCATCATGTGTAGGTTTGTGAATCCAGCTCCACAGTCAAAATATAGAATGGCCCCATCACCACAAGGATCTCTTTCATATTACTCATATCAAAGTAACATTTCTCACTGAATGGTTCAGGGGAATATTTGTAACTGAGGTACTATAAAAAGAGTGAAAAAAACCCCAACCACATTCTGATCTTATATACCAGTGATTATTACTCTTTCATGGGAAATGAAATTAAACAGCTGGTTTTCTTTCCCTTAAACCCATCTGATGACCATTTTGGGAGATTATGCTAGATACTAAAAAAGACACGTGGTCCTTTAAAGAGAGAGATATAAATAACCAATGGTATTTCAATAAATACTATAATAGAGGGACATACAAAGAACCAGTAGAAGAAAAATACTCAGTAAACTAATATTTGTAGCTCTGTTAAATATGCCAAGTACTAGAGAAACACAAATGTGTTAGGATACGTCTAGCTCGAGATTCTCTGGCAGAGACAATTTTCCTTTTTCTCTGCTCAATTCTTTCCATCAGAATAAAACCAGACCAAACACACATGAACAGAGAAATTTAAAATGCTGACATAGGTCATGGAGAAATGTAAAGGGTGGCAGAGCCCTATTTGGATTGGAATGATTTTCTAAGGTCAAAGAATTGTGAAATTATTCAGCAAGGTCCCCACTAATGAATCTGACCCACTGAGAGAACTTCTGTATTTTACCTCCAGCACTTCCACATGACCACCAAATCAGTCAGAATGCACATGCTTAGATCATTTAATTAAATGAGCAAAATTTGCTTCTGACTTGTTATGAAGAAATTTTCAATGTTCACACTAAAAATTAGATTAATGAGACCCATATTACCTGGTATATACCTGACAAATATGATGCTTGTAATCCAGAGGTAACAGTGTTTGTGTGTGTCTGTTTCCTCCCTCAAAACTGTCCTAACAAAATATCTATTTGTGGAGGGGTTCTTAACTGTATAAAAGAAATGTATACGTGATGCTTAATAATCTAAATGGAGAAAAGAGGTATTCACATAAAACAGTGCAGTAGGTATTGAGAAAAGTGTGATGTCTGTATGACTCGTAACAGTGGGATGCAATTTGGAGAAGGTAGAACTTGAATCAGGCCCAAGAATTGGATAGGTAAAGAGCAAGGAGGAAGTGTGTCCTTCAAAGGGAAAATAGATGGGCAAGTGAGAAAATGAGCATCACATATTCAAGAAGAGTGAGAATCCAGGCTAGTCTAGAGTATGAAATTCATACAGGGAATGTGAGAGTGGTGAGCTGTAGGGTCAATGGCCTGGATTAAAATCCCAGATGTACCACTTACTAGATGTATGAAGTAGGAGGTGAATTAACCTCTCTCTGCCTCTGTGCTTTCACCTATAAAATGAGGAAAATAATTGTACCCCCTTTGTGGTTTTTGGTGAGTGTTAAATGAGATAATTTATAAATGTTACTTCTCAGAGTGCCTTGCATAGAAGTGCTTACAGTATTATGACTATCATTTTTACTCTGTTACTTATGAGACAATATTTTGGAGAGCCTTAAATGCCACCTTAAAAAAAAGTTAGATTTTAACCTTAGGCAATGGCGTGCCCACTGTAAACAGAGCAATAAGTGGTAAGATGTAAGAAGGTCTTTAGGTCAACGCTCTTGAGAGAGAGTGTGAATTGAGAGAGGGAAAAACCTTAGGAAGGAGAAAAATCATCTCAGCTTGAGTCAAGGAGAGCCTGGTTTGGAATAGCAGAAGACATATTCATATGAATTTCATAGATATATATCATATACATATTATATGCATTTATTTACTTGTTATGTGGAATTGGCTTACACAATTGTGGAGGCTGGCTAGGCAAGCCTGACTTCCAGAGAGCAGGCGTTCAGGAAGGGATGATCACAAACTGGCAAGAATCCCATGAGTTCCAGCAGAAGCTTGAAGTCCACAGGAAGAGCAGGTGTAGGGGAAGGAAAAGCATGCTGGCCTGCTTGGTGTGTCTGATCTTCAGGGAAGGCCTATTCCCTGGATCAAGTGAGCCTCCCTCCCCCTCCCCCTCCCCCTCCCCCACCTCTAGGATAATCTCCCTTTTGGTAAACTCAAAATCAACTGATTAGAGGCTTGAATTACACCTGAAAATCCCCTCATCATACCTAGACTATTGTGTGATTGAATAACTGGGAGAAGGTATGTATGCATGCAACAGAATGGCTGTTGCCTCCTGCCTTCCCTCCAGTTCTCCTTGTGGCCTACCCTAATCAGAAACATAACTTGCCTAATATCACAATCTGAGAAGTGCAAATCATAGTTTGAACTCAGATTTGTGTTATTCTGAAATCCCAAGCCCTAAAATACTATGACATTTTTCAGCCAGCCCGCAATTTTGCATATGCCATAACTGTTACTTTGGGAAAATATGAATGTGCGTGAAAGTGACTGAAAGTAAAATGAAAAATTAAAATGTAAAAAAAAAAAAAAAGAAACATGCTAGAAAGGAGTCTGGGGAATGTAGCTCATCCTAGCCAAGTTCACATCTCACCAAGCCATCCCACGTTCCAGTAGAGATGACCTATACGTTATGAGAAAAATAGACTGAAAATGAATGAAAGATGCAGAAAGGTGTTAAGGATTTGAGTTCTTAGCAGAGAGGTGCCAGTTGGATTTATGAGACAGGAATTATTCATCAGGAAAGGAGAGAGAAAGAAGCAGCGTCAACTTTGGGCAATGCCCATAATTAAGCTACATTAAGAAAAACATAAATAGTAAAGTAGTAATGTGCTAGTATGATAAGGAGAGAACAATTAGAGGTTAAACAACACAGAAGAAAAGAACACATATTGTTAAATCACTCTCCTTTTTAAAACATCTAATGGATCCCCATTGCCTACGGAATATAAACAGTACATACCGAAATTGGTATCCAAGGCCCTTCACTAAAGGGCCAGTTTTCTATCTTCACCTTTAACCACTCATCCACTCGTGACCCCTCTGCTCTAACCGCATCAGACTACTACAACTTTCATGCTTTGCTTCTTCTCTTGGAATGCCCTTCCTCCTCAGTTTCACCCAGCAATCACCTATTTTATGTAAGATATTACATAAAATACCTATCCTATTCAGAAATAAGAATTTTGTGTATTCTTCTGCTATAGCAATTATTCTATAAATATTACATTCCATGGTTTTACTCAATTTTCAATTTCTCAAGGGGACAATTATGGCATATTTATATTTGACCCCTAGCCTGTAGCACAATGCTTGACAAATAGCAGACATTTATTGCATATGAAGGAATGAATCAATTATTGAATAAATCAATACATTAAAATATTTAATAGGGGCCCTCTGGAAATAATGAGTCTCCCCTGCATTGTTTTATAACTCAGAGACTTGAGAAATGAAATTCTTGGCTAGGTATGATAGCACAAGTCTTCATTTATTTAATTCACTCATTCGTTCGTTTGAAAAAATGTAAGCTATCCTATTAAGAGGCATGATAGAAAAGGTGTTTGGTGGAAGGTCTGGCTTCACATTGCCCCTCAGTTGTCACCTTAACAGTCAAGAAAAGAAAATGAAATCCTCAAGCTTCTTCTTAAGTTCCTACAATAGGTAACTGAATCTGAAATGTGGGAAAAGTGTGGACCACATTTAGATGGGGGAGTTCAGGTGAGGCGAGAGCACAGACCTACACAATGAGGTCTCATTGGTTCTGGTTCTTGAGGCTGATCACAAGGGACACCAGAAACAATTCTGAGTTGACAGCCTCTACTCATCTTTATGACCAAAATTCAGGGAGTATAAACAAGGTTCTTGCTGATGGCTAAATGCCCACAGGAACCCCTCAAAGGTAGCCACAGTCAGAAGAAAACATTCCTAAGTTGCTACTTATAGGTTGTCCTATTGCATCCATCCCTTCCTGTGGCACTCTCTTGTGCCCAGTCATGGTCTGTTCTAACTGCTACTAATTACCCACAATTTTACACATTTTATTTTAGGCAACAGAATGTTGAGATCCTGGTCACCATGCCGTTCTGCTGTCCTTGTCTATTTACTCTCAAAATGGAGCAGGGGGAAACCAAGTGACGCCCTGCGGGTCACATAGGTACCAAATGTATTTTCCCCTGACTCCACAGTAGTAGAGTAGCCCTTCCTCCTTCCACCCATCAGGTTCATTTACTCCTACTAGGGTGGTGAATCCTTTCCTTGACTGCTGGTCTCTTGGCCAAGGAACCAAGGTGACAGCCATACCTTAAGGTTTAATACATCTTTTGCTCTGTTTGTCCCCTTATAGAAGTATTCCTCCTTTGGGAAACAAGACCTCCAATTTTGATCCAATCACAATAGTATTGATCTTCTATTTTATTCTTAATATGTTCCAAACGGACATATAAAAATAATTGGTCCAAGGCTATTTTAAAACTGAGAGTCTAAAAAGAACAAGAAATAGAAATTAACAAAAGAAACTCTAGAATCTAGAGAGTGGGGTTGTAGGTGATTCAGTAAGAAGAACACAGAGATACGGATTCAAACCCTGGCTCTGTCACCTACTGTCAGTGTGAGTATGGACAAGTTACTAAACCTTGCTTTAGTCCATTACTAAACGTCATCAACACTGTCTACTTAGCACTATTTTTGCAAGGATGAAATTAGATAGTTGCATAGAGGAGTCTACGCTACGAAGACATTCAATGCAACCTTCAATAGAACAATGCTGGGCCCTTCCATTTTGCCTTCTATAATGACCCGGGGATTTCTCAGCCCAAAGAGAATATGCTAGTTATTCTGCTTCATCTATGCTCCCCTGTAGCTCTTCCTCTCTTAATTACGATCCAGAGTGACCTCTGGAAAAGATAACCTAGGAAACCACAAAACAAATATAGGAGTGTTTAAATTTTCTTAGTAATAAAAATAACCAGAGTGACTGGTCTTTCTCAAGAGTCCTTGATGCATGACTAAGAGAATTTTGAAATGTCTTTTTAAGTTTGCCTACTAGGGATACAGATATTTTCCCAGCAACCCACTTGTATCATCCAAAGAGTTGTGCCTTTTCTCAGAGGATTTTTCAAACCTTCTTCAAGTGGCTACTTTTGGAAATGACTAATCTGTTTATAGTGCTGAAACTTGATATGCATGGATTTTAATATGAGCACCATGATGATAGTGAATACGTAGATGTGTAGATACATGTATACATAGGGGTTGCTTGTTTAAGGCTAGAGCAGTCGTGAGAGTGAGAAAGCTAGAAAGCTAGTGCAAGGGGTTGGGGGGAGAGAGAGAGAGGGAGGAGGCTACAGATGGTAAAGAGTTTTCTATGTTGATGGAATAAGTGGTGTAAACTGGTGATGGGAGTGGTACTACTTAGAGGATGAGAACTTTGGCTTTGAGTCTATATCCCAGCTCTCCTTTTCACCTAGGCACACCTCTGAAACTTTCTAAGTTTTGATTTTCTCATCTGTAAAATGGGCATAATGTTAGTACTGGCTTTAAGGAGTTGCTGAGATGGGTAGATGATATGATGAATATTAAGTGCTTTACATGGTGCCAAACACAACGTAAGCACGAATTTCATGGAACTTTCTTTTGCCTTCCAAAAAAGACATCCCAATACTGAACTAGATTCTTGCAGAACAGAGAAACTTTCCCACTTATAATTTCTCACTACTGGCACCTCTGCAGGATGTTTATTGCACTTGACATCCATTTCTACTCTTTCTTTCACCTGCTTGTATCTGGAAGGCTAAAAATGATATTTCACCCTTTACTACACAACTAGGTTCTGGATATGACATAGCTCCACCAATGAAATGGACTCACTCAGTATAGGGACAGCACAAAGGGGTCAGCCTCCTGATGCCCGGGGGATATCAGGTAAGATCAGGAGAGCAAGAACGTTTTTGGGGGGCTGGATTCTGCGTTCCAGGACCAGGTGACTGATCTGTAAATGAGTGTCAGGCAATTATGGCAGCAGCAGCAACAGTTAACTCTTTCCAGATCTCAGCATTGTTATGGTGATACTACCTTGGAGCAAGTGTCCTCTGTTCCTCAGGCCCTTCCAAGGATTTTGCAGGCACCAGTTACTCTGTATGAAATTTCATTTGCTTAAATACATGGAGCCATTTCCAGTGATTTAGCATTGAACCTTGAGTGGTACAACACCTATCTGAGCTCTTTCAATGTCTTTTACTTCATTGCTGTAGAAGCTGGAGACTTTAGACAAAATGGCTCTTGCCATATTTTTTGGCTACTAGGTGTAGGCAAATGATGGGTGTGATAAGAAACAACAGGAAAAACAAAACCCAAGCAACAATAAGCATCAAACTCCAATCCCTCCGTTCACAAAACTTTGCAGAAATAAGGCACCAGACACATTAAAAGACCTTTGTGTTTTGACCGAACCATTTGGACTCTTCATTAGCCTTTGAGGATCATCAAAAGATTTGAGTTCTCAGTGGGCCACTCCTATGAATACGATTCAGTCCATGTTTGGAGTAAGAGTGCCTACCAGACAGGATCATTGTCAGTATTTTCATATTGTCTTTCTCTTTTGTTCAGAAAACCTGTATACTTGGATATGTGTGTGTGTGTGTGTGTGTGTGTGTGTGCGTGCGTGCGTGCGTGTGTGTGTATAAAATAGTTATTTGCTGAATGCCTCCTAATATAACCAGATACTATTCTAGGTACTGGACAGAAATGGAAAAATCCTTGCCTACATGGATGTTACCATATAATGGTAAAGACAGACAAAATAATCATCCATCAATAACAAAAAAAGCAATTCATCAATAATAGATTGTCAGATAGTGGTAGGGGCTATGGAGAAAAGTCAAGCAGATAGGGTTGGAGTACAGTTCTGTTAGGATGGACATAGAACACCCCTCTGATAAGGTGACGTTTGACCAAAGATCCAGATGAAGGAGGGCTGCCAACCATGCATATATTGGGGGAAGAGCACTCCAGGCAGAGGGACAGCAAGGGCCAAGGCCCTGAGTTGGGAAAGTGCTTGCTGGGTAGGTCAGCAGGGAGATCAGGAGGTGTGTGACCAAAGGGAAGAGCGGTAGGTGATGAGACTGTAGAGAAGGGGGCTAGCCCATGTAGGGCCCTGGGAGCCTTGGTCACTACCTGCGATTTTAAGAGTGATGAGAAACCATGAAGTGGAGTGGCATTATCTGACTTACCCTTGAGGATCATTCTGACTTGTGAGTGGAGGAGAAACTTTAGGGACTGAGAGTAGAGAGAAAGAAACCACACATGAGATTATTGCAATAAGCTTCGTATCAGACAGGAAATAGACTTTGAGAGAAAGATTGAGGGCAGGTGGTTTGTTTGGAAGTGTGTTCAGCCGTAGCATGTGTAAGGGAGTGAGGGAGGCAGGACTGGGCAGGGGAGAGTTTGAACCGTGATTCACTCGCAGCAGAGGCCTCAGCCAGTCCCGAAGGCGGCAGGTTTATACCTTCAGGTAACTGAGGCAAAGGGGCTCAGGCCTTTGTATGCTCTCATCAAACAATTATTAGATGTTGAATGTCCCTGGGGAGTGGATGTCACCTTGAGTGAGGCAGCTCCCTTTGCTGACAGTCAGATTCTGAAAAGGGACTAAGTTGTGAGCCATCAGTAAGCAACACTTCCAATAGTTGTGGAAATGCACGCTTCAAACATAAAGGGGGCATCTGGATGTCTACAACGATCCATCCCTTGTGTCATCTGCACCCATTTACTTCCTATTTCAGCCCATCTGGCAACAGTTTCTCCAGGATGCTGATCTATCTATTTTCTGGAGAAAAGACTTGTCTCATGGCCACAACTGAAACTCACCTCCCTTACTCCCCATTCTAGATTCTCCACACTTGGCTGGTACTGGTAGTTTATGTGGTGGAGTGACCCAGACCTCATCTCTAAGAGATGTGAGCCCTGGTTACCATGCCCTTCTGCTGTTCTTGTCTATTTACTGTCAAAATGACGCAGAGGAGAAAAAAGAGATGCCCTATGGATGATGGAGGTGCCAAATGTATTCTTCCCTGACTCCACTGTGGTAGAGCAGCCCTACTTTTTCTTAGCCATCAGGTCCACTTACCTTTACTAGGATGGTGATTCTTTTCCTTGCCTGCTGGTCTCTTGACCAAGGAGTCCAAAGTGACTGAGTAGCAACTCTACTTTAAGGTTTAATAAAACTCTTGTGTTCCCTGGTGGAAATGTTCCTTATCTGGGACATGACCTCTAGACCCACAAAACCTAAAGTTGTAGTGACGGGAAGCACAAATTCCTCAAGTGCATCACTGAAAGTAGAGGGAAGCAGAGTTACTCTTACTTCCATCATTTATTTCCCAACTCCATATGTTTTCCTTTTTGGTAATATGACACCATATAATGACCATTGATTTAAGGCAACTACTTCTTCCTCATCTCTAAGCTGGCACCAGAGTTGCACCTTCACAGGGACAGTCCATAGCTCTCTCAAGTCAGATGTTTCTGGGTGCTGTGGCATGTGGTAGATCTGGTAGAGCCTGTGGTCCCAAGTGTAGTAATTAGCAGTGCTGGGATTTCATCCAGTTCAGCTCAACAGTAAAGCACATTTCATGGTCATTTTGTCACTGTTTGACCTCTGTCCTATAAAATGGATTCCCTAATTTGTTGCTATGTGATATCGGATCCCATGCTGGTAGATCAAACTCTGGTTCTTTGAATAGTGATACTGGCTGAGGCCCTGCAGGCAGAGAAGGCAAACCTATAACCAGAATATGAGTTAATTCCAGTCAAGTGAATCATACCCATTTCTGGATGGAAGGGAACCAAGGTAGTTAAATTGCCAAAATGTGACTGATTTGTCTCATCAAGGGATAGTGCCATATTAGGGACTCAGGTTTGGTCTTTATTCTGAACAGATTGGAAACTCAGTGGCAGCAATAGGCAAAGCAGCCTTGATGAATGGAATCCTGTACTGTTGGGCCCAAGCATAGTCTCCATTCTTGTGACCATGGCTATTCCATTGATACACCCATTGTGCCGGCTTTGGGGTGACCAATGATGGGATGGCTGATATCCTCTGCCCAGTAGTTCCTTTGAAATAACGTGTAATGCACACTTTGGTCCTAAAGGGAGCTATCTGAGCAGTGCAGAATAGCATCAACTATACTAGGTAAGAGAAAATAATGGCTCGATGAAATGCATGTTGAGTGTGAGAGAAAGAGAGAAGTTAAAAAAAACTCCCAGGTTTTTTACCTAAGCATCATGGTGAAGAGTGGGACTATTTGTGAGATGAAAAGATGGAGGGAAGTGCAAGTTTAGAAATGGGTAACAGGACAAGAACTCAGGAATTTAGTATAGGACATATTAAGTTTGAGATGCCTATTAGCCATCCAAATGAAGCTGTTGAGTAGGCAACAGCTACTCAATAAAAAAATAAATAAACCAGTTTGGATTTTAGGGAGGAGGTTTAGGTTGGAGAAGCAAATGGTGAATTCATCAATATAAAGTCTAAAAGTCAGTAATTAAGATGTTTCACCAGGCAATTTTCTTCAAAATACTCATTTTTAAGAATGAAGAATAAACCCTCAAGGTGACAAGACAAATACAAGACAAAATCCTAACTGATTTTGCTGACAATGGTTTAATTGAGTAAGCTAGATCAGAGATCTCCAAAGAACCTTTACTAGAAGAATTGAGACTCCTTGATTTTATTTTAAGCCTTTGCAGAGCCCTTTGTCAGGATAACATAGTATAGAATTGTTAAGCAGAGAGCATTACACAGTTGTTTGGCCTTTTCAAAATTCACATCAGTCTAGCTTGATCCAAACAAGCCAACTGCTCTTTACCAGAAACCCCATAGCCTGCTCACTTGACGTGGGGAGACGTCAGGAGCCACGGACTGGGTTACCTACACTACAGAAGGTGGGAGGGAGAGATTTCCCCCCTTCTCTGAAGTGAGTTGATTTGCTGCATGATTTCAGAGGCTGAGATTCAGCACACAAAGGTAACATACTATATTTACTGAGTGACTCATTAGGACAAGAATGTGGGTAAAGGGACTCTCTGATGACATTCCGCAGCTGTGCTATTGTCTCTTCAGCTGTGGCCTGCACTTGAAAGAGGGCAGGTGGCTCTTACTGGACTGAATCCATGTTCTCTGTCTGATAGCCCAGGCAGGGGCGCATGTGACTTTACGTGACTGAAATGCGTTCTTCCTTGGTCTACTTGTTTTCTAGAATATCTTGCTCAGTGTGAAATAAGCCTCCTGACATTAGAATCTTTAATTTAGTATTTTGCTTCCCCAGGAGTCATTCTTGGTCATTCCCAAACTAACTGCTTATTAGAATAAGTGGGAACATTGTTTTTTCTTTTTTTAGAAAATGATTACAAGTCTAATCACCTTATAAAGAAATTACATTATTATTGACTGTTCTTTACAATGTACTTTTCATCCCCATGACTCACTTATTTTGTAACTGCAAGTTTTATCTCTTAATCTCCCACATCTGTTTCATTCCCCCACTACCCTCCCCTCTGGCAGCTATAATTATTTGCTCTCCATATCTATGACTCTATTTCTGTTTTGTTATGTTTGTTCATTTGTTTTGTTTTGTTCATTTTATTTGTTTCTCAGATTCCATATATAAGTGAAATTATATGGTATTTGTCTTTCTCCATCTGACTTTACTTCACTTACCCCATGTTGTCACAAATGGCAAGATTTTATTCTTTTTCATGTAATATTACATTGAGTAATATTACATTGTATTTATGTATATGTAAGTGTATATATACACACACACACACACATACCACATCTTCTTTATCCATTCATCTATCAATAGGCACTTAGGTTACTTGCATATATTGGCTATTGTGAATAATGCTGCTATGAACATAGGGGTGCAAATACCTTTTTGAGTTAGTGTTTTCATTTTCTTTGGAAAAATACCCAGAATTGGAGTTGCTGGATTGCATGGTATTTCTAGGTTTTTAATTTTTTGAGGAACCTCCGTACTGTTTTGCATAGTGGCTGCACCAGTTTACATTCCCACCAACAGTGCTCGAGGGTTCCCTTTCTCCACATCCTTGCCAGCACTTGTTATGTATTGTCTTTTTGACATTAGCCATTCTGACAAGTGTGAGGTGGTATTTCACTATGATTTTGACTTGCATTTCCCTGATAATTAGCAATGTTGAGCATCTTTTCATGTGTCTGTTGGCCATTTGTATGTCTTCTTTGGAAAAATGTTTTTTCGGGTCCTCTGCCTGTTTTTTAATTGGGTTGTTTGTTTTCTTAGTGTTGAGTTGTATGAGTTCTTTATATTTTGGAGATTAACCCCTTAACAGATGTATCTTTTGCAAGCATCTTCTCCTGTTCAGTAGGAAGCCTTTTTGTTTTGTTTATAGTTTTCTTTGCTGTGCAAAACTTTTTAGTTTTACATAGTCACATTTGTTTATTTTTGCTTCTGTTTCCCTTGTCTGAGAAGATGTATCCAAAAATATATCACTAAGACCAATGTCAAAGAGTGTACTCCCTGTTTTTCCTTCTAGGAGTTTTATGGTTTCATGTCTTACATTGAAGTCTTTAATTCATTTTGAGTTTATTTTTATACATGGTATGAGACAGTAGTCCAGTTTCATTCTTTTGCATGTAGTTTCCAGTTTTCCCAAGACCATTTATGAGAGAGAGTGTCTTTTCCACATTGTATATTCTTGCCTCCTTTATTGTAGATTAATTGACCATACAAGTGTATGGTTATTTCTGGGCTTTTTATTCTATTCCATTGATCTATGTGTCTGTTTTTGTGCCAGTACCATACTATTTTGATAACTGTAGTTTAAAATGAGGGGGTGTGATACTTCCAGATTTATTCTTCTTTCTCAAGATTGTTTTGGCTATTCGGAGACTTTTATGTTTCCCTATAAATTTTAGAATTATTTGTTCTAGTTCTGTAGAAAATATTATTGTTATTTTGATAGAGATTACATTAAATTTGTAGATTGCCTTGGGAGTATGATCATTTTAACAATGTTAATTCTTCCAATCCATGAACACAGTTTATTGTTCCATTTGTGCCATCTTCAACTTATTTTATCAGTGTCTTACAGTTTTCAGATTACAGGTCTCTTTTACCTCCTTAGTTAGATTTATCCTTAGGTACTTTATTGTTTTTGATGCAAGTATAAATGGGATTGTTTTCATAATTTCTCTTTCTGATAGTTCATTGTTCGTGTTTAGAACTGCAACATATTTCTGTGTATTAACTTTGTATCCTGCATCTTTACTGAATTCATTTATTAGTTTTGTTATATATATAATTATATATATTTAATGTATATATATGTTATGTGTATAATATGTCATCTGCAAACAGTGACAGTTTTAATGTTTTCTTTTCAATTTGGATGTCTTTTATTCCTTTTTCTTCTGTGATTGTTGCGGCTAGGACTTCCAATGGTTGCATAAAAGTGGTGAGAGTGGGCATCCTTGTCTTGCTCCTGATCTTAGAGGAAATGCTTTCATCTTTTTACTGTTGAGTGTGATGTTGGCAGTAATTTTGTCATATGTGACCTCTATTATGTTGAGAGTTTTTATTACAAAAAAAAAATTGAATGTTTTTTTGAATGTTGAATTTTGAATGTTGAATTTTGAATGTTGAATGTTTTTTTGATGTTGAATTTTTTCAAATGCTTTTTCTGCATCTATTGAAATGATCATATGATTTTTATTCTTCAACTTGTTAATGTGGTGTGTCACATTAACTGATTTGTGGATATTGAACTATAATTGCATCCCTTGGGTAAATTCCACTTGATCATGGTATATAATTCTTTCAATGTATTGTTGAAGTCAGTTCGCTAGTATTTTGTTGAGGATTTTTGCATCTATGTTCATCAGTCATATTGGCCTGTAATTTTCTCTTTTTATACTGTCTTTGTCTGATTTTGGTGTCAGAGTGATGCTTGCCTTATAGAATGAGTTTGGAAGTATTTCTTCCTCTTCAATATTTTGAAATAATTTGAGAAGGATGAGCATTAATTCTTATTTAAATGTTTGGTCGAATTCACCTGTGAAGTTGTCTAGTCCTCTAGTTTTGTTTGTTGGGAGTTTTTTTTTTTGTTTTTTTTGTTTTTTTTTTTGCGGTCCGCGGGCCTCTCACTGCTGTGGCCTCTCCCGTTGCGGAGCACGGACTCCGGACGCGCAGGCTCTGCGGCCATGGCTCACGGGCCCAGCCGCTCCGCGGCATGTGGGATCTTCCCAGACCGGCGCACGAACCCGTGTCCCCTGCATCGGCAGGCGGGCCGTCAACCACTGCGCCGCCAGGGAAGCCCAGGAGTTTTTTTTATTACTGATTTAATATCATTGCTGATAATTGGTCTGTTCATATTTTCTATTTCTTCCTGATCCAGTCTTAGTCCCTCTGATTCAGTCTAGCTCTCCCTTTGCCCCATTCCAGGCATTATCCTCTCCAAAGTAATCACAATCCTGACTTCCACCCCATGGATTAGCTTTGTCAGTTTGTGACCTTTATATAAATGGATTCAAGCAGTGTGTATTGTCCCTGACTTCTTTTGTTCAACAGTGTGTTTGCAAGATTCATAAGTCTTTTTTCCTGTGGTGATAGTTTGTTCATTCTCATTTTTTAAATAGTATTCTATGAGTGTACCGTTATTTATTAATCCATTTTGTGGTTGTTAACTTAAAAAAATTTTGTCTATTATGATAGTAGTGCTATGAACTTTCCTAGCATGCCTTTTGGTAAAATTATGTATGTATTTCTCTTGGCTCTTTTCCTTGGAGTAGAATTACTGGGTCAGATGGTATGCATATGTTCAGTTTTAGCAGATACTGCCAAATAGTTTTCCAAGTGGTTCTACCAGTTTATACTCCCAGCAATAAGCAAGAGTCCAGTTACTCCACATCCTTGCTAATACTTGATAACATGAGTCTTTTTAATATTAACTATCTTGGTGGGTATTAGTGGTATCTCATTATGGTTTTAATTTGAGTTTCCCTCATGAATGTTGAGAATTTTTTATTGTTTTTATCGTTTGGATATCTTTCCTTTGTAAACACCCTGATCAAATCTTTTGCCTATTTTTCTATTGGTGTCTCTCTTCTTACTGACTTGTATGAATCTTTTGATTATATTTGCATTGAAAAAATCTTCTTCCACACTGTGACTTATTTTTTATTCCCTAATGGTGACTTTTGATTGACAGAAGCTCTTAATTTTTATGTTGTCCAACTTACCTATTTTACTTTTATATTTAATACTTTATGATTCCTATTTTGGAAATATTTGCCTATCCCAAGATTATGTTTCCTTCAGAATCCATATTTTTAAAAAGCTTCATGATCCTGATTCATTACTAGGTTTAAGATATTCTAATTTTGAGTATTTGAAATCTATTAAAAAATGTTACATACCAGAGAATGTGTCTCAGTTCTGAGTTAATAATAGTGAGGTTTGGACCAGTGTCAAGAATGTCTTCCCTAAAGCATTAAATAAAGGGAGAGGATTTTAAAAATAAGGTTCCATATTAAGGTCTGTGAAGGACAGACGAAGTAGACATAGAGTCAGTGAAAAATAAGCAAGGTCAGGTTGTTGTGTCAATATCAAAATCTGTAAGCAGCATCCAAAGTTCAAGGTCACAGGTTAAAAGGGGAGAGGGCTAGTGGAGCAGAGCCCAGTGGGAGAAGAACTTGGGCCTGAAAGCCTTGGCTGTGTCTGGGCATGTCCTCTGTGTTCTCCAAGGTACATGGTTCATCGTGTCACCCTCTCCATAGCCTCCCCGCCTACTTTGACATGATCCTAGATCCACTGCTGATCGGCATTCTTATCCCATTTTAGAAAGTGATTCTGTTGTTCTCTTAAGGAGAAATACTTGGCTAGACTTCAGTGGGATAGGCTAGTAAAATATGTTATAGATTGGGAATTAAAAAACTAGTTTTTCATCCCAACTTGACCACTTACATTTTTCAATAAATTCCTAAGCTGATCCTTTTCAAAACAAGTAAAATGACCTTTGGAGCTACTTCTGAGACCTCAGGCTCTGGAGTCAGACTTGTGGGGTTCAGATTCTTGCCCTGTGATCTTGGGCAAATTGCTTAATTTCTCTGTGTTTCAGTTCTCTCATTTATTAATTAGCAGTAATAATAATATCTTTTCCTTTGGGTTTCCATGAGGATTAAATGAGTTAACATACGTAAAGTACTTATAGTTTCTGGCCCATAGGAAGTACTCAATAAATCTTAGATACTATGAGCCTATACTACCTGATTTAATAACACCTGTAATATATTTTGTGTTCCTTATAACTAAAATTTATATCAATGCACAATTAAGTAATTACATGTTAAGGTTATATATGCCATATACTCTGAACTTCTCAAATATTACTCATATATTTTGAATAATTTAGTCTCCACCCCTTCCTTATTTACTGTTTGACCCCAGAGATCTACAAGTACTATCCAGTGACTATTACTAACTTTCAGGACTTATAGGCCTGAAAATTGCCAGAACATAAGAGAAATCATTATCAGGGAAAATCATTCTTAGCTACAAAGGACAATGAGATGTTCCATATCAGCATTAAAGAGAAGTGGTTGCATCCTTGTCCTTCTTCAGGTAACCAGTGAGCCAGGTCTACATTTTGGCAAGGTAGGACACTAAGTTGTAGGAATCTGTAAATTGTGATTCCACGGCTACCAGGAAGGTGTCACCACACAAAACCACAACTACTCCCCCTGATGGCTGGTGCTAAGAATTCCATCCACAGAGCTTTGAAAATCACGTTAGCTTAAAACTACTTTCTTAGAGAATGTCAGTCCTTAATATTCTCTAGTATTTTCTGAAAGCACTTTTCCTAAGGGGTGGAGAAGATATAATTCTTCTTTGTAGATATATATGTAGAAGATATTATATCTTCTTTGAAGATATAATTCTTTGGATATAATCTCAAAATGAAAGTTGAAAGGATACCAGAAAGTTGGGGGGGAAACATTCAATATAAGAAGGAAGATACACTGAAGGCCAGCTTTGCTTGATTTTATAATTCTGTGTGAATCTAACACTGGTTACCTATGTACCTTGACAACAATCATATACTCACCCTAATGTAATATCTGGAATTGACAAATGATCCTCGTCTGAGCTGGGAAAGCCATTGTTTGCCCAACTGGAGAATTGTTTTAGCCTCTTTCATGACCTGTCATCCCATCTCATAAGCAAAATGTGCTCACCCTACTTCACTGATTCCAACATTTGAAATTTAGAAAATGTCAGAAAAGCCTTAGTTATCTCTAGCTAATTCAAATCTGACTATAAACCTTATAAAAAATTCCAGTTTTCGAAGGGAAATTCTTTTAGGAGAATGCTGGGCAAAATGCTTGTCCAAGTTGAAAGAATGGCCTGACTCTGTAGTCAGGCAAGTGATCTCTTTTGTAAGGGAGGTCGCAGCGAAATCATTCATAGCGCTCAGAGGTCAGCAGCAGAGCTCACTCCTGGCAAGCCTGAAGTATTCTCTGCCCCAGAGAGTTACTTTCTAATTACTAAAAACATGATACGGTAGAAACAAATGTTGTTGGCTCCAACTAAGCATATAATTGATTGAAAAGTTCAGTCCCAGTGTAACTGTAAAGAAACAGAGTCTGTGGGACTGTTGCTGGGAATATGAAAATGGGTGGGGGCCAGATTTTCTCCTCCTTGTGGGATTTGGGAGTTAGATTACATGCTTTGTCTTTGGAAATTAAGAACTGTTGATATTCAAGGATAGTAAAGGAAAGGCACTTCCAGGAACGGAAGAGTGTGTAGGCTAATTGTATCAATATGGCCTATTGCCCCCAGGGCATTGGCTGCTGCAGCCATTTGATAGGACTAAAATGTTAAAACAGCAGATGAACGTTTACTGGATGGAAAAAGTTTATCCCGATGGCCAGTTCCAGTCTCTCGGTTGGAAAGAATGTTGGCTTCTTTCACTGGGGTATGCACCAGATGGAAAGTAAAATGGCCTCTGTGAAGTGGGTGGGTGGGTGAGGAGGAAAAAGCAGTCAAATCAGAAAGGGTCAGAAAGGGTCATGTGAGGAGGTGGAAGAGTTGAATGCCCTTGAAAAGACGGACCGAGGATTTTCTCAGCCATTGTTGTGCTGTGGTGTGCTGACACTCTCAACTGCGAGCTGCGGTCAGACAGATGCTCAGCCTCGCCGGCTGCTGGTGTCTCTCGGCGTGCCAAACCTCAGAGTGTTACTCAGTTATTCTCTTGGTTTGTCTAAACGTGGCAAGAGTTCCTGGGAAACATTGGAGTCCACACGACTTAGGCATTTGAACTGCGAGCCCAAGCTACATTTTTAGTCGTTACAGTAGCATATTTATTGTCTTTGCAGAGCAGAGACCAGTCACCAAATCAGAGCATGTCTGTTGCTTATGGCATCATTGTGACACAGGAATGCACTCTTGCCTTGGTTGTGAGAATTGTGGAGTCCCGGTCTGTGCTCCAGCTTTCTGCTGCTCTGCCATCGTCTCTAGGATCCTAAGGCTGTACCGTGCCCCTGGAAGTCTTCCCTGAATGGAATCTGGGCTTTGACCTGGGGACAAAGACAGAGTTGTGTTCATTCCTGCTTCTGCTGTTCCACTGACTATGATGATCTTTATGCTTCTTTCCTACCTCTTCCCTGCTCATTCAGTTCAGCTCATTTCATTTCATCAGGTAACCATTCACCCACTAGCAGGTGCCTGACCTGGGAACATAGGGAAGGCCTGTAGTAACTTATTTCTAGCAAACCTCAAGTTTCTTGTCTCTCACTATGTGGATTTCTTCTTCAGACTTGCTGTATTTGGTTCCTCTCTCTGCCATTCAGTAGCTGTGTGACATTGGGCAAGTTACCTAACCTTTCTGTGCCTCACTTTCTTCATTTTATGATTATTATGAGGATTAAATGAGCTAGTGAACGAAAAGGCTTAGAATAGACCCTATTACACAGTAAGCTCCCCATAAATATTACCTATTGTTATCTTGATCCTCTGTTTCATTGCCCAGTAAGAAGGCCCTGTTTTATATTGGATATCCTGTACTGCCTATTTTCACTTCATTTACACATGCATTTTATTTTGTATTGCTTTTCTCCTTTATTGCTCCAGGTTTGGTGCCTTAAAATAGCAGCTGGCTTTCGTGCACTTTGGGAAAAAGAATCACACCTTTTACTCTCTCTGTATACTACACAGTACTACCTACCAATCCTAGACATACAAAGGGTGCCCCCCATAATGCTTGTTAACTGAATGAAGTTTTAGTGAAAAGAAAGATCTCTTCTTAGTTATAACTTACATTGAAATTTCCTCAGCAAAGTGGCCCCCATACCTTATAGTTGTCTCCTTGTCTTTCTCTAATAATCTCAGTCCTTCCTCTCCTAAATATTCCTTCTTCCAACCTCTGAGTGTCTTTTCCTATTAGATAGAACCAGGGTCAAGGAATATGCTGTACCACAGTGATACCATTTGGTGTCTTCTTTAAAGCCATAAACCTGCCCTTATGAACTCGCAGGGCTTTCCTTTCACGGTCATTTTAGTCAGACTCTCCATGTCACTGCCATTTATCTTTCCACGTATATATTTCCACGTGCTACTGTTCCAGCTGTCACATTTGGGAGGTCCTAATAATAATAATGTACATGGAAATTTCACGCAACAGTTACCTGAAGTTGTAAAAGTTAGAGGCAGATGGAAAATCAGCCTCAGGGTTTATGAAATTTGACCAGAATCCATGAATAAGGGGGAGAACTCACCTCGTCCTCAAACTCCACATCAAGTTCCCTTCCTTCCATGCTAAGCTGTTTCTTCTGCAGTCGAAAAACTTAGATTGTAATAAGTATGAAGAGGGCAGGATAATGTGTCTGCAAAATGACATACTCATCTCTTAAAATGAGCCTTGCCCAGAATACAGTTTCTCTGCAAACTAGCCCCAGGAAAAATTGTTTAGCAGTCTTAGGAAGTACCTCCTCCAATAGGATGTTAGAAAGTATAATTTCTGAGTCAGCCTTCTCAGGGGTCTGGAGGCAATAGAATTATTTCTGAGAAGGGAAGTCTTCCCTCATCAATGGAGCTGTGATTGGTATGGATGACCTGTCATCCACTCTCTGTTCTGGTGTGTCTGGGCATCTCTGTCTTAGAAAAAAGACCCATTCCTCAGACATGAATATCCATAGCGGCAGCACACATAGGGCTGAGTAGACCTGACCAAAGACCAAATTCATGTTTCCCAGAAGTGCCGTGGATCCAGAGTGGGGAGTTATGCTGGACAGAGCCCTTGTGCCCCCATCTCCCTGTCCTCCATCTTTATAATTGCCTAGCTCCGGCCAGAGTGGCCCGCGTGCTGGTTCTACAGCTGTGGAGCCAGGTCATCACTGCCACCTTGGCCCACTGCATGGCGAAGAGCAGTGCTGTTCCTTCGTGCTCACAAATTGCCTTTGTGGGATCTGGCTTCCTTGGCTGCTTCCCAGAGAGCCCAGAGATGCTGCCTGAGAGTGCTGGGGTTCCACGAAGCCAACTTTGACCAACGGATGGTAGGGAGTGCGGTACACTCTCCTCTCTTCTGCCTCCGGAAGAGAGATCATATGATCTCTCTGCCCAATGAGCAGTCAGCTATGCTTCCCACCAACAGCGGCCAGGGGGCTAATGCACATCCTCACCTTTGCTCTCCTTTTTTCTATGTCACTCTCCCTGTTTTCCCCACACTATTCAGCAAAGGGGCAGCAAGCACGTGAGTTTTTGCTTTCATCTCTGTTTCTAGGAATCTAAGTACAGAGATACGAGACAAGGTCAGATCCTGAAATAAAATTGTTCAACCCCATTCATTCCAACCCAGACTGGCTTCCACCCCTACCATGCCACCAGTGGTCTTCATGTCACAAAATCTTCTTCATTTTCTTTGATTTTTAAGCATACAGCTTGAAATGTCTAAACATAAACAGCTGGCCTCGTTTCTTTTTGAAACCACCTGCTTGAAAACTGTACCTACAGGGACATGGAATGCGCTGTCTTCTGGGGAAACTTATTACATCTTTGAACATCCATAAGTGTTACTATGTTGTTATAAAATTTTCATAGCAAGCTAAAATTGTCCTCAACCCACCTGGAACTTCTATCCGTTAGTTTAACCATGCCCTCCAGAGTCACAGCAAACAGTTCTTTAGCCTTGTGAAGTCAGTTAGCTAACCTGACCCCATCAAAATTTTTGGTCTCTAAAAAAATCATCCCCAATTTCTTCAACTGTTCCTCATATATTATTTTTTAGAGCACTTTTAGAATTCTATTCTTGGTTTTCACAAAAAAATTTTCCAAGTCTTCAAAATGTATGTGACCCAAAGATGAACAAAATAATGGAGCCTCATGAGAGGAATAGAAAGAAAACTATACCAAGACACTTTTTCTTTGCAAGGTAAACTTCCTTTAATTGGTGGCATGTGTGAGCTTACATGAGGGCGGCAAGATGGGGACAGTGGGTCCAGTGGGCGATAACCTACCCTGGATCTTTGGTTTGGATTTGGGAGAGTAGGCTGAGCGCTCATAGTCTGTAATGCAAGTTTTTCCTGCAAGGAAAGTATATGTGAATCTGGCCCTTAAAAAGTAGTAAGCATTCCAGTTCAATCTCAAGAGTTTATGGCCTTAGAAATCAGAGCAGGAAGCTGGTATGAACTGGAAGAGATTAGGGCATGTGCGATTTAAATCATTCACTGTGAGTTAATCTTGATGGTGGGGAAAGCATCCTTTCTTCCATGGTAAGAAGATAAGAAGCAACGTTCTTTTTGTGCTGAAGGAAGGCAAGGTGTTGATAATTCTTCTCCATTCTTGGGGATGGTGTTGGAGGGACATGGGAGCAACCACAGCAGAGTGCCATGACCTTGAAATCACTGCTTGACATTCAAAGCTTAGATACCAGCCAGTCAGGAAAGTTCTGCTCCATTTCACCACATTTAGGGACAGATCTCTGAGCCCAGGAGGAGACGTGTATAAACATAGCAGAGGTAAAGGAGCCCTCGCTCTCAGCGTGAGACATTTCCTTGATGAGGAGTCCACAGGTCTGGTTTATATTTAGCTGCATCCTGCCATCATAGCCTATTAGAAATGAAACTACACCGACAACCAATGTAGAGGCAGCATGCCTCCCAACTGATGAGACATGTCAGTCTGGTGTTTTGCATTTTGAATAAAGGTCTTTAATAGCTACAACATAGCTGGCACTGGTTAAAAAAAGTAATAATAAGGGTCCACTGACTACATTTGGTAGCGGAAAAGATATTATATTACCACAAATATGGGGGAGAGGTGATATATTAAAAATCTCCAATTCATAGATTATTTTCTGAGAGTCTTATAAGAAATATCTCCTAAGTTTCCTGGAATAAGTGTTACAGTTTTCTCCATGATTCCTGCAGGTGTTCTTAGGACCATTGCCAATAGTTTAGAAGCCTGGGTTCTGGCCTGTTAGTGGCCTGGTTGGACAAAGTAATCATGTCTCTCCCCTCAACATTCCCAACACTAGGATGGAACCCTCACTCTGGCCGTCAGTTATCTATTCCGTCTCCATACTGCTCTGTTAGGAAAATCTTCCCACGGAGAAAAAACTTGTTTACCTGTAACTCATGATATTTGTCCAGAAAAGGTCAACAGAGATCAGATCAAGTTGGACTCTTGTTTCCCAAGTCACATGGGAATGTCCAGAAACCAGGGTAAGAGCTGTGGGCACTTGCAGTTGGGCTCAAGTTTAGTAAGATCTCCATGGTGCAAGGATGCCACAGCTGACATCTGAGTTACAAAGAGCTCTACCCTTCCTACCTCTGATTTATGCCCTCAACCAATGCACTCATCCTAGCTCTCTCATTTCAGTATAGGAACGGTGACCTACCTGTTTAATCATTATGGTAACTGAGGTCTGTTCTTCACTTGCTTGTTCTAGGCCAGTTCCTCTTTCTCAGAGCCCCCTGCTCTTCCTTTCCTCCATCTCCCTTGTATGTCTCTTGGCTTTACCTTTCTTTCCCAAAGAAAATCACACCCGAGGGATCTGCAGTGAAATGTTACTTCGTGAAAAATGAATCCAAGGCTTATATAGCAGGTCCATGGAATCTTGAGTTGAACAGAAAAGGCATCAGAGCTTACTTCACTGAAGCACTCAAAAATTCTCAAAAACTAGGCGCTCACAACTTTGGCTGGTTCCATCATTTTATCACTGGGCAACTCTGATGGTTAAAAAAAGTATTTCTGATTATTAGCAGAAATCACCTCCCTGTTTTTCTGACTGCTGGGACTAATTCTTCTGTTTGGAGTTATACTGAAATAGTCTGTTTCTGATTCCACAGAGCAGAGAAAACATGTAAAGATAGTCCTAAAGCCACAACTCCCTTCCTGTCATCCCTTCCCCTCCCTTCCCACCTCCTCCCTCTGCACGCGTGCACGCGCGCGCGCACACACACACACACTCTCTCAAACTGTGATCTATGCTTTCTCTAGGCAAAATAAGCTCAATTATTACAAATATTTTTCATGTGACTTGATAAACCATCAAGTAGCTTGCCATTTTGGTTGCGGACTCGAAAAAGTACTTGATTAAGCCTTGTTTCTACAGCCAATTTAGCAAAGAGGGTAACAGTGAGAGAGAAGGGTTGGGGGACTCGTGTTTATAGAATCCCAGATTCTTCAAATATTTGGCTCAGTTCAAGTTTTAGTGGGCCCCTCCACCCTTGGCCTAATCCACCCACAAATCACAGTTACACCCAGATACATAAAAGCTTCACTGCTTTATCCTGACCTGCTGTTAGGTTAGGGACTCATGGCTTCTCCTGCCATTGTTTTGCTCCTCTCCTTGGATTTTCAATACTTGGCAGTCATCCTTCCTCTGTAAGACAGTTGGGTTCAGTTCCATTCTTTCTGTAGCTGTACTGGAGATCTGGAGTATGAACTTTCCTCTTTAGCTCCAGGACTGCAGAATAGAATTCACGCCCTAGGCCTTGAGCCAGCAAGAGTTGCTGGAGCCACTAGGAGGAAATATTTGGGGGTGAGGAGAGGTGGGGGTTAAGGGAAGGGTATAGATAAGGAAGGAAAAATCGCTCTGTACTGGCCATGTACTGGTTTTATAGAGATTTATTTCAGAAAATATTGGGTCTCTGATCATCCTGTATTAATTCTTTTATGAGAAAAGCAGTATGGTGTCATGGAAGGTGCTGAATTGGAAAATAGAACTCTGTTCATGAGACTTCTAATAAGTTATGTTGCCTTTCTGGGTCTCCTTTTCCTCATCTACGGATAAGGACAAAGGCACAGACTGGCAGCTCTGTAAGGACGTTGTAGTGCTAAGGCTGTGTGATTCTAAGGTTTTAACACATAGGGACTGTGGGATAATAAGGTTAATGAAAAGAAAATCTCCAGGACTGAAGGAGTTAAGTACTAATTCCACATTAAAAAGCATTTGTTGAATATTTAACATTAAGTAGGGATTAGCTGTTAATCTTTAGCCAGGCTGGTTTCAATATTTGACATTTAAATTAAATAATTGTACCGCATTTAATAATAAAGTCACTGTATGTTAAGCGAATCCCACTTGGTTATTGAAACCATATGTTACTCTAACCGCTTTGTGAGGGATTCACATGTTTTCAATAACCAGCTGATCTTTATTTCATATAGAGCATAATGCGTGCACTGTACCATGAAGCTATTTATGTCTGCCCCAAATGGTTATTTTAAAATAAATGTATTGGGTTTGACTTCCCTACTGATCCAACTACCTAATGATCTATTTACCCATTGTACAGGTGCTGTCAGTGAAGGAGTTGTGCTTGTAACAGCCTGTCTTCCTGAGTTCTTATCGTGTTGTACCTGAATTGCCCGAGTTGAACAGTGATTACTACTACTGCCAATCAACCCTTCCCTTTGCCCAAGTGACACCAAGAGATTTTATTGAATGGATTGGCAGCAATGCAAACATACCTATTTTTAATGCCTCTCTGGGATCATAAAAGACATTGCTTTAAATGGAATACTTCCATTTCCATTCTTCTCTCACTCTAGCAAAATTAGTAGTAATTCATACTATCATATCACCAAATGTGATAGTATGAACGAATCCTTATTGTTTCATTGAACTCCATTTTCTCAAGTACTGGTAATTTGTGTTTTAGTGTGAATGTATTGACAGTGTACTTGCAGCTCTTGTTTATACCAATGATGCACCAGTTAGGGGGCAGGGATGAGTGACAGGAACAATATACCTGTGTCAAGGTATTTTAGCAGGTTTCCAGCCTACTCTTGGGTGGAGGCTGTTGGGGAAGGCCGCACAATTGCAGGAGTCAGTTATCTCGCTGAAGTGCTGTGCAAAGGCATAGTTTAAAATCTTCTAATCTTTAAAATTCTATGAAGTGCATGAGATCAGGGGATGCATGTACATTTTATGCTGTGTTTAACATTAGCAATGACATGCACTAGAAAAAAATCTGTGCAAGGGACTTTCACCTGCATTTTAAAGATGACCAATAATCCAGAACGTTTAAAGGTTTGCCCCCAAATCACATAGCTAGTTAGCAGTAGAGTTTGCAGCCAAACCCAGGACAGATCATTCAGTCCTTATACCACATTATATGGCTATCAAATTCTGCTTGTCTTTTTAAATCAGAAGAAAAAAACTTCTTTTTAATCAGCAAGGTAGAAGCAGTTGTAAGTCTTGGTCTTCTCATTCTGCTCTCAGATGAGCTATGAGCACTTTTCTCTGTCTTATAATTGTCTCCTGTTCTATCCCATCCTTGAGATCAGCTGTCTGATTGTGAGAACTTGGACAGAAAGACAGAGAGGTCAACATTGACCAAGGATTGGTTCTTCCTGATATCTTCATTTCTGAATCTCCTTCTTCTATCAAGGAGGCCACATGCTCTGCTTCCTGATATTACACTGTGGCCTGAATTTGTTGTAAATATGGTCTCACTCATTGTTTCTCTGAGGATGTGACACATGAGTGATCCTAGGACCTAAGGTCATTCTTCAAACTTAGGCTGAGTCTATACAATTAATGGGTGAGTCCTTCTAGAACTGTTCTGCCTGCAAATTTGAATCAAGCTAGTCAGGAAGAGTGTCGACTTGGTGATGTGATTGCAATGACTGATACCTCTAGGATTTTACTCTTGGTACTGATGAGTAGAACAGAACTAAAGTCAGAATCTGTGTTGAAGGGATGTACCGGAGACTTGAAATTAATTCATAATAATTCATCATCCAGAGCCTTTTAATTCATAATAAAGCATAACGACTACCAGGATGTAATAAAACCTTTTCAGAGAGAAAGGTTTTGATCGACGAAAGAAGAATGTAAAGAATAATGTAAAGAACCATGCTTAAATGGAATGAGGGGCGTTATGAAATCTTTTTGCCAAAAAATACAATCTGGAACTGATCAAGCTTCTTGAACTGTCAGTTTATAGGAAAAATGGGGACAAAAGTATGTATTAAATAACTACATAGGCATCATCTTGTGTGTGGGATATTTAACAGCTCAAACGATCCAGTTTCTTCAACAAATTAAATTGCAAGAAAAACCCTATTAATTAAAAGAGACATAATCAATTATAGCGTATGGACTTTGGGTACTGATTTAAACAAACCATCTGAAAACAAGATCAAACAAAAGAATCTATGAGATGATCAGAGGGGTTTGAACTCTGTATGATGATACTAAGGAACTACTGCTAATTTTTAAGTGTGTGGTAGGCTGATTAATGGCCCCCAAAATGTCCATGCCCTAGGTTTTGGTACTTGTCAATATGTTACCTTATATGACAAAAGGGACTTTGCGGTTATGGTTAAGGATTATCCTGAACTATCTGGGTAGACCCTAAATGTAATCACAAGGGTCTCTAGAAGAGGGAAGCAAGAAGGTCAATGAAGAAAATGTGACTGAAGCAGAGGTCGGAGTGATGCAGCCAGCAGCTAAGAAATGTCACTAGCCTTAGAAGCTGGAAGAGGTGAGGAATGGACTCTCCTATGGAGACTTGAAAAGGAACAACTCTGCGTGATGACACCTTGATTTCAGCCCCTTTAAGACTCATTTCCAACTTCTGACCTTCAAACTGTAGGAGAATAAATTTATGTTTTCATAAACCACTAAGTTTGTGGTAATTTGTTACAGCAGCAATAGGAAAATAATACAATGCAGTAAGTGTATTGTGGCTCTGTTTTCAAAGTTTTTATCTTTTTCAGGTTCATAGTACAAAATATTTATAGAGGAATAAAACAGTGTCTTAGATTTGCTACAAAATAATCCAGTGTGTAAGATGGAAAGAGTGTATATGGGGGGAGTATTGATGAAGCAAAGTTGGAGATGAGTTGATAATTTTGAAGCTGGGTAATGGGTACATGAACATTTATTATCTCTTTTCTTTGATTTTGTATGTTTCTTTGTTTCCAAAAGAAAAAATAAAGGGGGTATGAAGATATGTTTTCTAACTAATTCTTCCCAGTGCTGAATTGCCTGGGATAATCTTTCTGTCTGCTCTGATTCTTTCTCTTTCCCCCATCTCAGTGTTCTTAATGAATAATGAAGGGAGAGTTCTTGTAGAACTTGTAATGATCTGGAAGAGGTGGTAGAGGGGCGGAGTAGGTAATTATCATAGGATAGCCACGTCTTATTTGGATAAATCCATCAGACTTGGAACTTGTTGGTGCTGATGGATCTTTCATGTAAATGAAAACTGTATTAAAGAGAGAAGATAACAAATGCTACTCTATCTGCTCTCCATGGTGGATTTATTTAATTTGGCATTTTTCTAATTGTATGACATCTACTAGAAAAACAAAACTAGTCCCACTTCCTTTGTTTTCCCTAGATAAGAATTTTAATGTGTATTATTAGAGCAACCTCATGTCTAGTTTGCTTGCCTTTACATAGAAAAGTTTAAAACAGTGGTTCTCAGTAATAGCTGTGGGTCAGAATTAACTGTGGATTTTTGATTTTTAGTATAATTTTTAAGGTCACATCCAGTACTAAAATCAGAAGCTTTGAAACAATAGGGAACAAATTTTTAAGTAAAGAAGTGACATGATGAGATTTTGTTATAGAAAGAGAATTTTGATAGCAGTGTGAAAGATGAGCTATAATGGAGAAAAACAATAGAATCCCCAATTAAGGGAGTTTTATAGTAATAAAAGTAAGAAATGATGTGCCACTGAAACAAGGAAATGTGATTGGAGATAGAAAAGAGAAGGTGGATTTGAAAGAGATTTCTGAGATAGAAACAATAGATTTGGGTAATTTAAATAATGTGATGAAATGAGTATGGAAGACGTATAAGCCAGGGTAATTCTTGGTTCTGCTGTGATAACAAATAGAAACACAGAGAAGACTCTTCTCCACCTTCCCATCATCTCCATCCTTCCAAGTGTAAGGAAAAATATTCCTTCTGAAAGATCCTCATTCCTCTTTTTCAGTAAGGCGGGAAGTGGGACAAAATTTCCATGGCCTTATGCAATTTGGGTGTCAGGAAGGAAAAAACATAGTAGAGAGGTGCCTGGGAAGAAGCAAATGGTGTGGAGATACGCCTCCACTAGGTGGCCGGATCTTTTATTCCTCTTAATTCCCTCACTGTTATCATTCCAAATACATACCATTCTGCTCGTGTTCATACCTACCCACTTGCTATCAATGGAACCTTCCTGGTCACCTAAGTCTCCTGCTGACCTGGAAGATTGTCAGCAGCTTTGTACTTTCTGGATATGAGCATGACTTTGGCCATGCTTTTTCCACCTTCCCCTTCCCCAAGCTGAAAACCAAATGTCTGGTCCTTTTCTACTTCCTAAATAAATCACAATTTTAGGCATGACAAATTTAGAATGAGAATATGCATATTTTATTCCTATATAGGTCGTAGCTGAAGAATGTCTAAACAGGGAGTGACTATTCACAACCTAATTAACTAAAGTTCTGGATATTCTTTTACTGTCAAATATATTACCTGAGTTTTCCTTAGTTTATTTCAGCCAGAATACCCTGTTAGGAAGCGATGCTAAGCTTTAAATTCACAAGTACAAGCGTACTGGATCAGTATTTCAATAGAAGCCTATCTTTTGTCAGCATTTTCATGAAAAAGAAGGCTCTCATGAAAGTATATCGTGGTACTTAAGCTCATAATTGCCTATGCTTTGCCGTGAGGACAGGACTCTGATAAATGATTTCGGTAAACCTGAGCCTTAACATAGACTTCTCTATTTGGGGAAAACACTAAAGCTGTCACTTCTCATGCCGAAAACTGATGATGACTCACCATAGCTGGATGGATACCTTGGGAGTGAGCGGAAGACAGTGAAAGACCGCATGGCTGTATCTTGGGCCATTCCTTTTGAAGCTGGAGATTTTTTTTTTTTTGCGGTACGCGGGCCTCTCACTGTCGTGGCCTCTCCCGTTGCGGAGCACAGGCTCCGGACGCGCAGGCTCAGTGGCCATGGCTCACGGGCCCAGCAGCTCCACGGCATGTGGGATCTTCCCGGACCGGGGCACGAACCCATGTGCCCTGCATCGGCAGGTGGACTCTCAACCACTGCGCCACCAGGGAAGCCCTGAAGCTGGAGATTTTATTATCGTTTACTGTCAGCCTGTTCTACCATTATTAGTCAGAACCTGTGTTGACCAACTTTGCTAAATATAACGTTATGTTCTTTCCTCATGTTTCAGGAGAGGAAAAGTAGAATAGGTAACAGTATTTGTCAGACTACTTGGCTACCAGTTCGTCTGCTCTGAGTGAAAATTGTCTAGAACCTTCCTGGCATGCCCTTTCCTCACTTTGAAGGACAAGTGTTGAAACAAGGGGTTTCTTGGGACCCTCTTAACAACAGGAGTGTCTTAGGGAGCACCATGATACCAACTTCTGCTTAAAGCCCCAGCAGCTTGTGCTATGATGCCCCTCGGGTTCTTCACAAAGATTCCCAGTAACATTTTCATGGGAATGGCTCTCACCATGAAGGCAGACCTGGCTTGCTGTGTGCCACTCAAGGCTTTGCACACCAGTGCTTCTGGATGGCCACAGGGGTGATTATAGCAGGCCCCTCCAGCGTTTCTTATTGGTGACCATTTACACAGGATATTCTTTGCCTTTGCTATTTGTCCTGATCCATCACTAGACAGTTTCTTCCTCTAATATCAATGATGGTCTTGCCATTTTTTGAAAATGACCCATTTTTCCTATTCTAGTCCTCAAAATACCATGAGTATAGTATAAGGGATTCGCATAGTATAGTCATAGGTGATTGCTGTGGCCCCTTCCTGCACTCAGCAGTTAATACTCTTTTGACTTTTACTGTTGTCATCAAATAATGGAATTTATTAAGCGCCCAAATATAAAAATGATGCAGCCTCTGCCTACTGATGATTATAACCTAGTTGAAGTTGTTTTGTGTTGTTTATTTCTTTCCTATTACTAAATCTTTTGATTTATTCATTGGGGAAAGAGTCATATGCATTATCTTGCATTAAAATACAGATGAGTTTCCAGTTAAGTTAAAGCAAAATTCAAGAATATAGAAATATCTGGAGTCTGGTCTCTCATTTTAAGCTTACTTTTGCAAGTTTGGTAATTGAAGAAAATCATAGCTCTTACTGTATAATTATCAATACTGAATTTTAGGTAATATGTAATCAGATTTTGTTGTCCTATGACAAACACCTTAGCAGCCCATTTTAGTTCATCACATTTTTGCTATATGTGCTCATACCTAATCATAATTCCAACCACACAGCCCTCAATCTCTATAGTGTTAATAGCTGTCAGTCTTCTTTGACCAGTCACTATGTGCCAGGCGCAGTGCCTAGCATCTGAAATTTATTAACCTCCAGAATCCTCACCAAAACCCTATTCAGTAAGTTCTTTTATTATTTCCATTTTACAGGTGAAAAGGTCTTACAAAAATTAATCAACTTAATCAAGTTTTCATTTCTAGACTCAGGTATGTTTGGCTTTAAAACATATGCTTGTCACCACCATGTTTTACTGTCTAATCATGAAACTAGAAAGTCATTGTCAAGCTAGGATGAACCTTAGGAACTCTGTCTTACAATCGCTGAAACAACTCACTGGTAAATATTCTTGAGGAGAAGGACTCAATGAGTGTAATCATGATTTTTGGTACCCACAGCAGAAGGCATGTTGTAGTAAAGGTCCCTGGGTTTCAGAACCAACCTAGCTACACCGCATCCCTTCCATTGTTAAGTGTCGGTGAGTTCACTGTCAAACCCCTGACCCCTCCCTTCTTCTAAAGGAGCTGGAGTTGGAAAAGGCAGCCTCCAATTGTTGAAGGACAGGTCTCCTGGGATTATTTGAAGTGAGGACCAAGTGGGCCACTAGGTTACCTCTGACTCAGCATTGTCAGCTTCAGGTTCATCTGAGCAAATGGGTGCCAAGAAATATGCAGGACATTTTAACCTACTTTTTTAAAAAAAATTATTTATTTATTTAATTCATTTAGGCTGCGCTGGGTCTTAGTTGTGGCATGTGGGATCTTTGCTGCTGCATGTTTAGTTGCGGGATGCGGGATCTTTAGTTGCGGCATGAGGACTTCTTAGTTGTGACATGCGAACTCTTAGTTGTGACATGCTCGTGGGGTCTAGTTCCCTACCAGGGATCTAACCCTGTCCCCCTGCATTGAGAACATGGAGTCTTACCCACTGGACCACCAAGGAAGTCCCTATAACCTACATTTTCACAGTTAATGCTCTCAGCAACTCTGTCCTCACTTTAAAGAAGAGGGCATTGAGACTCTGAGTGGTAAGAGGACTTGCCAGTGGTAATGATTAGAATTAGGGACTGGCTGACATGAAACATTGGTTCAAAGCCTCGAGTCTTCTCAGGGCCCCTCATAGCTTCCCAGGGCACAAGCACCCCTTCTACACACCTCTGGAACCAGATCTGAACACTGTACACTCAGGTTGTTTTGAAGTTCATCAAACTCTCTGGAAATTCAACATTTTGCTAATTTTCTCAACTACGTGTTAGAGGAAGTTACGGTTTGCTCTTTCCCTTTGAGAATAAAATGCTTCCATCAGGTAGTGTTTTCAGAGTTTCCAGTGTCCTGAGATCTTAAAAGAAACTTTTTGCCATCTTAGAGTGGTCACAGCGTGGACAGCAGGAGCCCCGTCTGGCATTTCCACCCACCATGCTGACTGGGGCCTGGATCCCATGCTCTTGTGATAACAGTCTTTGTTACCATGTCCTGTAGAACTGGCATGAGCTCTGGTCTGCCTTTTGCTTTGGATATTTGTGAATCAGTGGGATTTGTTTTCTGTTCAACTGCTTGGTCACAAGGGAGGGGTGGGAGACAAGGAAAACTCCCTCGCTTTCCCCATACTGGTCTGACCAGTTTAAGGTGAATAAGCCCAGAGAGATTTCTCACTTTCTACTTCCCACCATCAAAGTAGGCAGTGGATCCAGGGGTATGTTTGCAAAGGGCAGCTGCCTGGTGCCTCCAGGGCAGCTGAGCAGGAGTAGTGAAAGGAAACCCAGCCTGGGGAGACCCACAAGTGTTCCATTTCATCCTGAATTCAGACTGAGCTGTTCAAGGTCATGCACAGAAGCTGAACTAGTGACCCACAATTTGATTCCTACAGATTCAAGATGTTTGAAAGACTTTGCATCCTCTGCTCTCGGCTCCTGCCTAAACTTCCCCAGTACGGTCCTCTCTACCCCCCAAATTTCACACAACACCCAGTCCTTTGAGTTGTAAGAATGGCTTCAGTTTTAGGGGCCTCTGGGTGCCAAGGTGAACAAGTCTTTTGGGGGGATTATTGTCCCCTTTCGGATTAACATCACCAGACAGTTAAAATAATTTCTTATCGCTAGAAGTATTTTTAATCATTCCCAGCTTTATGCTTAGATGGCAGCTGGAGAGTATGTTCTTTTTAAAAATTTTTAAGAGATGATATTAATGAGATGAATAAGCTAGGTAAGGGTGAGCTTTCTGGAAAGAATGACTAACAATAAAAATATTTTCTCTTTTATCAAAGTGTTGCTGGCTCAAAGGACACAGGCAAGGGAAAAGAAAAGCAATAACAAACTGTAAGCAGGGAGAGACTGACTCTGAGATCACCTTACCCTGAATCACTGCAGAAGGCAACGCTAAATACTCAGAGTAAACACCACCACTAGCACCGATCCCCATGGTTTCTTGGTCCTCCTAGCCAGCACAATCTTTCAGCCTGAGTCCTGACTGATAGCCTTTTACCTGTATATTTCTTTTGCTTTTTTAATCTCACGTACTTTTTTAACCTGGTATTATATGTGACATTCTGTTAACTTTTAAATTCTTTTGGAATAAGGTGAGAATATAAATAAAAACAGATACTTTACGTGTGTATATATATAAATTGTACACATAAATGATATATTTATATAAGTATAAAACAGATTAACAAATTAATAACATAATAGCTTATTCACCAGTAGTGGACCTTCTCTGTCTCCGAGGTATATTAATGTACTTGTTCTCCACCTGCTTGTAATTTAGAAAAGCTAGGGAAATTTTGAATATATGGTTTCACAGTCCAGACCTACTAAATCAGTATCTGTCTGTCTGTCTGTCTATCTATCATCTATCTTATCTCTGTGGATTTAATCTCTACAGGGGGTCAAATACCACTTGACTCCTTATGAGCAGTGATTGGAAAAGAATCATTGTGGAATTCCCTGGCAGTCCAGTGATAAGGACTTTGCACTTCCACTGCAGGGGGCATGGTTCCATCCCTTGTCGAGGAACTAAGATCCCTCAAGCCGTGCAGCACAGCCAAAAAAAAGAAAAAGAAAAGAATCATTGTTTCTTGCTCACTTATTCACCTCTATCATTTATTTATTCATTATATGACAAATGATTTTTAAAAATTCAAGGGATACAGAAACAAAGTAAACACATTTCTTCTTCTTAAAGAATGCATTACTTGATAACTCTGAGTCTTCAGAAAACATAGCTGAATTAATGCCAGGGACCCTGTAAGAAAAATCCCTAAACTCATACCCTTGAAGGAATTCCTCCATAGTTTGTGAACATGGTAGGGAATATTCCCATGGTTAATCTGCACTCTGGATTTTTCATGGCCCAAGACTTCATTTATAGTGTGAACAATCCCCTTTAATTAGCTCCATATTATTAAATAAGGAAAAATTGATTCCCATTAAATAAACAAATGGTAGATATGAAAAAAATCCAGACTATAATCTTGTCTCCTAGATATCTTCATCTATGCCTGGAAGAAGTCATTTTATTTACGCATACTATTAGTGTATACTATTTCATGAGAAAATCAAGATTTTCCAGTTTGCTTCTAAGAAAAAGCAAATGGTCTTCACCATGTTTGTATTTTGTTTGAGGGTCATAAGTGCGAGTGGCAGGCAACTCAGATGAGGATGTGTTTACACGTATAAAGTAAATGCAAACTCATTGTCAGAAACAAAGGTGAGTGACAAATTACAGTGCATGAGAGGAGGAGATCATTGAATCTTTTTGAAGTATACTTTACTCGTTCATCCCCTGGAATGATTCTTCACAATAGTGCACATTCTTACCCCTGTGCACCTGAGGAAGGCATGCATAGAAATGAAGAACACTCAGAGGACCACAGTCAGCATATCATCTCTTTCACCACTGCGTTATTGCTTGAGACAAAGGGAAGAGTAATTCATGTGTTATTTTCTGTCACAGCATTCCAGTCCTGCAGAAATACCTCCCCCTCCCCCTTAAAGATTCACATGGCACTTCTCCCTCACAGCACTGGCTACCAGCTCCTTGTTTTGGTTGTATGGTGGGGATTAGGGAACACAGATTCATCAATAAATAAATGTTAAGAGCAAGAATAGGATGGATTAGTGCAAGACACTAACAATCCAAAGATATTACAAGCTATAACCCATCTCTGCGGATACATATAGTAGTCCTGTTGAAATAACTATCATTTTAGTTAAGAACAATAAATCTCTCCTAGTTTAAGTGATAGGTGGTGGGCAAAAAGAAAAAAAAAATTGAGAAAACAGAATTCACATAATTTTGAAAGGAGAGAGTTGGCCAAATTCTAAAATTTAAAATAAGACCCACAATAATTGAACCCTAGTAGATAAAGTCCCTAAAACATCAACCCATCCCGGTGAGATGTCGCCACATAATTTGGGATCTCAGAGTTTACGGGTTCAGGATATTAACTTTCAGTTTAGTCCTTCAAGAATTCAAGGTAAGCATGCTATCTTAGTAATGGAACAGAAGACTCAAGGACTGTATCTGTGGCCTCTATAGTGTCATACAGGAGTATTTTTAGGAAGAATTCTTTGCATTTTATAGATCCACATTTTAAAGGCATGGCCATGAAAGGAGCAAGAGATTTTCTGATTTCCAGAAAACATCAATAGCTCTGCCATTTTTGTAAACTTCCGTTCCATCAGTCACTACGCTTCATTTTATTTTCTATTTTTAATTTTCAAGCCACTTTATTGAGTTATAATTGACAAAAAGTTGTTCATATTTAATGTATACAACTTAATGAGTTCAGAGATAAGATATACCCATGAAATCATCATCACATTCTATGCCATGAACATATCCATTCCCTCCGACTCTCTTCATTTATGATTAATGTTTTCTGCGATGAGAACAATTAACATAAGATCCACCTTCTTAGCAAATTTTGAAGTATATGGTACAGTATGGTTAATGATAGGCCCTTATTCACATAGATCACACCTTTTAAATGCTTACTGCATTAATATATTCACTTAACTTGTTTTGAGTTATTATACTGTGTTAAAATTTAATAGAGTATAATATAATACAGTAGAGAAAACAGAAGTAAGCTTTCTTTTTGAATTCTAAATTCACCATAAATCCAATTCCTAATCATTGCCTTCCTCCATCCCATCGCTAACTCAGCCATACATTTAGTAGGGCACAAAGACAGTACAGAGTGCTGGCTGGCCCCTCGGAATGGAGCTCTCCTAAACTTCAGTTCTCCTCCTGCAAGTCCCACCGCCCCACGTCCCCCACCCAACCCCGCATCCAGTACAAATTATTGGTTATCTCCTCTGTCTCATCCCATTATTGTTAAAGTTTCTGTGGTCCCTTGCCTCTCTTCTTTTCTAATCTTCTAATACTCACCATTCTCGTTTTCTGACTGCCCTTTCTCTCTCTCTTCATCACTTTTCTTCCTATAGTATTCATCCCCTCCTTCTCCCCACTTCACATCACTGCCCCCTCCTGCTTTTGTGCTAATGCTGTGTGGCTTTTGTAGCCAGCACCTGTTATTAACAATCTGGTAATCTTTTTGTTTTTTTTCCTGTGTGGTCAGCATAGTGAGCAAAGACATCATCTTATCTTGTTTCTGGTATTTGGCTCATGAACTGTTTTTGTCATAAGGTCTGGTCAGTGGCTTTAAAGTGTTTTCTTTCCTTATACTTCACCACACACACACACACACACACACACACACACACACGCACACACACACACACACACACACACCCCTTCAATGAAGAGATACAATTGGAGAAGGATAGAGTGGAGAGAAAAAATAATGTACCGGAACAGTATCTAGTATGAAGCAATGGAGAGACTAAGCAGTTAGATTACTCAATTATGAATTATTTCACCAAAAGAAAATCTCTCAGGAAGATCACAATTTACTTTTAAAAATTCTCACCCACTTGTGTGTAACTGCAGGCTGTTATATTGCCCTGGACGCACTAGTTGCCTGCATCTACTCTCCCGTGCATCCATTTTCATAGGTCCAGTTAGGGAGTCTTACTGGATAGGTTTTCATTTCCTTTGTTTTCATGATTATCTGGGGATTTCCATTATAATGTGTGGTTCTGTAATTTTTCTCCAATAAGACTAGTAAGCTATTAGATATTATATACATATATGTCTATGGATTGAGTGTGATGGATTCTTTTTAATGTTTTGTTTTGTCTTGAAAACAATTTTGTCTTGAAAACAGTTATAGTATGACTCCTTAGAAGGCTCTTTTTAATATGCAAAAACATCTAATCTGCTTGGAAAGGCCCCTAGGGGCAAAGATAAATAGAAAGTTTGTACTGTAAAATGACATGTAGATGTTTAGTAAAAAACAAACAAAATACCAGTTGGTGGAATGAATACCAGGTGGATCTCTGCTTGTGTAAAACCTTTATCATTTATAGTATATAGTCCACCAAGGCTCTTTATAATAGCTTAAAAGAAATATCTAAGCTGCTTTAGAAACATAATTGCCTGGAGAAGAATATCAGAATCAAGAGAAAAGTCTAAAAGAAGAGACTTTTGATCCTTTGAATTTTGAAATCTGACCCTGCTATTTATGTGATACCATTCTTTTCACTAAATGTAGCTATTTAGAATTCTTGTCTCTATTCAGAGGAAACCACAAAATAAATATTTCCAATTTACTTCTCTTTATATACTTTTCTCCCCATTTTTTTTTTTGTTGGTACGCGGGCCTCTCACTGTTGTGGCCTCTCCCGTTGCGGAGCACAGGGCTCCGGACGCGCAGGCTCAGCAGCCGTGGCTCACGGGCCCAGCCGCTCTGCGGCATGTGGGATCTTCCCGGACCGGGGCACAAACCCGTGTCCCCTGCATCGGCAGGTGGACTCTCAACCACTGCGCCACCAGGGAAACCCTCTTTATATACTTTTCACTTCGCAGACTGTTTGTTGTAAAATCAGTGCTTTCTGAACCTGACATTGGTATCACCTGGGGAGATCTTAAAAATACAGATTCCCAGGGTATACCCTAGCCCTAACTCTGAACCTTCAGGTGGGACCTGAAAATGTTTATTTTAACTTGTTGCCAGAGAGAATTCTTATGGAACCATTCAAACACCAATCTTAATGGTTTAGGAATTAATAAGTGGACCCTGAAGGAGACATGATGAAATGCTAGGAAGAAAAATCAGAATGGCTTCTCTGTCCATATACTACCACACACTCCCAACACACACACACACACACACACACACACACGAACACATAAATATGTGTGATGGCTGTGTGTGCCTGAGGGGACAGTAACTGAGCTAACCCAGAATACCCATGTCTGATCAATTCCAGTTACAGAAATAGCCGTGTATAAATATCCTGTCCCAAACGTGTTTGACCTGCCAAAGTTCGGTTTACTTTTCCAGTTGAAGTCCTCAGAGGACACAGTGCTCTGGTGAGTTTGCTTTGCTTTCAGAGTCCCTGGACTTCAGGCTATATTAGGGTCCTTCTGTCCCTGGGACATTTCCAGGACCTGGCTCCTCCAACAGCATTTTCATCACCGTCTGCTTGCGTCTCATCTCCTCCTTTGGGCCCTTCCGGAATCCTGGACTGAAAAGCACCCACCAGCTCAGGGATACAGACCCTGTTTGTCTGTAGACCTCACTGGAAAGCCACCTCTATTAACACATTGGTATGGGTGCCAGGAATAGTGGGAGTGAGTGTTTTTAGTCTTTTCTAACCAGCTGAGTTATCTCATTCTTTTTCCCAAAGAAGATTTAAAAAAAAAATAAACTGCTGTTTCATAACTTCAGTTTGACCTTTGATTTGGTGTAAACAAGAAAGAAAGGTGAGCAGGAGAGCAATAAGTAGCAGTTAGCTTGGAGAGTCTCCCCACTTTGGTTTTCATTTGTCAAGCACATTTTCCAAGAAGCTTTTAGGGGCCAGCCTGCCCAGTAGCCAGGGCTGTTGCCCCCTGTGTTGCCATTCCCTCCCAAACCTCACTGAGTTTTTGTCTCCAGACGCTTTGTCCCCTCTGCTGAGGAGGGGGGTTAGAACAAACATTATTAATAGAAACATGTAGTTCAGAGTCACTTCTGTGTTTGCTTAGATGCAAGCATTTTTAACAGCAACTCAGTTTAACCCACGTGATGCTATGAGGCTAGGCAGTGAGGCATGATGCCCAGGCAGAAGGCCGTTCCAGGTCAAACAGGCTGCCATCTACAGGCCAGTGAACAGGCAGGAGATGGTCTGCCTCCAGCAGGGGGTTAGCCACGTGAACACTAGCTCACCAGGGCTGGCTCACAGCGCCCCTGCTGGCACTCCAAGGGGACAGGACCTTTTCTCACTTGGCCTAGCTGAAGGTAGACTGTTAGCTGGGACCCTCAAGGTGGGCCATATCACTGTGGACAGATCTGGCAACTGACCTTAGCACTGATTTCTCATGTTAGACATGTGGAAACATATTTAATTGTCTCTATAGTCAACTTTGGGCCCCCTAACTACAAAAGTAACTTTTGCATTCAATATTTATATATTATATACACAGACTTGCACCCTAATTTATGGATTCTATATAATTAATAGCCATTATGCTATAATTTATCAGAGGGCTGGAGCTAAGACACAAGCTGTGGATTCTACTCATATCTTCTCATAACTGGGACCTGAGGGGACCCCTGTTCTTCATAGCAGCTCAGCTAACGTGAAAAACAAAAGATATTTATCTAGAATCAAAAATTTTAAAGCTGTCTCTAAATGTTTCTGAATTTTCAGCTGAAAAAGGAAATGTTTAGTTGTACCTATGAGCTATTTGGTTGTACATAAATGGAAAGAAACCCAAGTCCCTGATAATTCTAAATTTACTTTAAAAATGTAGTTATATCAATGCAGTATATATATGTGGACACCAGTATTATTCCACTTCAAATTGTGTGTTCTGTGTATGAACCCAAACACACACCTTGGGTGTTTACCTTTCCTGCTTACCCAGGCGAAGGATCCCCCCACTTCTCAGTCCACTAAGTGTTTGAGTAATTCAGTAGTCCTCTCCTTGGGTTTTGTCAGCAATCAGTAGGTTGAATTCTATCCGTCTCTCTAATGATCTCATGTGAAAGGCCACATAACACTTTCTCTTCCTTGACCCTCATCCTGGAAGTGATCCACACTTGGTAACTACTAGCACATCCTCCCACAGCATTTGTAATGCAGTGGGCCCAGCCATGGACAAGCATTTAATTATAGACGACCATCTGTTAAATTTAAACTTCATCTGCCAGCAGGTTCTTGGCAGTCGGAGGAAAGCTTTTCCTAAAGGGAAATGGGAATTGCTCATTGAATGGCAGCAGGGGAAAGACCTTCTTGAATCCTTCCCATTTTGACACATTCAGGTCTTCTGAGTCAATGCTTGAAAATAACTTCAGTGTCACTTGACTTCACAACTCAAGGAGAGTTAAATGTGCCCCAGAAATTTTCATCCACCTGGTATGGATTATTCAGGCGTTTTTTGTTTGTTTGTTTGTTTTTCCATACTAGTTTAGGCTTCAAAGACAGTAAGCTAAACAAATGACCTAAAGGACAAGAACTGACCAAATGTGGGCATGATTTCCCATGTAATTTCTGACTGTAATTTTATAGTTTGGAATCAGCCTCATATTTTTAAGTTAGAAAAAATACTAAAGTACACGACAAGGGGTTGACCATTCTTCTTTCTTAATGACACTTGGTAAGTCAATTCTTACCTACTTCCAGAATCTTTCAGTGGAGCTGCCATGCCACAGCTCATCTGGGAACAGCAGCCCAGGCCACTGTGTTTAGTGCTTTTCAGCCTCAAGATATAGCCAGAGGTAAGCTGTATCTTGACTGGATCAGAGGGGAACACCAAAGCCAGCAGCCCAAGGCTGTCCAGCATTTTATCATCTGGTTGATATAGAAGATGAACAGCCCTAATCCTCTGTGTCCAAATTACAAATCACTCTACTTCTTTTATTCTAAGGTGAACACCTCCTTTGTGGTATTTTACATACCTGGAATCAGGATGTCATACAGTCTCTGTGTGTATTTATTGTAATTATATTTCCTTCTCCTACTAGGTCATATTAAAATGATGGTACATTATATAATCAGTAATGTCTTTGAACCACGGTGATGTAGTAACTAGAAGTGGGAACCGAAGCTTCAAGGACATGAGAAATTCTTTGGGATAGTCAGGACCACAGTGGACAGTGGGCCAAAATATCAGTGAGAAGAAGGTATGAGTAGGTAAAGGAAGCTGGCCAGTGTAGAAAAATAAAAGAGGAAATGAACATGCAGAGGGACACTGGCCACATGGGCCTTAGAGGATACAGGGGCAATAATAACAGGTTTCCAAGTCCTCACAACAGTTCTTAGCCTTGAAGTTCCTCCAGTAGATTTTTGAAACAAAGACCCCTAGGAGAACAGGGGAGAAGGTAAACTTAACTAAGTCTCTTTTGCTTCTTAGCAAGATTCTGAGATTCATATTCTCAAAAGATTTGGGGGATCTTTGAGAATGATAGACTCCTATGCCCAGCCTTGTCTCTCATTACAGAAAACAATTGAATGCTGGTGGTTCTCTGGGTATTCTGATTGATAAAAAGAGCATAAAGTTGAAGTTCACAGCTGAATTCAATCCCAGTGAAGAAACAAAGACTGAACTTGAAAGAATGGTCCCCTCTGCAATGGTTGGCCAATGATAGGTTGGAAAATGGACTTTCAGGTATGTCAACATGTATGATGACAGAATCTTTTGGCCCGAATGAGCTCTGTGATTGATAGTTGATGGAACTCTGAGGCTAACTCAGTGAGGTAATTCAAGCTGAATCACACATAGGTGTTCACAAGTTTCTCTGGACAGCGGCCTCGATTGACTTTCTCCAATTACTCTATTGCAGCACCATGTTAAATGCATTACAACACTTACCACAATTTGTTCTTATCTTATTTGTCTGCTTGGATATCGTCCCTCTCATTAAAATATCTGTCTCCTTCACTGCTGTATTTTCAGCATTGAGTTGCACGTTATAGGTACTTAATATATATTTGTTAGATGTGGAAATGATAGGAAAGATAAGTGTAACTGGTATATTGAACATTGATAGAGAGCAAGTCGAAACCAATTTTATGGATTAATATATGTAAAGCTTTTTAAACGTAGTGACCACGGTGTTGAGTGACTAAATAATAATGACCATTATTATTTCTCATTATTGCCTATTCCAACTACTCTCTCAACTTGTTCTCCCCACCCTGGATGAAACCTTGGACAGGTTTCTTAGATTTTCTGGTAACTCCTGTTTTGGTAGATGTCCAAGTCTGTCTTTGTCATTGGTGTGTGTGTGTATTTTATAAAGACCCCACCTCATCACTCTAACCACAGTTCCCTTGATTCAAGCAATGCCTCCTGCAGTGGTTATTTGTAAGCTGCTCTCCATTCCTGGTTTTTGACCAGTCCCTCCTCTGTTGGGGTGTCTTCACTACCCAGGAAAACTTCTTGGCCTCACTCTCTCTCTGTGACCCCATTTGTCTCCTCTTCTCAAGAGTCCACATCTGACACATATCAAACTAGGAGGACAGGCTCTTCCCATGGCATCCACTTCTCCTGCTACTATGCAAGGCTAGCCATGGCCCCCAGCTCTCCCATTTAGATTTTCCCAAGTAGGGGTTGGATGCAGTTCCTATGTTCTCAAACTCCAAGGGATACATGTCAAGTTCTACACGTGGTTCTCTTCAAGTTTCTCTTCAGTTGACTTGAGATAGGGGAAGAACTCTCCTTCCCTTCCCCACAGGAGGGGATGGACATCACAGCATTCCGGAAATCTTCCCGTGACATTCTTCTCTACCTACTGCTTCAACTTCTCGTGTAGGTAAGAGGTAGTTGATAGGCAAATGTTGGCAGGACTGTTTTTAGAATCTCTTAGCTTGCTCTGCATAGATAGTCAAGTACCTGGCACTTCTTTTATCATTCTTGGCCTTTGTATCACATAAAAAGCTGGGAAACCAAGAGTCCCAATTTGACATCCTGTTACATGAATATAGATAAAAGTGGTAACTCCTATAAAGTCTTGTTACACAGCAATCTACAGTCAGACTGATCCTCATTAACAAGGGATTATCAAAGCCTTAATTGGTAAATTCTAAACTGTTGTCTATTCCAAGTCCTCAACCTACGGAGGGTTATGATTTAAAAGGGGTGGAAAGCTAAGGTACAGTAGAATTTGAGTATTTCTTTGCAACTGAGATTAGTAGAAGTCAACCAAATTTAAAGGATAAGATATACACTCCTGGTTTGTAAACACATGGCTGATGGAAACATGACAAATCTAATTTAAATTTCATGAACAAAAACTGCTATAAGTTATTGATGGTGGCCATTCATATTATATAATTCTTTGCGCTTAGGCCTTTTACCAATAATTCTTCTAAAAGCTTGCCCAACCAATTACATTTTTCTATTAAGAGATCTATAGAGAGATAACGCTAACTTGGTAACGCTTTTTCCTTATAAATTAATAAATTGCAAATGTGGCTTTTTATACTCAAGTTCCTAGATTTGATCAACACCTATCAAACTTGAGTATAAGATAAGTTGACTCTGGCTTAGCCTAAAGAATATAGAGAATTTTGTAGGGATTTCTGACCATGACTTGGAATTGTTGGGTCTGAATTGGGTTTTGGCTTACTTTGCCTGAAGGTACCTGCAAGAAACTTTGAGCACAGATACTTGAGAGGTCAGTGGGAGAGGTATAACCTGGTACCTCATAGTGTTTTGGGAATGGTTTTTGAACACCCTAGCAAGGGTTGGATAAACACTGTTAAGTGGGCCATTTTAAGGGATAAAAGAAATGCAGGGTTCTGTTGGTGCTTTAAGCAATGGGAAACAGCCCCCAGGGCTAGACAGCTTTCTTCGGTAGGTTGTAAATGGTATATAGAGTGAGAGCTCATGGATACAGCAGTTGCCCAGATGAGGTGGGAGATCATGAGCAGAGGCCCAGGGAGAACAGCAGCATGTAAAGGGCCTGCTTGAACACATGTGAGGCTTCCATGGGGAAACCCAGAAATACTTTGGTGGACTTTTCAAGGGACCAAGTTCTTACAGTTCTATGAGTGAAGGCAACAAGCCTGCAGAATTTGAGTCATAATGTCAGTGTAAATTATTTTTGCCCACAGTTTGGTTGCATGAAGTTCTGGACCCATGGCACCAGACCCAACATAGTGGCGGTCAACTACTTGGTGCGTTCCTGCTAGAAAAATCCATCGCCCTCGCTCTGATCTTAGCAAGGTCAAGCCTGAAGAAAAATTGTATTATCTTTTTCAACCTATGTCCCATTTTTGAAAATCCTAGCTAAACCTATTATCCGATAATTAATATTTATACTTTAATAGAAGATACAAAAGAAAAAAGCCCTCAAAGATCTAGAGCTGTAACAGTGGAATGACATCATTTGTCCTGAGCGCCTCTCCTGAGAGGCCACCATAAGAGAAACTCCCTATTATGGGAGCCAGGAGCAAGGAGGAAGGTTGGACATAAGTCCAGGGCTCTCTCTGGAATAAGTGAAATAGACTTTAGTAAGTTCCCAACATCGAGGTGCTAAAAGCCACAAAATGAGTCATGCATTCATATATCATCAAAGATAAACTATTACCAAATGAATCAAAATTCTTAAGCCACTGAGGTAAAAGAACAGTTTCTGAGCTAACACGCTGTCTAGGCAAGCGTTGGAGTTTTCTCTTGGATGGGCTCCACTCTCAGCCTGCGTTAGTTGGCGGACTACACAGCTGTTGTCAGAGAGCGGCACAGGAAGGGAGACGCTGGGATTCCTTCTCCCAGTCTGATTGGTATGAGTGGCAAATAGTAAGCAACAGACATCTCACTGACCCCTTTCCTCTGATGGCTTCCTGATGGCCTGAAGCCAGCGGATGATGTGGGCATTGGCTGTTCGTCAGTCTGAGAGAGCCTTGCCCCGACAGGTCTGCTAAATTCTTCTGCAGCCAGGGTTTCCAAAGATACTCTTTATCGTGTGTGTGTGTGTATCTATTGAGGTATAATTTATATACTGTACAATTCATCTGTTTACAACAGTATATTCACAGAGCTGTGCAACTATTACCACAACTTTAGAACATTTTCATCACCCCCGAAGGAAACCCCATACCTATTACCAGTCACTTTTCCTTTCCCTTGAACCCTTCCAGCTCCTGGTAACCACTAATCTACTTTCTGTGCTTATGCATTTACCTATTGCAGACATTTCATAAGAATCATACAACACGTGATATCACACAATATGTGGTATAATTTGTGACTTGCTTCTTTCAGTATCATAATGTTTTCAGGGTTTATCAATGTATGTATCAGTACTTTATTCTCTTTTTTGAATAAATAATACTCCAGTCTATGAATATACCACATTTTATTTATCCGTTCATCAATTGATAGACATTTGGATGATTTCCACTTTTTGGATACTATAAATAATGCTGACATTAGCACTTGTTTACAAGTTTTTATGTGGACGTACGTTTTCATTTCTCTTGGCGGTATTCCGAGGAGTGGAATTGTTAAGTTGTATGGTAACTCAACATTTACTCTTTTGAAGAACTGCCAGACCATTTTCCAGAGCAGCTGCAGCATTTTACATCTCTCAGCAGTATATCAGAGTTATAATTTCTTCACATTATCACTAACATTTGTTATCTTTTTTTCTTTGCATTTTGTTAACATCTTTATTGGAATAAAATAGCTTTACAATGGTGTGTTAGTTTCTGCTTTATAACAAAGTGAATCAGCTATACATATACATATATCCCTATATCTCTTCCCTCTTGCGTCTCCCTCCCTCCCACCCTATCCCACCCCTCTAGGTGGTCAGAAAGCACTGAGCTGATGTCCCTGTGCTATGTGGCTGCTTCCCACTAGCTACCTATTTTACATTTGGTAGTGTATATAAGTCCATGCCACTCTCTCAGTTCGTCCCAGCTTACCCTTCCCCCTCCCTGTGTCCTCAAGTCCATTCTCTATGTCTGCATCTTTATTCCTGTCCTGTCCCTAGGTTCCTAATAACCTTTTTTTTTTTTTTTTAGATTTCATATATATATGTTAGCATACAGTATTTGTTTCTCTCTTCCTGACTTACTTCACTCTGTATGAAAGACTCTAGGTCCATCCACCTCACTACAAATAACTCAATTTCATTTCTTTTTATGGCTCAGTAGTATTCCATTGTATATATGGGCCACATCTTCTTTATCCATTCATCTGTCAATGGACACTTAGGTTGCTTCCTTGTCCTGGCTATTGTAAATAGAGTTGCAATGAACATTGTGGTTCATGACTCTTTTTGAATTATGGTTTTCTCAGGGTATATGCCCAGTAGTGGGATTGCTGGGTCACATGGTAGTTCTATTTTTAGTTTTTTAAGGACCCTCCATACTGTTCTCCATAGTGGCTGTATAAATTTACATTCCCACCAACAGTGCAAGTGGGTTCCCTTTTCTCCACACCCTCTCCAGCATTTATTGTTTGTAGATTTCTTGATGATGGCCATTCTGATGGCCAGTTTTGCTTTGCATTTCTCTAATGATTAGTGATGTTGAGCATTCTTTCATGTGTTTGTTGGCAATCTGTATATCTTCTTTGGAGAAATGTCTATTTAGGTCTTCTGCCCATTTATGTATTGGGTTGTTTGTTTTTTGGATATTGAGCTGCATGAGCTTCTTGTAAATTTTGGAGATTAATCCTTTGTCAGGTGCTTCATTTGCAAATATTTTCTCCCATTCTGAGGGTTGTCTTTTCATCTTGTTTATGGTTTCCTTTGCTGTGGAAAAGCTTTTAAGTTTCATTAGGTCCCATTTGTTTATTTTTATTTCCATTTCTCTAGGAGGTGGGTCAAAAACGATCTTGCCGTGATTTATGTCATAGAGTGTTCTGCCTATGTTTTCCTCTAAAAGTTTTATAGAGTTTGGCCTTACATTTAGGTCCTTAATCCGTTTGGAGTTTATTTTTGTGTATGGTGTTAGGGAGTGTTCTAATTTCATTCTTTTCAATGTACCTGTCCAGTTTTCCCAGCACCACTTATTGAAAAGACTGTCTTTTCTTCATTGAATATTCTTGCCTCCTTTATCAAAGATAAGGTAACCATATGTGCATGGGTTTATCTCTGGGCTTTCTAGCCTGTTCCATTGATCTGTCTTTCTGTTTTTGTGCCACTACCATACTGTCTTGATTACTGTAGCTTTGTAGTATAGTCTGAAGTCCAGGAGCCTGATTCCTCCAGCTCCATTTTTCTTTCTCAAGATTGCTTTGGCTATTCGGGGTCTTTTGTGGTTCCATACAAATTGTGAAATTTTTTGTTCCAGTTCTGTGAAAAATGCCATTGGTGGTTTGATAGGGATTGCATTGAATCTGTAGATTGCTTTGGGTAGTATAGTCATTTTCACAATGTTGATTCTTCCAATCCAAGAACATGGTATAACTCTTCTCAGTTTGTATCTTCTTTAATTTCTTTCATCAGTGTCTTATAGTTTTCTGCATACAGGTCTTTTGTCTCCTTAGGTAGGTTTATTCCTAGGTATTTGATTCTTTTTCTTGCAATGATAAATGGGAGTGTTTCCTTAATTTCGCTTTCAGATTTTTCATCATTAGTGTATAGAATTGCAAGAGATTTCTGTGCATTAATTTTGTATCCTGCTACTTTACCAAATTCATTGATTAGCTCTAGTAGTTTTCTGGTAGAGTCTTTAGGATTCTCTATGTATAGTATCATGTCATCTGTAAACAGTGACAGCTTTACTTCTTCTTTTCTGATTTGGATTCATTTTATTTCTTTTTCTTCTCTGATTGCTATGGCTAAAATTTCCAAGACTGTGTTGAATAATAATGGTGAGAGTGGACAACCTTCTTTTGTTCCTGATCTTAGAGAAAATGGTTTCAGTTTTTCACCATTGAGAATGATGTTGGCTGTGGGTTTGTCATATATGGCCTTTATTATGTTGAGGTATGTTCCCTCTATGCCTACTTTCTGGAGGGTTTTTATCATAAATCGGTGTTGAATTTTGTCGAAAGCTTTCTCTGCATCTACTGAGATGATCATATGGTTTTTCTCCTTCAATTTGTTAATATGGTGTATCACATTGATTGAATTGCATATATTGAAGAATCCTTGCATTCTTAGGATAAACCCCATTTTATAATGGTGTATGATCCTTTTAATGTGCTGTTGGATTCCGTCTGCTAGTATTTTGTTGAGGATTTTTGGATCTATGTTCATCAGTGATATTCACCTGTAGTTTTCTTTCTTTGTGACATCTTCGTCTGCTTTTGGTATCACGGTGATGGTGGACTCAGAATGAGTTTGGGAATGTTCCTCCCTCTGCTATATTTTGGAAGAGTTTGAGAAGAATAGGTGTTAACTCTTCTCTAAATGTTTGATAGAATTTGCCTGTGAAGCCATCTCATCCTGGGCTTTTGTTTGTTGGAGGATTTTTAATCAGTCTCAATGTCATTCCTTGTGATTGGTCTGTTTATATATTCTATTTCTTCCTGGTTCAGTCTTGGAAGGTTGTGCTTTTCTAAGTATTTGTCCATTTCTTCCAGGTTGTCCATTTTATTGGCATAGAGTTGCTTGTAGTAATCTCTCATGATCCTTTGTATTTCTGCAGTGTCAGTTGTTGCTTCTCCTTTTTCAATTCTAATTCTATTGATTTGAGTCTTCTCCCTTTTTTTCTTGATGAGTCTGGTTAATGGTTTATCAATTTTGTTTATCTTCTCAAAGAACGAGCTTTAGGTTTTATTGATCTCCGCTATTGTTTCCTTCATTTCTTTTGGATCTGATCTTTATGATTTCTTTCCTCCTGCTAATTTTGGGGTTTTTTTTCTCTTATTTCTCTAATTGCTTTAGGTGTAATGTTAGGTTGTTTTCTTCAGATGTTTCTTGTTTCTTGAGGTAGGATTGTATTGCTATAAACTTCCCTCTTAGAACTGCTTTTGTTGCATCCCATAGGATTTGGGTCACTGTGTTTTCATTGTCATTTGTTTCTAGGTATTTTTTGAATTCCTCTTTGATTTCTTCAGTGATCTCTTGGTTATTAAATAGTGTATTGTTTAGCCTCCATGTGTTTGTATTTTTTTTACAGATTTTTTCCTGTAATTGATATCTAGTCTCATAGCGTTGTGGTCAGAAAAGATACTTGATATGATTTCAATTTTCTTAAATTTACCAAGGCTTGATTTGTGACCCAAGATATGATCTATCCTGGAGAATGTTCCATGAGCACTTGAGAAGAAAGTTTATTCTGTCATTTTTGGATGGAATGTCCTATAAATATCAATTAAGTCCATCTTGTTTAATGTATCATTTAAAGCTTGTGTTTCCTTATTTATTTTCATTTTGGATGATCTGTCCATTGGTGAAAGAGGGGTGTTAAAGTCCACTAGTATGATTGTGTTATTGTCAATTTCACTTTTTATGGCTGTTAGCATTTGCCCACTGTATTGAGGTGCTCCTATGTTGGGTGCATAAATATTTACAATTGTTATATCTTCTTCTTGGATTGATCCCTTGATCATTATGTTGTGTCCTCTTGTAACAGTCTTTATTTTAAAGTCTATTTTGTCTGATATGAGTATTGCTACTCCAGCTTCCTTTTGATTTCCATTTACGTGGAATATCTTTTTCCATCCTCTCACTTTCAGTCTGTACGTGTCCCTAGGTCTGAAGTGGGTCTCTTGTAGACAGCATATATATGGGTCTTTTTTTTGTATACATTCAGCCATTCTATTTCTTTTGGTTGGAGCATTTAATCCATTTACATTTAAGGTAATTTTCTATATGTAAGTTTCTATTACCATTTTTGTAATTGTTTTGGGTTTGTTATTGTAGGTCTTTTCCTTCTCTTGTGTTTCCTGACTAGAGAAGTTCCTTTAGCATTTGTTGTAAAGCTGGTTTGGTGGTGCTGAATTCTCTTAGCTTTTGCTTGCTGTAAAGATTTTAATTTCTCTGACAAATCTGAATGAGATCCTTGCTGGGTAGAGTAATCTTGGTTGTAGGTTTTTCCCTTTCATCACTTTAAATATGTCCTGCCACTCCCTTCTTGGTTGCAGAGTTTCTGGTGAAATATCAGCTGTTATCCTTTGTGGGGATTCCCTTGTATGTTATTTGTTGTTTTTCCCTTGCTGCCTTTAATATTTTTTCTTTGTGTTTAATTCTTGATAGTTTGACTAATATGTGTCTTGGCATATTTCTCCTTAGATTTTTCCAGTATGGGACTCTCTGTGCTTCCTGGACTTGATTGACTATTTCCTTTCCCATATTAGGGAAGTTTTCGACTATAATCTCTTCAAATATTTTCTCAATCCCTTTCGTTTTCTCTTCTTCTTCTGGGACCCCTATAATTCGAATGTTGATGCATTTAATGTTGCCCCAGAGATCTCTGAGAGTGTCCTCAATCCTCTGTTCTTTTCATTCTTTTTTCTTTATTCTGCTTTGCAGTAGTTATTTCCACTACTTTATTTTTCAGGTCACTTATCTATTCTTCTGTCTCAGTTATTCTGCTGTTGTTTCCTCCTACAGAATTTTTAATTTCATTTATTGTGTTGCTCATCACTGTTTGCTCTTTAGTTCTTCTAGGTCCTTGTTAAACGTTTCTTGTATTTTCTCCATTCTATTTCCATGATTTTGGATCATCTTTACTGTCATTACTGTGAATTATTTTTCAGGCAGACTGCCTATTTCCTCTTCATTTGTTTGGTCTGGTGGGTTTGTACCTTGCTCCTCCATCTGCTGTGTGTTTCTCTGTCTTCTCATTTTGCTTTACTTACTGTGTTTGGGGTCTCCTTTTCACAGGCTGCATGTTCGTAGTTCCCATTGTTTTTTGGTTCGTTTGTTTGTTTTTAATTTATTTATTTTATTTTTTTATTTTTGGCTGTTTTGTGTCTTCACTGCTGCACACGGGCTTTCTCTAGTTGCGGTGAGTGGGAGCTACTCTTTGTTGCAGTGCGCAGGCTTCTCACTGTGGTGGCTTCTCATTGAGGTCACTTCTCATTGCGGAGCACAGGCTCTAGGCGTGCGGGCTTCAGTAGTTGTGGCATGCAGGCTCATTAGTTGTGGCTCACAGTCTCTGGAGCACAGGCTCAGTAGTTGTGGCACACGGGCTTTGTTGCTCCGCGGCATGTGGGATCTTCCCCAACCAGGGCTTGAACCCGTGTCCCCTGCATTGGCAGGTGGATTCTCAACCAGTGTGCCACCAGGAAAGCCCGTTCCCATTGTTTTTGGTGTCTGCCCCAGTGGCTAAGGTTGGTTCAGTGGGTTGTGTAGGCTTCCTGGTGAAGGGGACTAGTGCCTGTGTTCTGGCGAATGAGGCTGGATCTTATCTTTCTGGTGGGCAAGACCACGTCTGGTGGTGTGTTTTGTGGTGTCTGTGACCTTATTATGATTTTAGGCAGCCTCTCTGCTAGTGGGTGGGGTTGTGTTCCTGTCTTGCTAGTTGTTTGGCAAAGGTTGTGCAGCACTGTAGCTTGCTGGTCATTGAGTGGAGGTGGGTCTTAACGTTGAGATGGAGATCTCTGGGAGAGCTTTTGCTGTTTGGTATTACGTGGAGCCAAAAGGTCTCTGGTGGACCAATGTCCTGAACTTGGCTCTCCCCCCTCAGAGGCACAGGCCTGACACCCAGCTGGAATACCAAGACCCTGTCAGCCTCACGGCTCAGAAGGAAAGGGAGAAAAAGGGAAAGAAACAAAGAAAAAAGTAAAATGAAATAAAATGAATTTGTGAGAATAAAAAATAATTATTAAAAATTGAAAAAAATTAAAAGTAATTAAGAAAAAAGAAAGAGAGAGCAACCAAATCGAAAAACAAATCCACCAATGATAAGTGCTGAAAACTATGCTAGAAAAAAGCAAACAACAAAAAAAACAGCCTGACAGAACCCTAGGGCAAATGGTTAAAGCAAAGCTATACAGACAAAATCACACAAAGAAGCGTACATATACACACTCACAAAAAGAGAAAAAGAAAATAAAATCTATATATCGTTGCTTCCAACGTCCACCGCTTCAATTTTGGGATGATTCGTTGTCTATTCAGGTATTCCACAGATGCAGGGTACATCAAGTTAACTGTGGAGATTTCATCCGCTGCTCCTGAGGCTGCTGGGAGAGATTTCCTTTTCTCTTCTTTGTTCACACAGCTCCTGGGGTTCAGCTTTGGATTTGGCCCCGTCTCTGCGTGTAAGTCACCTGAGCGCATCTGTTCTTCGCCCATACAGGACGGGGTTAAGGGAGCAGCTGATTCAGGGGCTCTGACTCACTCAGGCTGGGGGGAGGGAGGGGTAAGGATGCGTGGCGAGCCTGCGGTGGCAGAGGCCAGCGTGACGTTGCACCAGCCCAAGGCACACCGTGCGTTCTCCCCCCTGGGAAGCTGTCCCTGGATCACGGGACCCTGGCAGTGGCGGGCTGCAGAGGCTCCCAGGAGGGGAGGCGTGGAGAGTGACCTGTGCTTGCACACAGGCTTCTTGGTGGCGGCAGCAGCAGCCTTAGCGTTTCATGCCCGTCTCTGGTGTCTGCGCTGATAGCCGCGGCTCACGCCCATCTCTGGAGCCTGTTTAGATGGTGCTCTGAATCCCCTCTCCTCGCGCACCCTGAAACAATGGTCTCTTGCCTCTTCCTCAGCTCTAGACTTTTTCCCGGACTCCCTCCTGGCTAGCTGTGGTGCACTAGCCCCCTTCAGGCTGTGTTCACACAGCCAACCCCAGTGCTCTCCCTGGGATCCGACTGAAGCTGGAGCTCAGCTCTCAGCCCCCGCCCGCCGCGGCGGGTGAGCAGACAAGCCTCTTGGGCTGGTGAGTGCTGGTCGGCTCCGATCCTCCATGCGGGAATCTCTCCTCTTTGCCCTCCGCACCCCTGTTGCTGTGCTGTCCTCTGTGGCTCTGAAGCTTCCACACTCCCACCCCCACCCCCGCCCCCGCCACCTGCAGTCTCCACCCACCCGCGAAGGGGCTTCCTAGTGTGTGGAAACCTTTCCTCCTTCACAGCTCCCTCCACTGGTGCAGGTCCCGTCCCTATATTTTTGTCTCTGTTTTTTCTTTTTTCTTTTGCCGTACTCAGGTACATGGGGAGCTTCTTGCCTTTTGGGAGGTCTGAGGTCTTCTGCCAGGGTTCAGTAGGTGTTCTGTAGGAGTTGTTCCACATTTAGATGTATTTCCGATGTATTTGTGGGGAGGAAGGTGATCTCCGCCATCTTGAAGGTCTCTCCCTCTATCTTTTTTTATTATAATCATTCTAGTGTGTGTGAAGCGGTATCTCATTGTGGTTTTTATTTGCATTTCTCCAATGGCTAATGATGTTAAGCATCTTTTTATTGGCTTTTTAGCCATTTGCATTTCTTTGGAAAATGTCTCTTTAGATCCTTTTAAAGATACTCTTATGTCCATGAAAATTCTAATGCTGAGTTTAGACTCTGTGCCTGGCCACAGCACAGCAGCATCATGAAATGCATACCAGTAACAGGACCTGTGAATGATCAGAGCCTCCAGCACAGCTGAAATGAGATGAACGGGAGAATGTGCTCATGGACAAAATATCAGAGCCTGAAGAATAACTTCTAGAACACTGTGATGGTAAGCATTATGCCTCTAACTAGGCTGCAGACCTTAATTATTCAATCAAACACTAACCTAGGTGTAATTAACATCTACAGTCGTTTCAAGGAGATTACCTTAGAGAAATTTCATTTATAGGTTCAATTTGTTTGTGACTTGAAGATTGCTCTCTGAAGTCTTTTTTAAAGTGCATCATGAAATGCATACCAGTGGGCATGATTTAATCAATTGAAAGGCTTTAAGAACAGAACTGAGGTTCCCTTGAAGAAGAAATTCCTCCCAGGGACTGCAGGTTTGACTCACAAAGAGCTTCAATCTGCCCTTCCTGACAGCCTACCCAAGGGATTTTGGATTTGCCTAGGCAGCAAGTTAAAGGGAAAGCCACAGTTATGTAGCATATGTATATGATTGTTACAAACACCAAGGAGTTTCTGACATTTCTAAAAGGGCTTCTTGTCCTCCCTGGTACAGAAGATATAGGAAATGTGAGTGATGGAAGACTGTTCTCTGAAAGTAGGTCTAACTCTAGGAAAAATTGTGAATTTGGTTACACCTCCCTTTCATGGCCTCACCTCCCAGATCACAGGTCTTCTTCTACCAGATTCCTATGCCTCTTATTTTCTAACTCTTGGCAGCAGCAGTAATTCTCAACTAGGAACATTTTTACCCCACAGGAGACATTTGGTCACATTTGGAGATATTTGTGGTTATAACAAGTGAGTGGGGTGCTAGTAGTCTCAAGTGGGTAGAGGCCAGGGATGCTGCTGAACATGCTACGATTTTCAGGAAAGCCCCCATGACAAAATGGCATCAGTGCCAAGGTTGAGAAACCTTGTTCTACAGGCTCACTGAATGTCTCCTGGCCCATAATCTACCCAGGAATTTACCTAGGAATCTTTGATGCTTTCAGGGGGTATCTGCGCTTTAAAAAAGACTTCAGAGAGCAATCTTCAAGTCACAAACAAATTGAACCTATAAATGAAATTTCAAATCTTCTCAAGGGAGATTATTGGTTTAGAACAGAATCTATCTACTGTTTCAAAGACTAGACCAGGTAGTAGGTCTGCATAGAGAGAAACTGATTCCCTGACCCTATGAACGGTGCTGTACAAAGACCCAAATAATATCTAAATGCCTTCCTTAGGAGAGAAGCCCTTGTTATTAACCATTGCAAGTGGTCTGCTATGTCCACATTTATTTATGATAGAATCTCAGAGTAGGAAGTGATTGTAGAGGTTGTCGAATATAACTGCCAATTTATTTGAATACCATATCATATCACATCTTATAGAGGATATCATATCATAATGTAAGGCCTATGTTATTCATTTCAGGTGTTGCTCAGCCTCAGTTCCAGGGCTAGACCACTCACTACCTTCTGAAACAACTTGCCTCTCATCTTCCTAAAAACAACTGTTTGCTAGAAATTCTTCCTAACATTGAGATGAAGTCTTCTTCAATTATGTTAAACCCATAGCTCCTAACTAAACATCACAAATTCTGAATGTGTAATTGTGTACCTTCTATTACAGGGAGATTCAAAAGGATTATGTGACTCCACAAATTTTAAGAGTTAAAATTTACTCACAATTGCTATCTCATATGAGAGGTGTTTCAGAACAGCTCTTTTTAATATTGAGGCTTACTGAACAAGGTGGGGGTGTGATGGTAGATGGGGTTGAAACGCTACGTATAATCAGGGCAGGCAGCAATAGAGGATGACACAGGCTGGGTGACTACTGGCTGGTTCCTAATGAGGTCCTCATTAATCCTTTGATATCTTCAAAATCTTGCTCCAGATATCCTGCCTTGAGCAAAGTATGGAGCATCCTTAAATTTTTATCCCACCTGGCTTTGAAAGGAAAGCCTTTTAGGGGCGGGGGGGATGTTTCTGATCCCCTTATGCTTACCTCATCAAAGTGTGTTTCGCTCTGCCTATTTGATGTCTGAGAGGCCTCATTAGGAGCTCATTTTATTAGCCCTGTTAAAAGAGTTTCTTTCCTATAGAAACAGGAAGTTACATTTTACAGTGTGTATACCCCTAAGGTCTCCAGAATCTAGACACGTTTGGAGTTCTAGTCTCCAGGTCTCCAAATGCAGACAAAACTCTTCCCTAAGAGGCTCCCCAGTGCTCTGGGAAATCAGTTCCACCTGAGGTCGGGCCTCTTGGCATGCCCACTTTATAGGCTCTGCTTTTCATGCAACCAGGAGAATGATTCCACTTTGGCATTTATAATCTGTGCTTTTGGTAACCTTGAATTCTCTGTCCCCTTTTAAAGGGCTCTAAAAAAAGATTGCAGTCTTGTAGGTCATTGGACCTAGTCAATAGCTTCCTGGCTCCTTCTTCAGAAAGGAGAAATGTTGGGAAACCAAAGTCATTGAAGTATTCGTGCCTTTCCACTTCTAAAATGGGAAAAATGAGCACTAGGCAACTTTTCAGGATCTAGGATCAAAGTGGTCAGTAGTGCCATGGATTCTTCTTTATTCTGCTTTTTTAGATCTGGTCGCTATATCTTCACGTCCCCCTAGGAACCTAAAAGGGGCTGGGTCATCCTAGGCATTCCCCTACATCCCCATCCACCTCTTGGGCCTTTTCCCTAGGATCTTTCTTGTGGAGTTTCTTCATCTTATCCATAGCTCCACTCCCTAGCACATAGTTCTTAGCTGAATTGTGTAAAAAGAAATATTTCCTTTCAGAAGATGTGGAAGGGGTGAACTTTTCCCCCTCATACTTGATGGAAATAAAAAGAAATTCTAAATTTCATAGTGTAATTTTCAAAGAGTGTTAGCAAATAGGAAATGTCCTACAATGGCAGAAACATGACTGTTGTAGACAGTAGTGAAGCCAGGGATCAAAGTGATTATTTCTAGAGCAGCTTTCTGCTCAAAGTCTAAAATTCAGTTTCCAAGCTTGTCTCTCTTCGGCTCCTGTGTAGGCTGTACATCTTTGATATTGTCCTAGGAAATTGTATTACAGGAGGCAGGAAAGAAAAGGTTGGTACTGATTAGAGCATTGTTTCTTAACCTTAGTCAAACCTTGATGTTACCACACCAGGGGAGAGGAAAATAAACTCCCGACCGAAGCAGCGCTTCAAAATTTGAAAGGAAAAGCACTAAAGTTGATCCTTCCACCTTGACTCATCCTGTGTCCCACATACTTGCTTCATTTCCTGGCAGAGCATAAAATTGTCTTGCACTGGAATCTTGCATCTGAGTAAGTCAGGGTTCTCTGCATAAACAAGCTTCCCAAGTCTTATTCTGTACCTTCACAGAGTATGATTATTTATGAGCCAATTGGGAAACACTTTTTTTATCTTCAACCAACAAAAATGACTTCATCTACATAAGGTGGTCAATATATTCAATTCCAATTTTGCATGCCTTCTCCAATTTTTCTTTCCCAAATTTATTTGTCTTCCATTACAAAACGTATCCAAGAGTAAAACTGATTTTTTAAAACATTTTCCTCTCTGAGCTTACGAATTTATAGAAACTTTATGTGTCCATTTGTGTCTGGGGGTTTCCTTCCTATCTTCACTCCACTACCATTTTAGCAGAATCTTTACCTATGCAGGGTCTGAAAAACGGCAAGTCCTGAAAATGTATTTGTTGAATGAATACACATCATCATATGATGTTTTAAAGCAACAAGGAGCTGGCATTGTAGGAGATACTTATTTGTCTCGGGTAATTGCTTGTATGAATCATCTTAGCAAACATTTATTACATGTCCCTTATGTTTCCAGAGAAGAAAAATAAACAGAAACTAAAGCTTTATGTACTTATAACTTTTTTTCTTTAGAACTATTTTTCTACATTCTCCCCTCGAGAATTTAAGTCCCTGTTTCTTTGCACCACATTGTGTTCTGACTTTCTTCTAATGAAAACAATAACAGCAGCCAGATATTTGTAGTCTGATCTGTCCTTTTTGATGCCTACACTGAATTTCTCCCACCAATCCCGGTGATTAAAAATAATCAGAACCCAAGGTATTGGCAACAACCTGGGCTTTGCTAGCCATTGACCTTTCTCCCACATGATCCAGTGGAAAATGAATTTTCTGCATAAGAACAAAAGACTCTATAACAGTGAATATGTCATCCTTTGATTTTTCTGATATTATGTGGATTTAAACAATTCAATAATTTTATAAAACTGGGGGGAAATGTGAAAGTCCTCATGACTTAAGAGTGTGACCACTAGAAGTCCTCGTTTCTTCAGCCTTTTCTTTTCTGGCTTAAAGCAGAGAGATGTTTAAAATCAGTTTCTTTATTTGTAAAATGGGAATAATGATGGGTGAAGTAGAGCAACATAAGTGGTTAGAGAACTGTGCATCCTAGATTATACTGAAAAGTGTGGTACAGATAATCAGTAGAATGAAAGGATGAGAAGAGTGTTGACGTAGTATTAGATAAAGGCTTCAAGGAGGTGGTACCTGAGAGTCAATGAAGACTGGTGATATTTGACACTAACACATTAGGGAGAAACATTCCAAAACCATAAAATAACAATTACTCATAGAGGTAGACGTGTTGAACTTAACTTTGAGAAGTCTTTCACCAGGGGAAAAATGGTTGGCACAAAACATTTTATATCTGTGTAGCTAAAATTAGCTCTTCCTGATAATTCCCTTGGAACATATCAAATATTTCTCCCCAAATCCCATCAGATCAAAGTCTGTTGGATGTTTTCTTTAGGACCAAGTGGATTGGTTTGTAGTTGGTACTTATTAGAAAATCGAGGCTGAAGATGACTTACTAAGTTGGCTAATGGACCAGACTAAAATCTTGTAGATCATAATATTTACAGTAAGAATGAGAACTATGGCTTAATTTTTATATAGATAATCTGCATGTTGCCTAAACAAATAGAAAACCCAGTTGTTTTCCAGGCAGAAAAAGAATTAAAAGGAAAATGAAGCACATTTTCTTTCTGCTTCACTCCTCAGCCTATATCCTCCTTGTTGAAAGCTATGTCCATTGGCCCATTCATGGAAATCCTTACAAAGTGTATTTATTGGGGAATTAACTTATTTCAATTCTATCAATTTCTCTTAGTAATTTAACATGTAGTCATTTGAGTCTATGTTATATAAAATGTAAATTGTGTGATAACTTCTTTCATCTTTGTTCATATCTTAAATCCTCAGAATCTTGGCTCAGGGACACTCTTAGGTAAAACTAAGTATAATTAAATCATATAGTTTCTGGAGGGGAGTCCAAGATAATTTCCTATTTTTAATAATGCCCATCTTTCAGAGGCATGTGATAGGCCATTCAACAGAGTCCTTTTGACAAGTTTGCTCTTAAATGCAGGTTTTTCTACAAGAGAAGCAACAACAAACAGCTGGATGTTTTGGTCAGTTTTGTCCAAAGACATTGAAATTTTTCCCCATTTGAGGCTTAGTGTAGAAAGTAAAGTATGAAATTGGATGCTCAAACCTGCAGTAGTGCTATTTTCAGACTTGAGTAAAACCATAAGAGGAAATTCCCAAGTCCTTTTCCCAGCTGATACTAATTGGCTTTCATTTCCCATGGTTCCTGGAGGAAGCAATTTAACATGCTAAGGAGTAACTTGAATGTTCCATACATCTTCCTGTTTCATTTGAAACCAAGATCTAGGATTCTAACTCATTCCAACCTTGTCCAGGTTACTGGGAAGATAGTTTTCTTATTTTACTATATTTTAGACGTCTTCTGTAACCAGAAGTACTCCAGGGACAACAGTTCCGTTCATGGACTGGGCAACTACATTAGCCTGTGCCAGGCTGACATTTCAGTAGAACCAGTCAAAGCCACCAGTGTCAAGGTAAAGAAACTAACTGCCAACTTGTTTAAATCCATCACCTTGTTGAATCCTAATGCCAAATTTGTCCTTGCTTTTTATTTTGTCCAGAATATCATAGACTAATTGTATAAGACCTACTGTTTCTTCAAGGCCTTCCACAAGTCTCGTGCTTTCACAGTATTTGTCCCAATCACAGCAAATTTGATAACAGCTGCTTCATTTAAACTCAGTGTATTATAAAAAAATCCATCAACACACATAGGCTACTGCATATTTGTTAAATCTTTTAATATATCTACTTCATTTTTCATTATTTCTAAAATATTTATTGGCTATTAATGTAGCACTGTCCCTATCTCATGGACCATATTGTCTAGTAAAACTTTTAGATGAAACGATCAATAATGAGAAAGTGTGAGATTGGTTCAAGATGGCAGAGTAGAAGGATGTGTGCTCACTCCCTCTTGTGAGAGCACCGAAATCACAACTAACTGCTGAACAATCATCGACAGGAAGACACTGGAACTCACCAAAAAAATACCCCACATCCAAAGACAAAGGATAGGCTGCAATGAGACGGTAGGAGGGGCACAATCACAATAAAATCAAATCCCATAACCGCTGGGTTTGTGACTCACAAACTGGGGAACAGTTATACCATAGAAGTCCACCAAGTGGAGTGAAGGTTCTGAGCCCCATGTCAGGCTTCCCAACCTGGGGGTCCAGCAATGGGAGGGGGAATTCCCAGAGAATCAGACTTTGAAGGCTAGCGTAATTTGACTGCAGGATTTCAACACGACTGGGGGAAACAGAGACTCCACTCTTGGAGGGCACACACAAAGTAGTGTGTGCATCAGGACACAGGGGAAGGAGCAGTGATCCCATAGGAGACTGAACCAGGCCTACCTGCTAGTGTTGGGGGGTCTCCTGCAGAGGCAGGGGGTGGCTGTGGTTCACCATGGGGACATGGACACTGGCAGCAGAAGTTCTGGGAAGTACTCCTTGGCGTGAGCCCTCCCGGAGTCAGACATTATCCCCACCAAAGAGCCTGGAACCTCCAGTGCTGGGTCGCCTCAGGCCAAACAACCAACAGGGAGGGAACTCAGCCCCACCCATCAGCAGACAAGTGGATTAAAGTCTGTTGACCAGGGGAACACCCAGCTCTACCCACAACCAGTGCCTCCCATCAGGAAGCTTACACAAGGCTCTTAGATAGCCTCATCCACCAGAGGGCAGACAGCAGAAGCAAGAAGAACTACAATCCTGCAGCCAGTGGAACGAAAACCACATTCACAGAAAAATAGACAAGATGAAAAGGCAGAGGATTATGTATCAGATGAAGGAACAATGTAAAACCCCAGAAAAACAACTAAATGAAGTGGAGATAGGCAACCTTCCAGAAAAAGAGTTCAGAATAATGATAGTGAAGATGATCTAGGACCTCGGAAAAAGAATGGAGGCAAAGATCAAGAAGATGCAAGAAATGTTTAACAAAGACCTAGAAGAATTAAAGAAGAAACACCTAGAAGAATTAAAGAACAAACAAATAGAGATGAACAATACAATAACTGAAATGAAAAATATACTAGAAGGAATCAATAGCAGCATAACTGAGGCAGAAGAACGGATAAGGGACCTGGAAGACAGAATGGTGGAATTCGCTGCCACAGAACAGGATAAAGAAAAAAGAATGAAAAGAATTGAAGATACCCTAAGAGACCTCTGGGACAACATTAAATGCACCAACATTCTCATTATAGGTGTCCCAGAGGGAGAAGAGAGAGAGAAAGGGTATGAGAAAATATTTGAAGAGATCATAGTCGAAAACTTCCCTAAAATGGGAAAGGAAATAGCCACCCAAGTCCAGGAGGCACAGAGAATCCCAGGCAGGATAAACCCAAGGAGAAACACGCTGAGACACATAGTAATCAAACTGACAAACTTTAAAGACAAAGAAAACTTATTAAAAGCAACAAGCGGAAAATGACAAATAACATACAAGGGAACTCCCATAAGGTTAACAGCTGATTTTTCAGCAGAAAATCTACAAGCCAGAAGGGAGTGGCATGATATATTTAAAGTGGTGAAAGGGAAGAAACTACAACCAAGATTACTCTACCTAGCAAGGATCTCATTCAGATTTGATGGAGAAATCAAAAGCTTTACAGACAAGAAAAAGCTAAGAGAATTCAGCACCACCAAACCAGCTTCACAACAAATGCTAAAGGAAGTTCTCTAAGTGGGAAACACAAGAGAAGAAAAGGACCTACAAAAACAAACCCAAAACAATTAAGAAAATGGTAATAGGAACATACATATCAATAATTACCTTAAATGTGAATGGATTAAATGCTCCAACAAAAGACACAGACTGGCTGAATGGATACAAAAAGAAGACACGTATATATGCTGTCTACAAGAGACCCACTTCAGACCTAGGGACACATACAGACTGAAAGTGAGGGGATGGAAAAATATATTTATATATATATATTTATAACATTAAATATATATATATTTATAATATTAAATATATTATAAAAATATATTCCATGTAAATGGAAATCAAAAGAAAGCTGGAGTAGCAATACTCATATCAGATAAAATAGACTTTAAAATAAAGACTGTTACAAGAGACAAGAAAGGACACTACATAACGATCAAGGGATCAAACCAAGAAGAAGATATAACAATTATAAATATATATGCACCCAACATAGGTGTACCTCAATACATAAGGCAAATGTTAACAGCTATAAAAGAGGAAATCGACAGTAATACAATAATAGTGGGAGACTTTAACACCTCACTTACACCAATGGACACATCATCCAGACAGAAAATTAATGAGGAAACACAAGCTTTAAATGACACAATAGACCAGATAGATTTCATTGATATTTATAGGACATTCCATCTGACAGTAGCAGATTACACTTTCTTCTCAAGTGCACATGGAACATTCTCCAGGGCACATCACATATTGGGCCACAAATCAAGCCTCGGTAAATTTAAGAAAATAGAAATCATGTCAAGCATCTTTTCTGACCACAATGCTATGAGATTAGAAATCAGTTACAGGGAAAAAAAGGAAAAAAAAAAACACATCGAGGCTAAACAATACGTTACTAAATAAACAAGAGATCACTGAAGAAATCAAAGAGGATATCAAAATATACCTAGAGAAAAATGACAATGAAAACACGACTATCCAAAAGCAATGGGATGCAGCAAAAGCAGTCCTAAGAGGGAAGTTTATAGCTATACAAGCCTACCTGAAGAAACAAGAAAAATCTCAAATAAACAATCTGACCTTACACCTAAAGGAACTACAGAAAGAAGAGCAAATGAATCCCAAAGTTAGTAGAAGGAAAGAAATCATAAAGATCAGAACAGAAATAAATAAAATAGAGACAAAACAATAGCAAAGATCAATAAAACTGAAAGCTGGTTCTTTGGGAAGGTAAACGAAATTGACAAAACTTTAGCCAGACTCATAAAAAAAAAAGAGGGAGAGGACTCAAATCAATAAAATTAGAAATGAAAAAGGAGAAGTTACAAGAGACACCACAGAAATACAAAGCATTCTAAGAGACTACTACAAGCAACTCTATGCCAATAAAATGGGCAACCTGGAAGAAATGGACAAATTCTTAGAAAAACACCGCCTTCCGAGGCTAAACCAGGAAGAAATAGACAATGTGAACACACCAATCACAAGTAATGAAATTGAAACTGTGATTAAAAATCTTCCAACAAACAAAAGTCCAGGACCAGATGGCTTCACAGGTGAATTCTGTCAAAACATTTAGAGAAGAGCTAACACCCATCCTTCTCAAACTCTTCCAAGATACAGCAGAGGAAGGAACACACCCAAACTCATTCTACGAGGCCACCATCACCCTGATACCAAAACCAGACAAAGATACTACAAAAAAGAAAATTACAGACCAGTATCACTGATGAATGTAGATGCAAAACTCCTAAACAAAATACTAGCAAACAGAATGCAACAATACATTAAAAGGATCGTACACCATGATCAAGTAGGATTTATCCCAGGGATGCAAGGATTCTTCAGTATATGCAAATCAATCAGTGTGATACACCATATTAACAAATTGAAGAATAAAAACCATATGAAAATCTCAATAGATGCAGAAAAAGCTTTTGACAAAATTCAACACCCATTTAAGATAAAAACTCTGCAGAAACTGGACATAGAGGGAAGCCACCTCAACATAATAAAGGCCATATACAACAAACCCAAAGCAAACATCTTTCTCAATGGTGAAAAACTGAAAGCATTTCCTCTAAGGTCAGGAAAAGACAAGGATGTCCTTGTCCACTCATCATTATTATTCAATATAGTTTTGGAAGTCTTAGCCATGGCAGTCAGAGAAGAAAAAGAAATATAAATTGGAAAAAAAGAAGTAAAACTGTCACTGTTTGCAGATGACATGATGCTCTACATAGATAATCCTAAAGATGCCACCAGAGAACTACTAGTGCCAATCAATGAATTTGGTAAAGTTGCAGGATACAAAATTAATGCACAGAAACCACTTGCATTCCTATACACTAACTGTGAAAGATCAGAAAGAGAAATTAAAGAAACAACCTCATTCACCATTGCAACACGGTGAATAAAATACCTAGGAATAAACCTACCTAAGGAGAGAAAATACCTGTACTCAGAAAACTATAAGACACCAATGAAAGAAATCAACGATGACACAAACAGATGGAGAGATATACCATGTTCTTGGATTGGAAGAATCAATATTGTGAAAATGACTATACTACCCAAAGCAGTCTACAGATTCAATGCCATCCCTATCAAATTACCAATGACATTTTTTACAGAACTAGGACAAAAAACCTTAAAATTTGTATGGAGACACAAAAGACCCCGAATAGCCAAAGCAGTCTTGAGGGAAAAAAACAGAGCTGCAGGAATCAGACTCCCTGACTTCAGACTATACTACAAAGCTACAGTAATCAAGACAATGCAGTAATTGCACAGAAACAGAAATATAGATCAGTGGAACAGGATAGAAAGCCCAGAGAAAATCCCATGCACCTGTGGTCAACTAATCTATGACAGAGGAGGCAAGGGTATACAATGGAGAAAAGACAGCCTCTTCAATAAGTGGTGCTGGGAAAAGTGGACAGCTACATGTAAAGGAATGAAATTAGAACACTCCCTAACACCATACACAAAAATAAACTCAAAATGGATTAAAGACCTAAAGGTAAGACTGGACACTATAAAACTCTTAGAGGAAAACACAGGCAGAACACTCTATGACATAAATCACAGCAAGATCCTTTTTGACCCACCTCCTAGAGTAGTGGAAATAAAACCAAAAATAAACAAATGGGACCTAATGAAACTTAAAAGTTTTTGTACAGCAAAGGAAACTATAAACAAGACAAAAAGAAAACCCTCAGAATGGGAGAAAATATTTGCAATCAAATCAACGGACAAAGGGGGTTAATCTCCAAAATATATAAACAGCTCATGCAGCTCAATATTAAAAAAACAACCCAATCAAAAAATGGGCAGAATACCTAAATAGATATTTCTCCACAGAAGACATACAGATGGCCAAGAGGCACATGAAAAGCTGCTCAACATCACTAATTATTAGAGAAATGCAAATCAAAACTACAATGAGGTATCACCTCACACCAGTCAGGATAGCCATCATCAGAAAATCTACAAACAACAAATGCTGGAGAGTGTGTGGAGAAAAGGGAACCCTCTTGTACTGTTGGTGGGAATGTAAATTGATACAGCCACTATGGAGAGCAGTATGGAGGTTCCTTAAAAGTCTAAAAATAGAACTACCATATGACCCAGCAATCCCAGTACTGGGCATATACCCTGAGAAAACCATACTTCAAAAAGACACATGCACCACAATGTTCATTGCAGCTCTATTCACAATAGCCAGGACATGGAAGCAACCTAAGTGTCCATCGACAGATGAATGGATTAAGATGTTGTACATATATACAATGGAATATTACTCAGCCCTAAAAAGGAATGAAATTGGGTTATTTGTAGAGATGTGGATGGACCTAGAGACTGTCATACAGAGTGAGGTAAGTCAGAAAGAGAAAAACAAATATCGTATATTAATGCATATATGTGGAATCTAGAAAAATGGTATAGATAAACCGGTTTGCAAGGCAGAAATAGAGACACAGATGTAGAGAACAGACATATGGACACCAGGGTGGGAAGGGGGTGGTGGTGGTGGAATGAATTGGGAGATTGGGATTGACGTATATACACTAAATGTATAAAATAGATAACTAATAATTACCTGTTGTATTAAAAAAATTAAATTTAATTTAAAAAAGAAAAAGAAAAGATATCTTAAAAAAATAATGAGAAAGTGCTGTAAGTGTTTCTATAGTGAGCTGTGGTAACCCAGGGAAGGAACATATAAAACATACAGGTTCTCAGAGAAGCATTTTGGGAGACATCAAATGTCTCCCAGTGAGCTGTGTAAATTTGGGAAGGATGAAGGGCATTTCAAAAGATAGAACAGAATGGACAAAGGCATGGAAATGTTTGAAGGATTCATGTATTCAGAGAATGGCAGGTTGTTCAGTGTGGCTGAAGTCATGTTAGGAATTTGGGGAAATAATGGGACAAAAAGAGAGTCAAGCCATTTTAAAGAGCTTGTGCCTTTTGGCAATTGAGAACACTTGAAGAATTCTAAGCAGATGAGTGATGCTATTGTAGTTAGATGTTAGAGGTACTGTGATAACTGCAGTATTATGGGATGGTTTGAAGAGCAATGAGATTGACAGAAAAGTACTCAAGCAGATAAGACTAAAGTTGATAAGGACCTGATCTAGGAAAAGAGTTAATTCAGGGAAACTTAAAGTGATAAAACAAACAGATTGCTAAAACATTAGCTATTGGGAGTAAGGGAGTGTGGGCGTTCTTGGATGACTCAAGGTTTCTGGCTTTTATCATTGGACCAAATACGTTACATGAAAATAAACAGAATAAAGAATGAAGAATAGAAGAAGGAGCAGAAAGTATGGGAAGGGGGTTTAAAAAATGAGTTCAGTTTTGAACATGCGCTTCCTGATGTCCGTTTCTGATGTCTAATAGGACATTAAAAGTAAATCTCAAGAGAGAAGTCTGACTAGAGCTTCTGTATGTGACTTATTAGCAGAGAAATGGCATTAAAACCATGAAATTGGATAAGATTGCCCAGAGAATGTAAAGTGAGAAAATGGCCAATGACAGACTTCTGGGGAATGCCATAATGTAAGCTGTAGACAGAGGAAAAGGGTGACAGAAGAGAGTGAAGTGTGGTTGGAGAGACAGGTAGAAAGTTGAATGAGAGCAGTGTCTAAAACTCCAGAGAAAGGAGTTAGATGATAGTCTTAGTTTCCTAGGAAACTAAACAAATTACATTAACAAATTACAACAAACTTAAAATGATAGAAATTTATTCTTTAAGAATTCTGAAGGCTAGAAGTCTGAAATCAAGGTATGGGCAGGGCTATGCTTCCTCTGCAGACTCTTGGGAAGAATCCTTCTTTGCCTCTTCTAGTGGCTTTCCAGCAATATGTAGTGTTTCTTGTAGCTGCATCATTCCAGTCTCCTCTGGCTTCACATGGCCTTCTTCACTTTGTGCATCTCTATGTTTTCTTCTCTTCTTATGAGAATACCAGTCATTGGATTTAGAGTGCACCCTAATCCAATACAACCTCATCTCCATTCTTTTAATTACATCTGCAATGGATCTGTTTTCAAATAAGGTCACATTTTGAAGTTTCAGGTGGACATGAATTTGGGGGGAACACTATTTAACCCACTACAATGGTCAATGACTATATCTTATGACCTTCACACATCTGTAAGATCCCCTGCCATCATCAGAAACCATGGCTTTTCTCTGGGGATTTCTCAGGTTTATCAAGGAGAAGATGAATTTATAGGGAAAAGAAGAGAGAGAAAGAGAAAGAAATAGATTCTAGGAGAGAGGAAGCAGAGTTGATGCCTACCCTTTACCAGTTTTCTTCCGTAGGGCACACTTAAATGCTCCCTCCTTTTGTGAAGTAGGAGCTGTGCATTGAAAATTGTCCTAACATTCTGATAATATTCCCCACAATATGAGGACAGACCTAGGAATGTAAATCAGACTTAGGTCCTTATAGCTCAGCAAGACAGAAGAGTCAAAAGAGTTGTGTGGTTGTTGGGTTGGGGCCCTGGGGTTCATATTCCCATGTGATTTCTCCTGGGTGTGGTATCCAGATTGTCCTTTTAAATCACTCTGGTCACTTTGTGGTTTGCCTTCCAGTTATTATAGCTGTATATCTTTCATCAATTAAGTCAAAGGAAGTTATTTCCCAGTAGTATTGAAGTAAGGTTAAATGCATGGCTGTTTTTATGCAAAGATAAACTTGTCTCTGAACTAGTATCTCATAAAAGACAACTCACACAATACATAGGTAATTGTGGAGAACTAATCCCAGATTAAAAAATGAAAACTTTATGGTTGACTATATTCTCCAGGTAAGTGTACTGAGGTTGTGACACATATTGGAAGAAAAGGTGACGAAGGCACTGAACAGTTACATTTTATCAGAGAGAAAATTGGCAGGTTTTCTGCCATTTTAGTAAACATCAAGACTGAGAGAATCTTTCTTTACCAGATATTTACCACTGCCCAATAAAAATCCAATAGCGGGCTTCCCTGGTGGCGCAGTGGTTGAGAGTCCGCCTGCCGATGCAGGTGACACGGGTTCGTGCCCCGGTACGGGAAGATCCCACATGCCGCGGGGCGGCTGGGCCCGTGAACCATGGCCACTGAGCCTGCTTGTCCGGAGCCTGTGCTCCGCAATGGGAGAGGCCACAACAGTAAGAGGCCCGCATACCGCAAAAACAAACAAACAAAAAATCCAATAGCAAGTCAAATCAGTAGGATTAGTCCCAAACAATTATTGGAATCAAGCCATCCTTTCTCTGTATCTTCTATTCAATACGTGTCAAGAGCAGTGGTGACCAAAATTTGTGACCAAATATGAATTTCATGGCTATTGCTATGTCTGGACTGGACCCTGAAGGTAGCTTTGACTTGACAATATTGTTACAAAATTTTTCATGACGTTTTAAACTGAAGGGTGTTCATCTGTCAAAGAATCATCATTATTATTGTCACTTATCCTCACCATCCCACCCATTCCTAAAAAAATTTTTTGCTCTGATGTTGTTTACTCTTAATAGAGTGGAAAAGCCCATCATGGACCAAACATAAAGGAATTTTGCTATTAACCTTCCAGAGGAACTCATTACATGTCAGTTTCAAAGGCAACATTACCACATGATTTTAGGAAATGTAGACTTTATTATAAGGACAAAATTATGTCACATATTTAACCACACTATCTAAAACAGGGTTTTTAAAGTTTGTCACTGGTGTCTAAATCACATTATAAATGTTTAACTTTGTAATAAACAAACTATTTTCCAAAATAATTGTCTGTATTATTTTTGTTTATTTTATAGTGATTGTTATTAATTTAAGAGATTAGGTAATTGTTTAATTTATATTGCCCAAATCACTGTATGATAGTTATAATTGTTCTATCCTGGCCAGCACTTGGTATTGGTAAATTTTTAAATTTAGACCGTCTAGTAGGTGTGTAGCGCTATCTCACAGTGGTTTTAATTTACATCACACTATTGAGTAATGATGTTGACCATATTTTCATGTGTTTATTGGCCATTTGCATATTTTGCTTCTCTCCTCTATTTTGTACTATTGTTTTTTTTAATTGAAGTATAGTTGATTTACAATACTGTATTAATTTCAGGTGTACAATATAGTGATTTAATATTTTAATAGATTATACTCCGTTTAAAGTTATTACAAAATGATGGCTGTACTTCCCTGTGCTGTACAATATATCCTTGTTGCTTATTTTTTTATACATAGTAGTTTGTATCTCTTAATCCCTTACCTCTGAATTGCTCCTCCCATGTTCCCTCTCTCCACTGGTAACCACTAGTTTGTTCTGTATATTTGTGAGTCTGTTTCTGTTTTGTTATATACCTTCATTTGTTTTATTTTTTAGATTCCACATATAAATAACATAGAGTATACGTCTTTCTCTGTCTGACTTATTTCACTGAACATAATACCTTCTAGGTCCATCCACATTATTGCAAATGGCAGAATTTCATTCTTTTTATGGCTGAGTACTATTCCATTGTATATGTATACCACATCTACTTTATCCATTCATCTGTTGATGAACACTTAGGTTGCTTCTATATCTTAGCTTTTGTAAATAATGCTACTATGAACATTGGAGTGATTGTATCTTTTCAAATTAGTGTTTTTTGTTTTCTTTGGACAATTACCCATAAGTGGGATTGCTGGATCATATGGTAGTTCTATTTTTAGTTTTTTGAGGAATCTCCATACAGTGGCCAGGACTTCCAATGCTATGTTAAATAGAAGTGGTGAGAGTGGGCATCCTTGTCTTGTTCCTGAATTTAGAGGAAAGGCTTTCAGCCTTTTACCACTGAATATGATGTTAGCTGTGGATTTGTCGTAGATGGCCTTTATTACGTTGAGATATGTTCCCCCTATACCCACTTTGATGAGAGTTTTTATCTGTTCCTGTCTTGGAAGGTCATATGTTTCTAAAAATTTGTCCAGTTTTTCTAGGTTGTCCATTTTGTTGGCATATAACTATTCATAGTATTCTCTTATGGTTTTTTTAATCTCTGTGATATTGGTTGTCATTTTTTCTTTCATTTCTTATTTTGTTTATTTGGGTCCTCTCTCTTTTTTTCATGATGAGCCTGGCTAAATGGTTATCAATTTTGTTTATCTTTTCAAATTCCAGCTCTTGGTTTCATTGATCTATTTTGGAGGGGTGTCTCTATATTATTTATTTTCTCTCTGATCTTTATTATTTTATTTGTTCTGCTGACTTTGGGCTTTGTTTTTTCTAATTCCTTTAGATGGTAGGTTAGGTTGTTTCTTTGAGGTTTTTCTTGTTTCTTGAAGTAGGCCTGTATTGCTGTAAAATTCCCTCTTAGAACTGCTTTTGATATATCCCATGGACTTTGGAAAGCTTTGCTTCCATTTTCATATGTCTCAAGGTATTTTCTGATTTCCTCTTTCATTTTTTCATTGGTTTTTTATTAGCATGTTGTTTAGTCTCCTGTGTTTGTGATTTTCCCATTTTTCTTCCTGTAATTGATTTATAGTTTCATACCTTTGTGGTCAGGAAAAAATGCTTGATACAATTTCTCTTAAATTTGAGACTTGTTTTGTGGCCTATCATATGATCTAAACTGGAGAACGTTCCATGTGCACTTGAAAAGACTGTGTATTCTGCTATTTTTGGATGGGATGTCCTGTAAATATCTATTAAGTTCAAATGATCTAATATGTCATTTAAGACCACTGTTTCAATAGATTTTCTGTTTGGATGATCTGTCCATTGATGTAAGTGGGTGTTAAAGGCCCCTATTCTTATTTGATTGTCGTCAGTTTTACCTTTATGTCTGTTTATGTTTGCTTTATATATTTAGGTGCTCATGTATTTGGTGCATATATGTTAATGAGTAATATCCTCTTCTTGTATTGATCTGTTTATCATTTTGTAATACACTTCTTTGTCTTTTGTACAGTATTTGTTTTAAAATCTATTTTATCTGATTAAATATTGTTACCCCAGCTTTCTTTTCATTTCCATTTGCCTGGATATCTTTTTCCGTTCCTTCACTTTCAGTCTGCATGTCTTTAGATCCAAAGTGAGTCTTTTGCAGGCAGCATATAGATAGGTCTTGTTTTTGTTTGTAATCCATTCAACCACCCTATGTCTTTTACTGGAGCATTTAGTTCATTTACATTTAAAGTAATTATTTATAAGTATGCACTTATTGCCATTTTGTTGATTGTTTTCTGGTTGTTTTTGTAGCTTTTGTCTGTTCCTTTATTCCTCTCTTGTTCTCTTCCCTGTGCTTTGATGATTTTCTTTAGTGTTATATTTGGATTTCTTTGACTTTATTTTTGTGTGTATCTATTATAGGTTTTTGATTTGTAGTTAACATGAGGTTCACGTATAACAATCAATATATAAAGCAGTCTATTTTAAGTTGATAGTCGCTTGAACACATTCTAAAGCACTACATTACCACTCCCTCTTCCATGTTTTATTTTTTACATCATAATTAACATCTTTTTATTTTGTGTATTCCTTAACTACTTATTATAGTTATAGTTGCTTTTACTACTTTTTTTTGTGTGTGTGTGGTATGCGGGCCTCTCACTGTTGTGGCCTCTCCCGTTGCGGAGCACAGGCTCCAGACACGCAGGCTCAGCGGCCATGGCTCACAGACCTAGCTGCTCCACAGCATGTGGGATCCTCCCAGACCGGGGCACGAACCCGTGACCCCTGCATCGGCAGGTGGACTCTCAGCCACTGTGCCACCAGGGAAGCCCTGCTTTTACTACTTTTATCCTTTAACTTCATATTAGTTTTATGAGTGGTTGACCCAATACTTTTCATATATGTTTGCCATTACCGGTGAGATATTTTTCTTTCATATATTTTCTTATATCTAATTATGGCCTGTTCTTTTCCACTTAAAGAAGTCTCTTTAACATTTCTTATAATGCTTTAGTGGTGATAAATTCCTTTAGTTTTTGCTTTTCTGGGAAACTCTTTATCTCTCCTTCAATTCTGAATGATAACCTCACCAGGTAGAGTATTTTTGTTTATAAGTTTTTTTCTTTCAGCACTTTGGATATATCATGCCACTCCCTTCTGACCTGCAAAATTTATGCTGGAAAATCCATTGATAATCTTATGGAGGTTCCCTTATGTAACTACTTGTTTATTCTCTTGCTGCTTTTAAAATTCAATCTTTATCTTTAACTTCTGACACTTTAATCATAATGTGTCTTGATGTAGATCTCTTTGGTTTTATCTTATTTGGGACTCTGTGTGATTCCTGGGCCTGGATGTCTGTTTCCTTCTGCAGATTAGGGAAGTTTTCAGCCATTATTTCTTCAAATAAGTTTTCTGCACCTTTCTTCTCTTCTGGGACCCCTACAATGTGGTCAGAAAAGATGCTTGATACAATTTCAATTTTCTTAAATTTTCTGAGGCTTGATTTGTGACCCAAGATTTTATCTGTCTTGGAGAATGTTCCATGTGCACTTGAGAAGAAAGTGTATTCTGCTGCTTTCAGGTTTACTATCCTATAAGTATCAGTTAAGTCTATCTGGTCTATTGTGTCATGTAAAACTTATGTTTCCTTATTTATTTTCTGTCTGGAAGATCTGTAGTGGGTGTTAAATCCCCCCACTATTATTGTGTTACTGTTGATCTCCCCTTTTATGGCTGTTAGTGTTTGTGTTATGTATTGAGGTGCTCCTATGTTGGGTACATAAAGATTTATAATTGTTATATCTTCTTCTTGGATTGATCCCTTGATCATTATGTAGTGTCCTTCCTTATCTCTTGTAACAGTCTTTATTTTAAAGTCTATTTTATCTGATATGAGTATTGCTACTCCAGCTTTCTTTTGATTTCCATTTACATGGAATACCTTTTTCCATCCCCTCACTTTCAGTCTGTGTGTCTCCCTAGGTCTGAAGTGGGTCTCTCATAGACAGCATATATATGGGTCTTGTGTTTGTATCCATTCAGCCAGTATGTGTCTTTTGGTTGGAGCATTTAATCCATTTACATTCAAGGTAATTATTGATATGTATATTCCTATTACCATTTTGTTAATTGTTTGGGGTTTGTTTTTGTGGGCCTTTTTAGTCTCTTGTGTTTCCTAGAGAAGTTCCTTTAGCATTGGTTGTAGAGCTGGTGTGGTGATGCTGAATTCTCTTAGCTTTTGCTTGTCTGTGAAGCTTTGATTTCTCTGTTGAATCTGAATGAGATTCTTACCAGGTAGAGTAATCTTGGTTGTAGGTTTTTCCCTTTCATCACTTTAAATATATCCTGCCACTCCCTTCTTGCTTGCAGAGTTTCTGCTGAAAAATCAGCTGATAATCTTATGAGGATTCCCTTGTATGTTATTTGTTGCTTTTCCCTTGCTGATTTAACTTCTTTCGTTTGAATTTAATTTTTGTTAGTTTGATTAGTAGTGTCTTGGTATGTTTCTCCTAGGGTTTATCCTGTATGGAAGCACTCTCTGTGCTTCCTGGACTTGGGTGGCTATTTCCTTTCCCATGTTAGGGAAGTTTTTGACTATGAACTCTTCAAATATTTTCTCATACCCTTTCTCTTTCTCTTCTTCTTCTGGGACCTCTGTAATTCAAATGTTGGTGTGCTTAATGTCCCAGAGGTCTCTGAGACTGTCCTCAATTCTTTTCATTCTTTTTTCTTTATTCTGTTCCTTGGCAGTAATTTCCACCATTCTGTTTTCCAGCTCACTTATTCGTTCTTCTGCCTCAGTTATTCTGCTGTCGATTCCTTTAGTGTATTTTTCATTTCAGTTTTTGTGTCGTTCATCACTGTTTGTTTGTTCTTTAGGTCTTCTAGGTCTTTGTTAAACATTTCTTGTATTTTCTCGATCCATGCCCCCATTGTATTTCTGAGATTTTGGATCATCTTTACTATCATTACTCTGAATCCTTTTTATTTTTAAGATGTTGGGGATAGGAGTTCATTAATTAATTTTATTTATTTTTGCTGTGTTGGGTCTTCGTTTCTGTGTGAGGGCTTTCTCTAGTTGTGGCAAGTGGGAGCCATTCTTCGTTGCGGTGCATGGGCCTCTCACTATCGTGGCATCTCTTGTTGCGGAGCACAGGCTCCAGACGCACAGGCTCAGTAATCGTGGCTCACAGACCTAGTTACTGTGCGGCATGTGGGATCCTCCCAGACCAGGGCTCGAACCATGTCCCCTGCATTAGCAGGCGGATTCTCAACCACTGTGCCACCAGGGAAGCCCCCACTCTGAATTCTTTTTCAGCTAGGTTGCCTATTTCCTCTTCATTTATTTGGTCTTGTAGGTTTTTACCTTGCTCCTTCATCTGTAACATATTTTTTTGTCATCTCACTTTTTTGATGGGTTTGGCTGTGTTCCTGCCTTACTGGTTGTTTGGCCTGAGGCTTCCAGCACTGGAGTTTGCAGGCCGTTGGGTAGAGCTGGGTCTTGGTGCTGAGATGAGCACCTCCAGGAGAACTCACTCTGCTTAATATTGCCTGGGGTCTGAGGTTCTCTGTTAGTCTAGCGGTTTGGATTTGGCACTCCCACCACAAGATCTCAGTCCCAACCCCCGACCAGTGAACCAAGATCCTAGTCACTCGGGGGTTCTTCCCGTCCCCTTAGGTGTCTGAGGTACCCCACCAGCACCTGGTAGGTGCCCTAGCTGTGAGGAGATGCGAACTCTGAGTCCTCCTACTCCACCATCTTGACTCTGCCCCTCATGAAGTTTAGAATTTGAGTTGACATTGACAACCAGAAATCAAAAGCATAATCTTGGCCTCTCTGTTAGAGGTGGGGTTCTACTCTGGGTAGTAGATTCCAGTTAGTAACTGGAGTCCCAGAGAAAGTCAGTTCTCGGTCACTTAATGCATAATTAGAATGACTATACTTGGTAGGTGGGGTAACTGCCGCCACATGGTGTCCCAGTCCTATGAGGTAGGAGCCAAAGAGTGGGGACGGCCCAATAACCTCTAACACTTCTCTCCACAAAGACAGTAAAAAAAAAAAAAAAAGCTTCATAGGTGCATGGTAGAGAATTTGGCAAATGTATTGTTTCCATCCTCTAGTACTCAGAATGACCAGGAACAGAACTGAAATACAAAGCCATGAGCAAGACTGAAGCCCCACACATGCTAGCCTTTGAATACAGAAACAAGCAGTGATGGTAGGAACTCAGCTTCCGTAGGATTCAGAGGACTAAAATTGTTCCATGTGGGACAAGGGAGCACTGAAGCTAAGCTGCTGAAACCACCCTGCCCTCATAAAAGAAGGCGGAAAAAACATTAGACCGACTTGAGTCTACAACTTTTAGCAAGCTGTAGGCCATCACTGCTGGAAGATATGGACAGAGTCCAACAATACTGAGACTGAAACAGGTGCCCACCGCTTAGTGACTGGATCTGAGGTATCCTCACAGTCCACACCATGGAGATACACTCACAGTGGCTCCAGTGCCCTTATGGCAAGCCCATGGGATGAGCAGAGGCAACTGTGGACTCTCTAAATAGGGGTAGTCATGTCCTCAGTAATAACTTATTCTCTGTATCTACTCTGGAGTTTAGCCGGAAGATAGAAAATAAAAAGACATATACGCAAATTTCCTTTCAAATTTAAACTAACAGCAAAATTCTAAAACATTAAGAAACCCAGTGTTAAAAAAAAACCAACAAACAAAATTAACCATCAAAACCATATTAATTCACTTTGTTTGAAATTAATTTTATGTAACAATTTGACAAAGACTTTAAAATAAGGATATAGAGTGCTCTGCATTTTAGGTGAAAGAAGTATTTCCTTTTAAAATGAGCAAAAGTTTGAGTTAAAAAGAAACAGGCTTCCCTGGTGGCGCAGTGGTTGAGAGTCCGCCTGCCGATGCAGGTGACATGGGTTTGTGTCCCGGTCCGAGAAGATCCCACATGCCGCGGAGCGGCTGGGCCCGGGAGCCATGGCCACTGAGCCTGCGCATCTGGAGCCTGTGCTCCGCAACGGGAGAGGCCACAACAGTGAGAGGCCCACGTACTGCAAAAAAAAAATAAATTAAAAAAAAAAACAAATTAAACAGGGTGAGTGTAAGAAGAGCTAATTAGAAATCTTGGGATGAAAAAGTACAGCCATTGATTTAAAAGCACTCAAATAACTGGTTAAACTCCAGACTGTATACATAGAATAAGTTAGTACTGAGGACATCCCTAAGAATGAAGATGAGGGGAAAAAAAGGTGAAGAATATGAATGAGCAGAACAGAAGCAAAGACAGATGCAAGGAAAAGCTAGATGAAGAAGCTCAAGCATACATCTAATAGATCTTCCAAAAGAAAATAATAAAATAAATGGAAGTAAAGTAATATTTGAAGAGGTAAAAGCTGAAGTTTTTTTCAGAATTAAAGAGAAATATGAATCTTTAGATTGAAAGTATACTCTAAGTACCAAGATGTATAAAATAGATCCACGTTGAGGTACATTACTGTGAAACTGCAGAATAACAAGGGTAGAGAGAGGGACCCTTAAAAGTTACTAGAGAGGAAAAGGCAGATTACTTATAAAGGGATAACCTTTGCATGTAAAACAGATTTCTTTATTGACAATGATAGAAGCCAAAGTACAATAGGATAATAGCTTCAAAATGCAGAAGGAAAATAACCGTCAATCTAGAATTGTATCAATATATAGAAATGAACTATCATTTAAGAACAGAGGCAAAATAATGGCATCAAAATAAAGACATTTTCATTTGTACAAAGCCAAGAGTTTATCATCCATAGCCCTCACTAAAAGTACTATTAAAGGATAAACTTAAACAAGAATAAAAGTGACACTAGAGAAACCACATGATACAAAACACATAGGATAGAAATTGATAAATTATGTGGGTAATGGTAACAATAGATTGGTTTAAAAAACAACATTGTTTCAAGGTAAAAGGCATAGTAAAATTTTGGCTACTAGACACATTGTTAAGACCTGTGACAAAATTCTTCTCTACCAGACAATAGCTGTTCTAGAAATATTAAGATCATGGTCCCACAGAAGCCTGATGTGCCCAAGCTCTCTGTAATTTAGTCTAGATAGAGAGAAGCAAGTCTCAAAAGGAACTGTGGTTAGGGCTTTTAGCACATGAGACTGACTAGAATAAAACACATAGAGAACCATAAGATTTTATTAGAGAGTTGCTTTGGCAAAAATGTCATCAGCCTTGAGTAAAAAAGACTGAGACTAATTGAGATGTGAAAAAATACCCATGGACCCCAACATTCTACAGGCAGGAAGCAAGCCGATAAAGCCGCTCAGTTGCCAAGAATGAAATATTCTCCAATGCCCTCTGCGGAAGTGATCAAAGAAGATAGTGGAAAAAGACAGGAGACAGCACAGCCAAGCACCATAGGGGAAAAAAAAATGGACTAGGGAGCCATTCCCAGGATTTTAAAGTGGAACCTAATCTAGATACATTCCCTAGCCTTAAGGAAAAGGAAACTGGCAACATTTGCCCATAGGATTCAAATGGCTATGGACCATTGACTGCTATGTGTCTCCACTTCTTTTCTTTCTTTGAATGGGAGAGTTTGTTGCAGTTATCCTGTCTCTGATTCATCACTGTATTTGGGGTGTGTGGGAGGCAGATAACTTGTCCTTTTAGTTTTAGAGTTACAACCAGATGTGACATAGTAATGAGATCCTGGGTTTAGAGCCTGATGCCTTGATTGGATGAATCTTTTGGGGTGTAACAGTGAAGGGCTGAGTGAAGTTTGTGTGTGGGAGAAATGTAATAATTGTAACCAAGAGGGTAGCCTGTGGTAGGTTTCATTATTATTCCCAATTTTTCACCCTACCCCTGAGTCTAAACCCATTGTCATAGGACTTTGCAGTTCTTCCTGCTAGAGGCAGAGTATATCCCCCATCCCACTGATTCCGACCTTGGCCATGTGTCTTGCTTTGACCGTTTGGATGTTAGCAGATGTCAAGTGATCAGGGACTAGAAATGTTCTAGTGAGGGTGGGCTTGCTCTTTTTCACTTTTTGCCCTGGATAGCCTACTGGTCCCAGAATAATGTAACGTGTGTGAGGCAAGCTTGACCTGAACTCACAGTCTGGAACCAAACCCAGCTAAGCCTAGCCAAGATTAGCCAAACTATAATGAACCCAACAATGTATGATATGTAAATAATTGCTTTTTGCTGTAATCCACTGATTTGTGGATTTTTAAAAAGAAGTATTACTGTGGCACTACTTGACTAAAATATTCTCTTGCTGCACAGAAAAATAAATTTGAGACAGTTTAAAGATCTAAATAAAAAAATGAAAAAAATTTAAATATCTAAGCAAAAATAAAGGAAAAAATTCTAAGAATGTCTTGAAGAATAAACCAAAAGCCCAAAAATTATTGATTAATTTTCCTACATTTAATTTTAAAAATCTGCTTAACAAAACACATCAAATATTAAGATAAATTACAAGGCACAGACTGGGAGAAGATATTTGAAATGCGTATTGCTTGTGCTCAACAAAATATTATTGTCCAGAATATATATAGGAATAGGACAGTAAGGAAAAGTTACAAAGACAATAGAAAAATGGACAAATAATATGAATATTCACAGAAGAATAAATCCAGTAGTCACATGGGAAGATGTTAAATCTCACTGGTAGTCAAGGAAATATAAAATAAAATGACAATGAGGCATCATTTCATATTTATTAGATTGGCAAAATTAAGCCAAAATTAGACAATACTAAATCTTGGTGAAAATGTGGAATGATGGACTCATATAATTATGGTGGGACTGTAAATGGACACATCTACTTTGGAGAATATTTGATATTGTCTAGTGAGAACTGAATTCAACATAATTCCCTGTCCTGGTGTTGAAGAACACTGGTACCAAACATACTTTTCTGTGCCTGTATTAGACAAGTCTGACAGGCATGCTTTTCTGTCTCTTTGTTAAGAAATACTTAGCTACTTGCTCCAGGAAATATTTTCTCCTGGAAGTTAAGACCATGAAGCTACAAAAATAACTTATGTATCAAGACTAATACCTTGCTCATCAAGGCTTACTTCAAGAGACTTGCCTCATGGTACCTACCAATTCAAAGCTGCTATGTCACAAACTCTGCCCAATCCAAATTAGTCCCCTGCAATGCAAGACATATGTGAAAATCACCTAGCCCAGGTCCTAAACCCATGCAAATACCATCTTCTAATTTCTCCATTTGGGGGCATGATTAAGACTCTGCCATAATAGTGGTTCTTCCAGAATACAGTAGGCCTAAGAAACTTAGCTTTCCTTGATCAACGGTGTTTTTTTCTTTTGGTGGGGGGGGTGTATTTCACGGGAGCTGATACTAGTAAAGTTGAAGATTCTTGTGGTATATCACTCAGGATTTCCATCTTCACATAAAAAACCTGAAGCAGTATAATTCAAATCATGCGTTTAGACAGATTAGTGAAATGAAAAATCAGTTTGGGGAATAACAACCCACATTTGCTTTTTTCAGAATAGGATAGACAGGTATGGACAAAAATGGAATGGAATGGAACAAAATAGAATGAAGAGTAAATAGTAAAAATTAGTAAAATAATAAAAGGTTGGTCTGTGAAACTGGTTTCAGTATCAACTAAGTGTATGTTTGTACATGGGTACATGTATGTATTATGCACTGCCTTAAATTAACCCTTTCATATGTATACAAGAAAACCTGTATTTGTTTATTGCACAAAAAAACTAGAAACAACCTCAATGATCATCAAAATATAGATAATAAATATTTATGTAGTAAATATCATACAGAAGTTAAAATGAATGAACTAGAGTTATATACATCAACACAAATAAACCTGAAAAACCTGTTGAGTGCAAAGCAATTTATACAATACATACATAATTATAAATAAGAAAACTATACTAAATATTGCTTGAGAATACAGTAATCCAGAAAATATGATGCCAAAGTATAAAAATTGGGAAAATCAACATAAAATTCAGGGCAGTGGTATTCTCTGCAAAGAGTGGGAGTGAGAGATTGAGGAAGCAGAGCATTGAGAGAGGGTAGTGAGAGGGAGTGAGAAAGGGAAGAAGGGAAAGATATCAAGGGGGGATAAACAGGGGGTCTTGAGTGTCTTTGTATTTTGATTTCTTAAAAAAAATCTGAGACAAATATGGCAAAATGTTAAAACCTGATAAAGCTTGGTATGGGTAACAGCAACAAAAATAGTAGCTCACTTAGAGTTTGCTGTGGTCCAGACACTGTTTTAAGCACGTTACTTTTTATTGGCAAAGCTACTCATTAAATCTTTACCTTGTACTTTTCAGTGTGGTGGAACTACTCCACAGTTTTAAAAATAAAAGCAGGGACAAAATATTAGCATATGAAATCTAAGCGGTGGGTATATGAATGTTCATTATGCTATTTCCTGTAATTTTCTGTATGGCTGAAATCTTTCATTAAAAAGCATGTATTTAAAAAATCAGTTGTTAATACAGGGCCAATAGTTAATCCTTAATGAGAGACCATATGACATAGGGAATGCACTGAAGTGTTTACAATGGCCTATGCACACATCTCTAAGGACTGTTCTTTTTCTCACCAGAGTTCCATAAAAATGTTCACTGTCATTTTGTAAAGAATCAGACTGGTTATCTCTAGAGTACAGAGATAGCTGTACTGTCTTCAGAGGGAACACAGGAAGTTGCATGAGAGCCATACTTGTCCAGCCTGTGCCATTCAGCCCTCCCTTTCTTCCCTCCTCTCCTGCAAATAACTGAAAGGAACACCCAGAAATGGTGACAGAGATGGGCTTAAAGTTCCCACGCCTTCTTTGAGAAAAGGGCTGGATCTAAAGAAAACAGACATTAGTAATACCACACCGTGTCGGCTGTGGAGGGCGGCGGGGGCAGGGCGCGTGAGGAAGAAAAGTGCTTCAGAGTAAAGCTTCATTTGCACAGACCTTTTTGTGGTCTTTATGTCTGGAATGTCTTCACCAATCTGTGGCTTAGATCTCAACTGGTTTTATTAAGAGCTGGAAGCAGTCAACATCAAAATCCTTCATAATCTTCTGATGAGTTAGAACTCGACACCCAGCTCTCTGAGCGGGACATGTAGCCTCTCTTTGAGTGGTTGTTTGTGCTGGCACTAGAGGCAGCTTGGCTCCACTAAGGATGAGCCTCCAGTTGGCCCATTGTTTCACAGAACTGGCTGGTTGTTTGATGAAACTGGCTGAACTAACCTCTTGCTTTGATATCGTGGAAATAGAGTCCAGTTCTCTTCCCAGCCAAGAAGTTGGCTAAAAGCCCAGCTTTAGATACAAAATTGGAGACGTGGATCCAACTCTTTAAGACTCTAAGCAACATCTTGTGCCTCTTGGTCTTTCTTTTAAATAAGTAAGGATTTTATTTTTTAAGAAAGGATGAAAATAATAAATGGGTTTTAAAAAATGGTTTTAAAGCCCATACTTGAAAGTATAATGTAGGGCTCAATTCACCATAAATCTGAAGTATTTAATAATAATAAAAATAGTAATGCTAATAGTAATACGAATAGCCTTTATGAACTGGTTTCTATGTGCCAAGTATTCTTTCATTTTCCTAACACAAACTGATCCTTATAACAACCCTATGAAATAGGTAACTATTTCTCCCATTTTATAACTGCGGAACTGAGCTCTGGAGAAATTAAATAATTTGCTGCAGATAGCAAAATCAGTGGTGGAGCATGTGGGGCTTAGAGGTGATGTAATTCAACCTCCTCCTTTCACATAGGAGGGAACTGGAGGTCTAAGCAGGGTGTCAACATGAGGAAATCCATTTAAGTCCATTGAAATTACATTCTTCTCCATAGAGAGAAGGGGATACATGCCTAGGCCTCCAGCCCAGCTAAGTTGACACTGGGTTCACACCTTTGCCTCTAGATGAGAAAACTTAGGACTAGAGAGGCCAAGTAACTTGCTCACAATCTGGCGTTTAGTAAATAGCAGAGCTGAGGTATAAGAGTTCATCTAAGTCTTTCTCTAGACTCTTAGCCTGATTTTCTTCTCTGTGAATTTGGATTTCTCCATCAATTTTTTTCTCTGATTTTAATTTGCTTTATTCTCCATGTTTTTCAGTTTTCACTAGAAATAGGTTTACACTCATATCCAGCCTCTTTTATTTATTTATCTATCTATCTATTTATTTATTTATTTATTTGCGGTACGCGGGCCTCTCACAGTTGTGGCTGCTCCCGTTGTGGAGCACAGGCTCCGGACGCGCAGGCTCAGCGGCCATGGCTCACGGGCCCAGCCGCTCCGCGGCATGTGGCATCTTCCCGGACTGGTGCACGAACCCGTGTCCCCTGCATCGGCAGGTGGACTCTCAACCACTGTGCCACCAGGGAAGCCTGGAAGTGGAATGTTTTTGTCAAAAAATGTATATAATACTTCAGTACAAATTGATAAACTTCATAATGTTTATAACAACTGCTATCCCATTCAAGTGTATTAGTGAATTCAGTTCCTCATGGCAAAATATACAGAATGTTATTTACCGATATAATAGATCAAAATAGCACCTTATTTTACTTTGCCTCTCTATAATTATGAGTGAGGTTAAATTCATTTTGTATACTTCTTAGCTTCCTGATTTACTCAACAAATTTCCCTTTTTTAACAAAGTTTTGCTGATTTCCTATTGGCATGTTTGTGTTTATAAGATTTTTTTTAACATAGGAGTTACTATCTCTTTGATAAAATGATGAATATTAGTCCAGGCTTCTCATTGGTGAGATGGAACCTATATGGATTGGCTAAAACTTTTGAGAAAGCCTCCAAGCATTGCCTGAAGGGAGCCTAAGAATCTAGGGAGGCCCACAGACCCCTCTGCAGGTGTCCAAGACCTGCCCCTAAATAGCCCTGGTTATAGCCACTGGACTGGGATTTTTGATTACCTGATGCTGACTCTGAGTAACTTGATGTATCTGCTTCAAAGGAAATTTTTATGCATAAGTGTCAGAGTTCCTTTTTGTTTTAGGACAGGCAAGCCTCCAGAAGAGTTTTATGACCATTTCTCCTTATTAGTTAAAAAATATCTAAATGACAAATATACATGGAAGACTTTGATCTGAGACTCCCTTTTTTACTAAGAGGATAATCCTCACTCATCCCACATTTCTTTGACAGCTACTAGGAAGAACATAAAGTTGTGCATGACCAGATTGTCCACAAGAAAGACCTGTGTCAAACTCACCAATGAACATTTTCAAAATGTTTCTGAACCAAAATGTTCTTGGACTCTTCTCCTAGATTGAGTCTATCTATAAGGAATGAGATTGAACTTACCTACAATTGGAAGAAGAAAAACTACTTCTCCTTGTCCTCTTTTTCTTATAGGAAGAAGAAATTAATTAAGGAATTCAAGGTCACTTGCCTCTCCAACCTTTTCTCTCTCACCCTCTCATCTGTGTCACCTTAAAAAACACTCATAAGGGCTTCCCTGGTGGCGCAGTGGTTGAGAGTCCACCTGCCGATGCAGGGGACGCGGGTTCGTGCCCCGGTCTGGGAGGATCCCACATGCCGCGGAGTGGCTGGGCCCGTGAGCCATGGCCGCTGAGCCTGCGCATCCAGAGCCTGTGCTCCGCAACGGGAGAGGCCATAGCAGTGAGAGACCCGCGTACTGCAAAAACAAAAAAAAACAAAAAACACTCATAAATAGATAATTGGGAAAGGATGTCTGTGTTGAGAATTGTAACTAACAAGTAATTACCAATCCCTCTAACTCAGCACTGCACTTCATTGAAGCTGCTTTCATCCTCTTCATTGATTGATTCCACACATTGACTTGAATTTATTTTCAATCACCCCCCTCCCCGTCCCCCCATAGTTTCTTTATGTTATGTTAGATTCAGAGAATATCCATGACAGTGATGCCTGCTTCCTTCTCCAAGTTATTGACCTGCCAGAGCATCACCTCCTGAGAATTAGTGACCTACTAATCCTATTCTGGGTTTATTTTAGAAAACCAAGCATAGCATATCTGGATCCTCATCGTTCAGGAAGTGCCCCAGACTTCAAATGAAACTTCTAAAAGTGTTTTCACAGAGTCGTTATTGTAATGGAACAGAATGAAAAGAATAAAACTTCCTTTTTCCCTCGGTTCATGAAAGTCAAAACCAGAAACAAGTTAAATGGCCTGTGACTCACTGTGAGTTCTGATTGCCTGCTTCTCTTTCTGCTCACAATCTTTGCCTGGGAGAGAGAGGCTGCCACATTTACTATGTGGTCAGCCGGAGATGCACACATACTGGGAAGGGTGTCTAAAAATTGATCTTCTCTTGGTTGTCTGAGGCTTCGGGGTTTCATATGATCCTTCTATCACTATGAGGACTTGAGGAGAGAGATTAGCCTGGTTCTCTTTCTTCTCACCATCAGGGTCTCAGGGGAACATAAATCAACCCACCCATGAGGACCAAGACACAGGCTGCCTGGTTCAGCTCTGACAGTCACACCCTGGCTGGTCTCACCTGTGAATGAAGTAAATATCTACGTCATGTGACTGTGGGAGTATTGAGCCCACCCCTCCCCCAATATCGTCCTTGACTAATAAGTGATTCCTGAAACTCAACCCTCAGAGCTTTCCTTTTGCTGTTTAAGGTTACGATTACTATGCAAATAACTCTTGGACAGAAAGAAAGATGGGGAGTGGAAGGAACTAACATGTGAAGGCCTACTTTGTGCCAGGACCTGTTTGGAGCCCATTAGAATCTATATTTGCCACTTATTTCATTCTTACCTCTCAGTTAGGTAGGTCCTGTCTTTTTTCTAGAGTGGAGGTAATTTAGTCTTAAGGACCCTCAATGAGTAAATGGTGCATCAAGGATTTGAACCCAAACCTCTCTGATTCTGGAGTCCTTCGTATTTAGGAGAAATACACATAAAGCTGCTGTCAATCATTCATAGTTTTATACTGATTTGGGGAGAAATTAGCAGTGCTTATGACTGGGAGAGTGTGAGAAATAGATTGATATTTGCTAAAAGCACTATTGAGAGTAACTGAAAACACCTCTTCGCTCCCTTGCAATGTTGCTGTGGAGCCTGGGTGGTGCTTTCTTCCCTCCAGGGCTCACATCTCCTATACTACCTGCTGCCTCATCCAAGTAAGGCTGTGCGGCGGGCAGGGGGGACGGGACGACTCATTATGTGAAAAAAGCAACATCAAGCAAGAGCCTCTCTTTCCCAGTCTGCCCCAAGTGATGTCAGTGATACATAGGAGTTTAGTAAATGAGGCAAGAATCTGTGATAGAATAAACAGCCTACAGCCTGCCACTGTGTCACTGGGATTTGATAGCTTAACCAACCAACCATTTGTAGATTAGGAGACCAGAAAGGTGTCAGGAGAGACTTGGAAAGTGCCTCAGACATTTACATTTGTGTCACTCTTTAGGTATGTTTTGAAGTTTGAAGTAACAGATGTGGTTAGTCCCTTTGACGGGGGAGAACCCTGGACTTGGAAGGAGAGACCAGTGTGACAGTGCCATCCCTGCCACTCAATCAGCACTGCAGGGTAGAGGCTGAGGCTGTGATCTCAGGCAAAGCCCCAGCCTCCTCTAGACCCCACGGGGTGCTCAGAGGGTGCCACACCTCAGAGTTTGTCTTGATTAGAGATAAGGAAGCTAGACTTTCATAGTCCCCGAACAGTCAGTCCTAGGCTAAGGGCTTTCAAGGAGCTGGTAAAAAAGAGAACAGATCCAAATCTGGGCTCTGTCACTTACTAGAGTTGTTTCTATGGGGAAATTTGACCTAATCTCTTAGTTTCCCCATCTCTGATCATGGTAGGATAATTAGGCTCAAAGGAGAAAATAAAAGCAAATGTTTGTCCACTTCCTGGGCAGACACATATGTACTCAGAATTGGTATTCTCAGACTTGGTTTCCCTGCTCTGAAGTATCAGTCATAAAAATTGAAATTGACAGCTCAATAATACCATACATGGTCAGGTAAATTTTATTATTCCTTCCAGTTTTGATATCCTATGAAGTCACAGCCTTGCCTACAGTTCCTAATGCCTAAACAGTGCTATTGAGAGAGGCTGAGAGACATTTATATAGGACTGGAAGTGAAAGCAAATTGATCCCCTTAGGCTAAATCTAGCAGAGCTCTGACAAAGGCCTTTATAATCCCCGACCAGCCTGGGGCGTCTATTTTCTATGAATAAAAGTAATGGTACATGATTTTTCCCTAAACCCCTATCAGATAGTCAGGTCTTGGAATTCATCATGAACCACAGAAGGGAGAAGCTCAACATAGTGAGTGAAGTATACAGTGATCTCTTCTCCTCATTTGGTCCCTTATTTATTTTAAGGGGAATAACTGCTTCTGGAAGCATATTTGGATGGAAGTTCATTTAAGGACGACAATAGCAGTGATGAGGCCAGTGCTGAATAGCCAGGATTTAGGATAGGGCTGACTGTATATCCATGCCGTGAGCCCGGCAACTAAGGAAATAAGATCAGGAAATAGAAACGGCCCTCGGTTAGAAGTATATCTAATAGCCACTGGGTCTGCATCAAAAGGTCCTACAGAGTGTCTGCAAAAACAAAAGTGCAAATGAGAACTTTTAATACTGGAATAAAAGTTACCAAGTGTGGGAGAAACTCAAGCCTGAGGAAATAATTGTTTCCTTGCTCATGATGGGCACAGCTTTGGGAATTTGATGCTACAGGTGACCGCTTAGAACAGACCGGTTACAATGGCAAAGAGGAAGCCTGGAGGGCAGTTTAAGTAGCTCTCATCTCTCCCGAGAGCAGAGGTGGGAGACCCAACAAGGTTGTGCAAAGAGGATGGCTGTCCTAAAGGCTTGTTAAATAACTGAGCTTCACCTTCAATCCATAGGGTATGAGGTTCAAGGACATTGCCCATTTAACAGGGCTCAGTATGACAGAGCAAACTGGGTATTTTCATAGACATTCTTTTATCCCACTAGCACCTGAAGTAGGTACTAGTAGATCGGGGGGAATATTGCTTATCTAGGAGCATTGAGTTCACCAGTGTGATTGAAACAAAGGTGGGAAAATAACTGCTTAAAAATGTAGAGATAGTGATTTGGAAAATATTCCAAATGATGCCAGACTAAGGATCTGTGCTTTATCTTAATGGGGAGCCTCTAAGGACTTTGGGGATGGGAATTGGAATGAAGAAAGGAAATTAATCTGACTCTGGTACATAAAATCATTTAGAAGGGAGAGGAGGCTGAGGTTAAGAAGACTGGTTAGGAAAAAGTTTTGGTCATTGAGGCTGAGGGTATCTTGTTGGGTGGAAGGAAAAATGGAGACACATAGCATGCTGAATGGAGCAGGGGAGGGATTAGCCTGGGTGCTCGTGTCTAGCTGAGAAGCTACAGAAATAGCGGATGAGACTAGCTTCCCACGTCTATGGAGGTACCTGCAGTAAAGATCATGGATTCCACAACCACCTGAGGGAAGCAGACAACTGGCCAAGGTGAACAAGTCTCCTCAGTAACAGGACAGAATTTCATGTTGTGATTACTAGACACAGCCTGGAGAGGCCACTGGCTCTGCTAACCCTGGCTGCCCTCAAGGAGATAAACACTCCTGGCCAGGACCAGCCCATCCTCATGATTCCTGGAGAAGCTGAAGATGTAAAAATCCCCCCATTTCCCCATAGTACTGTAACCCCTACCCCTAGAAAGATCCAGTTTCCTACGTGCCACCTCCTTTGCTTCCATACTTCTGGGGGAGAAACTTCCCCTTTACATTTAACCACTTCTAGAATCCCCGCTCTCTGAGAGATGGCAACAGCAGGACTGTCACCAGGGCTCAGAGAATTCATACCACTGAAATCAGGCAAATGAGTTAATATTTATTCCAGACTTATGATCAATGACAATGTATAAAGAATTTTTAATTCATAAGTAATGTGTGGAAAAGGGTAAAGCTGTTTGAAGTAACTTCGTATTTTTTCACAACTTTCTCATATTTAAAAGTAAAATAGGAATCTGTAGCCAAAGCATCCATTAATAGAAATAAAAACAGTAATGAGAAGATAAAGAAAGTGCTTAGCATAATTCCTGGTTCATGGTAAAAGACGTGGTACCCTGTTAATCATGATGTGGAGTGATTGCATGAAATCCAAGAGAAAAGGTCTAACCCCTGTTAGGTATACAGGATTGGCACTCAGCAGAGAATTGGGGGTTGGAATGATGATTTAAAAGTCATTTGCACAGAGGGGATAGTAGAAATTGTGAATGAAGCTTTCCATGCTTTCCTGGAACTTATACGTGTGTTAAGAAAGTAGAGGCCTCAAACTTAATTCCTGGGGATGTGGAAGAAGTGGAGCAAGTAGATACAGGCTCAGAGCTGTTAGAAAGGAGGAAGATCCAGGACAATATGGGGTCTTAGAAATTTAAGGAGAAAAGGAAGGCAAAGACCTCATTGACTGAGAAACATAAGAGGCTAGAGAGGCCTCAGGAGAGCAGTTTAAGAGGACTGCATTCAATTAATCCTGTCTTTTAATGGTGGGCACTGGGAGCTATGGCTTCATGTGCTTAGAGCTAGTGAATCCAGAGCTCCCAGCCCACAATATTTCTGCCATTGTTTAATCTTGTGTTTCCTGGGCCCTAGATCCGAAACCGTAAAATGTGTAGTATTTATTTAGTATTAGACCATGTTCTGAGAATGCTTTTTCTGGAGCTGTTTTGAGACCACAGAATTGAAAAAGTTCTTGAGATGAAATGCTAGCCCTGTACCCAGGTTGGCCTGTCGTCCTTTCCATTTAAAGCCACTGGTAATATGGTTGCAAGATGTATTTTGCCCATTTTTTAAAAAGCCATTTTCTACTTTCTACTTTCCAACCACCAAAATGTGTTGGGAGTTTCATAATTGTTTGTCTCTTTGGAACTTTAGAAAATATTGTTTTTATAATAGAAATAGCATTTCTTTAATTTTTTTCTTTTTTTAGTCGCCAAAGGCTGCCATAGCAAACCACAGACTTGGCTCATTATATTTCCAATTCTAGCTTGTGCTAGAATTTCTGGCAAATGAGTGTCATAGGACTGCCCAAAATATTTCTGAGGAGGTTTATCTCAGAGGCTAGTCAGATGAAAGACTAGAAAATTTAAATGGACTTAAATGAATTCATGCAGGTTAAGCATTTAGAATAGGGTCTTGCACATGATAAGCATATATAAATGCTGGTTATTATTATTATTAGGACATTCTAAGATGATGTATTATCAGAGGCCGGAATGGACCAAGAAAGATCATCTGTTCTTATGATAGGATAAGTGTTCCCTAAGGATCCAAAACAAATGATTATTAGAGTTTAGAAGACTTCCAAGGAGCTGTTAAAAGACGACCGCACCATGGGTGATAGTTCTGTTAAGAGGTTGACCAGTTGTCAGTTGTGTATGCTTAACTACCAAATGTATCATGGAGTGGGAAGTGAAGGAGTTTGCGGTTATCCAAAGTTGTAGAATCCACGTACTTTGAAAGTAGTCCAACCATAATAGAAGTGTAAAGGTGCTTGGAATTAGCATAGGAAGAAAATATTGAGATGCTGAAAAGAGCATGATGTTCAGGCATTTAGAAGTTGTCAAACATGTGGAGAAAGATTAAGTGAGCCCATATTCAGGGTTCTATCTGTTTCCCTTCACTTACTTGCTTTCAGGGTCTCTAAGTTCTCTTGCAGTAGGGCAATGTGATTGGAACATTTATGAATAAATGATCTGGTTTCGGGCTTCCCTGGTGGCGCAGTGGTTGAGAGTCCGCCTGCCAATGCAGGGGACACGGGTTCGTGCCCCGGTCTGGGAAGATCCCACATGCTGCGGAGCGGCTGGGCCCGTGAGCCATGACCGCTGAGCCTGCGCGTCCGGAGCCTGTGCTCCGCAATGGGAGAGGCCACAACAGTGAGAGGCTCGCGTACCGCAAAAAAAAAATTTTTAAAAATGATCTGGTTTCTGCAGATCAGTGAGTAAATAATTGAACAACTATTTATACAGGCATTTGCTCTGAGACATGTGAAAATCACTATAATAGAAGTCTTTGTGTCAATAATAAACTTCTCTATCATTCAGATTGTTGCTAAAGATAGAAAGAATGTATCACAGACTATGGGATAAAGGGAGGACAGAAGGTACTCCCCAAATTTACATGCTAACAATGTCCAATCTAACCAGTGAAAGAATATGTCTAAGAGTCTTGGAAGAGAGCTGGGAAGACCGGATAAATTTTGAGTCAAGACGAAGAGAATAGGGGAAGAACAGATGGGATGTTTTGGAGTTAGTGAAACTTGCCTGCAGACTCACTATAGACCAATACATGACTTAGACTCTAAAAAATTCATGAGAAAATAAACATGTCCTCCAGCAAACCTAGTCCGCCCTTTGCCCAGAATCCCAGCAGCCTCAAAGAGCCCATTCCCAGGCTAGAATCCCACAAAATAAATAACCAGTTCTGGTGGGGAATGGTCATAGTCCATCCCTTTGAAAAAAACCCTAACCCCCATTATCCCCATCAGTCATCCTAAATGGAGAGTAAAGATTTTTTTTTAAAAAGAAAGTTGTGGACATATTTTCAGACTTGCCATGTACAGAGGTAAGACCGTCCAAAGAGCCCTAGGGACAAGACAAGGAAAACAGTGTTTAATGAAGAAGAATATTCATGTGAGAAATTTGGAAGATGAGGTTGTAGAAGTAGGTCAGGACCTAATTATAGAGGACCTTGAGAGCTTAGAAATGAAAGCTCAGAGTTTCTCCTCTTGGCATGGGAAGGGAGTGAAAGATTTATGAGCTAGAGGGAGGGGGATAAAATATTAAACGATATATTTCAGAAAGACTACTCCTCTGGTTGGTAGCGGGGAGGGTGGACCACTGTGGGTAGGACAACTCAAGACCAGAAAAGAGAAAACAAATTGATGTTACTATCATGTGTCACGCACAGGGGCCTGGATATCATGGAACTGTGGGATGAGAAACAGGAGAGGCCGTCTTAAAGTAAAATCACATGGGTGTTTTTCATTATTTTTTTTTCACTTTTTATTATGGAAATGATTCAATCATACATAACAATAGAGAAAATAGTACAATGACTTCCCAGGTATCTAATATCCAGCTTCAACAGTTATCAATATTTTGCTAATCTTGTTTCATTTATCTCCCCCTACAACTATTTTTAGATGTGTTTAACCTTTTTCTTTTGAAATAGTTTCAGACTTACAGAAAAATTGCAAAAATAATACCAAAAATTTCCATATACCCTTCCACCAAATTTCCCAAATGTTAACGTTTTGCCACGTTTACTTTAATTTCCTCCCCCTCTCTCCCTTCCTCCTTTCCTCACTCCTTCTCTCCCTCTCTCCTCCCCTCTTTGTCTCTCTCTCTCTTTCATATTGGTGCTACAATTGTCCCAGATTTGGTTAGTGGGAGCCCCTGCAAGCTGGATCCTATGTTCTCCTGATGTTCTTCCATCATTCTTTGAGTACTTCTTCTTTTTTAGCACAATACACTATTCCCTGCTCATATACTTTCCATGCCACAAGCCTGGAATCAAACATTTCTCAAGGACCCTGTTCCTTTTAGTGAAGAATGATATTTAGAAAACAAAATACGACCATTAGGTATACTTATTGTTTTTGCTGCTATGCCCTCTCAGCAGATATAGCTACAAATCCATGTATATCTATTTCTATATATAAAATTATGGGTTCATAATGGTAACTCCAATTCCAATCCAATGCCACAGGGTTCTTTCCAGCCTTACCCCTTTCACAACTGTAGTTCCATTTCCCAACAGTGAGAACACTGACTCTTATCCACAATATAGACAAAATGATGCTTTTACGAATTATCTATATGACTTTATAGAATAATCCTGAATTTACCCATAGCTCTCTCTCTTTGACCTCGTATACTTAGTCTCAGCAGGGAAGAGGAGGAAAGATGCCCACAGCAAGCAACAGTTTGACGTATACATTCGTCCACATTTCTAAACACAAAGGCAAACACAGGGTGAAATGATGTTTCCAGGGCAGTTAAGGACTGGAAACCTCACATCTGTCCTTAGATGGGAGTTTATTTTCTCAGACTAAGTCCGGGCTTTACATTCCAGCCACTCGCCCTTCCATGGCAAATGGATATGGAGAAGTCTGCCACCAGCCGTTGATGGAGAAAACAGCTTTCCTTAGAGGGGAGAAGCCATGGAGGTGGTTGGATGTCCTCTCCACTTCCCCCATCTTCTCCCCATCCTGCAAATACAGCATGCACGCGTGTACATGCAAATGAAGGGAAAAGGACTCTCATTCGTTGCTAGGAGATTCAACTGGGAGCAAGAAAATCTCCTTTAAGTAAATTCTTTAGCCAAAGTTTTCCTTTAGATGATGATTTGCATGAACATTAATTCAAGCATGATTATCTTGATTATTTGTGAGTTGTTGCCTGTGTCGATTCGTTCAGTTTCCTGAAAACTGGATGAGTAAGCACATGACCTTGATGAGCTGACTACCACTTTATTTCGGTATGTTTGCCTGTAGTGACTTATCTTCATTTCTTAAACAGTGCTTACTAAACACTTTTTATGTGTCAGACACTGTGTTAGGTGCTTGAAATATAGACATGGATAGTCCACCAGAAAGAGAAGTCTAATCACCAGGAACAGAAGTAAGACCTATTTCCCCTAGGGGTAAACCATATCTGGTGGCCTTAAAATAGCTATCTGAAATGATATGATTTAGATGATTCTTAGCTTTCTCTAATCCTTAACTAGCCACCTGATGTCTCTTATGATGCCACTGTTAGTGCTTCTTTTGATTCCTTCCTAAAGACTTTGCATTCCTATAGAATTTTATATTACAATATAAGTACTTTTCCCTGGCAGGGTATTTGTCTTAAATCTTTTATACAGATAATGTATTAATGAGATCAGTTAGCAGTTAACTTAGAGTGAGGTCTTATGAGTAGGAACACATAAGAAATGGAGGTCCATTAGAAGGAGAAGGCAGAGGATCCTAGCAAACACCAGTACCAGTTTCATAGTTTCCTGTCTACAAGACCCCAAGTCAGTTGAGAACTACAGTTGATACCACTAAAAATATTTTCTAGGGCTTCCCTGGTGGTGCAGTGGTTGAGAATCCACCTGCCGACGCAGGGGACACGGGTTCGTGCCCCAGTCCGGGAAGATCCCACATGCCGCGGAGCGGCTGGGCCCGTGAGCCATGGCCGCTGAGCCTGCGCGTCCCGGAGCCTGTGCTCCGCAATGGGAGAGGCCGCAACAGTAAGAGGCCCGCGTACTGCAAAAAAATATATATTTTTTCTATAACCCAAAATATGTGCTTTGTTTTGTCACCCCATGAAAAAAGAAATATGAAGAGTCTAGTCAACTGCTGTGAAATGAAAACTGATCCCAAACTTAGATCCAGGTAATATCCCACGTATAATTTTAAATGGATTGCTTATCTTATACTTTTATACTTTCAAATAATTTTCATTTGAAAAGTATGTTCAAATATTTATTTTATAATAAACCTGTATCACTCTGATTTCATAGTAGAGTGGGAGGGACCATTAAAAAGGGGGATCCCTACTGTCACACTGTGTGTTAGTGACATAAACACAGTGTAGCTAGCTTAAGGTAAAGGTATAAACTCACGGAGCTGAAAAGGATACAAGGGTATCTCTGATGGGCGACAATTCTTCAGTGCTATCTCAGGTTTCTGCATGTCTTGTAAGCAGAGGCAGTGAGCGTCTTTTTGCTGGACTTCTTCAAGGATGTTTGTATAGTGAAGAGCTAGTGTCTCACTCTGAAACAAAGGGCAAGCAGGCTTACTCCCCACTATAAAAGGTCTGAGTTCCCTAAGCTCAGGGTTTCTCTTCCATAATGCAACTCACTGTGTGTGCAAGTGTTACTTTGTCCTCTTCACATCACCAGATGGGAAATGGAACTCGAGGAATGAGCACAAGGAAATGCTTATATTCCAGCTACTGTTGTGGGTGTGACTAATAGTCCTTTGTCTCTGAACCAAGAGTTTCATGTCTTCTACTTAGCAACCATGAGATTATGGCAGGCCAAATTGTTAGCTTGCAAAGGGGGTAAAATTTCAGATCTTTCACAGTTCTTATAAACTCAAAGAATCAAATTAAAGACTAACTACTGGAACTAGGGTCTCAAATTTATCCCCTCCATGTCCACCTTTCTCTCCATATTTGCTATGGGCTAATTGCTTATATCTCCTCCAAATTCATATGTTAAGACCTAATTCCAAATATGAGGATATTTGAAGATGGGATCTTTAGGAGGTAATTAGGTCATGAGGGCAGAGCCCTTATGACTGGGATTAGTCCCTTATAAAAAAGGCTCAAGAGAGCTCCCTTGCCCTTCTGCCATATGAGGACACAATAAAAATGGCTGTCTATGAACCAGGGAACAAACAACCCCCCCATCAGACACCAAATCTGCTGGCACCTTGATTTTGCACTTCCCAGCTTCCAAAACTGTGAGGAATAAATTTCTATTGCTTATAAGCTCCTCTGTCTATGGTATTCTGTTATAGCGGCCTGAATGGCAATACCTCATCCATTTCTGCCTATTCCTATTCTGCTTTAGTCTATAGACAGAGAAGCAAGACAGCTTTCGTCATTGCCAAATCTGTTCTCTGAACTCCACAGCCCTGGGCTGTTGACCTTCAGTTGTTCCCAGGGAAGAACTCTGATTAGCCTAATTTGTATCATGGTTCCCTTGGACCAATATTTATTTAACAGATATGATATACTCAGTAAGAATATATTTCTGGAAATCATGTTCTTGAATATGAAAATTCTTATGAATATATTTCTCTTTAAAACTGAACAAATTAATGAAGATTAATATAAATTATTCATATTCAAAACTTTATGCTTATTAATATATCTTCGTATGCCACTCAATTTGCCCCCTCTCTCCACCCTTCAGTATTCAACTGTAACATAGATCTGGGAACAGAGACTAGAGCAATATTCCTTAAGCGTCAATTAGGAAGGTAAAATAAACCTGACTTACCACAAGGAAATAGAAGAAAAGTAAACTGAGTGGTATTGTCATTTGGAAAGCTGATCGTTGGTAAATAGCTTTTAGATAAAATTACCTAGAGCCCTCCTTCCCACCCCTGCTTTGACCCCCACTAATACTCACATTTCTTCCTTTCGCTCCTTTATTTCTATAGGTCTATCTCCCTGATAAGCTCTTGAGAGAATAGAGACCATTCCTTATTTTTCACACATAGTAAGTAAAAACTTTTAATGTCCACAATAAAGAAGCTCACCAGCCTCTTCTCCTGGGGATAAGCAGGATGCCTTAAAAAGGAACACAGCAAGACAAAAAGATTCCCCAAATTCTTTTACATATTATTCAAAACGGTTATTTTCCTGTAACTAGAAAAATAATTTCATAAGTTCCAAAGTTTTGAGTAGATTTTATTTTCCTGTTCATTAATTCCCAGTTTCAAGACTTCTCAAACATAGCTCAATTAAACCAATTAGAATAAAGTTTCCTATTAAATTTCCGGAAGATCATTGAGGTCTCATTAAAATAAACCCTATAACCTCTATTTGGAAACATTCTCCTTTGCTTATGTGCCTTCTCCTGCCTGCTTTCTTTTTTCAAATCTTTAGTTCAAATATTGAAATTCTTAACGAGTCTTTGTTTAAGTTTGATGCTAATGTTAAAACTTGCTGTTTTTATCTGACTCCTCATGCTTATAGTTGCCCTTTTGTCTTTGCTAAGAGGGAAGAGAGACCAAGATCCTGAGCTGAAGCCTCAGGGCAGAGATGAAGGAGACAGTCTGTCTTCTGTAGAGTCAGTGAATCATGGTGCAGTCATAGATCTCCTGGGGCTTAAACCCATTGGCAGCCCAGCTGAGGAAAAGAATCTCAGCTTCTGTAGCAGGTAGGGCTAGCCAACAGGATGACGATGGATTAATTTCATTGGCCTTGGTCTGTTTTTCTTTAGTGGATACCTACAAGACGTACGTGTGTGTGTGTGTGTGTGTGTATATCTCCTTAAACCTGTTTTCAAAGTATGATAAAGCTGATGATTTTACAAACCCTGATGACACTAGAGTGACCTCAGGCATCAATATCTGTCATCTTAAGTATCTCCTGACTGCTGTGAACCTCAGACTTGCCTATATAGTACATAACTCTAATAATGTGAGCTTCTTCCAGGAGTGTTTATATCTGCCACATTAGAATGATCATGGATTGCATTAAATCAGCCATATAGATCCAAGTCAATAAGCAGCACTTGGAATTGATTCTAAGAGTAATTCCCATACTTAACCCAAACCACATGTCCTTACAATATAATCTAGTGTGTGGGGTTAGTGCAGGGTAATCCAGAGAGAATATGCTTCTGACTCTCTCATTAGACATCTGAAAAGCTTCTGTTAATGACACACACAGTCATGGAAGTATTTTGACTGTTTTTTTTTTTGAGGGTTATGTTTTTTTGTTATTTGTTTTTTTAACATTTTATTGGAGTATAAGTGCTTTACAATGGTGTGTTAGTTTCTGCTTTATTACAAAGTGAATCAGTTATACATATACATATATCCCCATATCTCCTCCCTCTTGCGTCTCCTTCCTACCCTCCCTATCCCACTCCTCTAGGTGGTCACAAAGCACCGAGCTGATCTCCCTGTGCTATGCGGCTGCTTCCCACTAGCTATCTGTTTTACGTTTGGTAGTGTATATATGTCCATGCTACTCTCTCACTTTGTCACAGCTTACCCTTCCCCCTCCCCATATCCTCAAGTCCATTCTCTAGTAGGTCTGTGTCTTTATTCCCGTCTTGCCCCTAGGCTCTTCATGACCAACTTTTTTTGTTTCTTTCTTAGATTCCATATATATGTGTTAGCATACAGTATTTGTCTTTCTCTTTCTGGCCTACTTCACTCTGTATGACAGACTCTAGGTCCATCCACCTCACTACAAATAACTTAATTTCGTTTCATTTTATGGCTGAGTAATATTCCATTGTATATATGTGTCACGTCTTCTTTATCCATTCATCTGTTGATGGACACTTAGGTTGCTATCATGTCCTGACTATTGTAAGTAGAGCTGCAGTGAACGTTTTGGTACATGACCCTTTTTGAATTATGGTTTTCTCAAGGTATGTGCCCAGTAGTGGGACTGCTGGGTCGTATGGTAGTTCTACTTTTAGTTTTTTAAGGAACCTCCATACTGTTCTCCACAGTGGCTGTATCAATTTACATTCCCACCAATAGTGCAAGAGGGTTCCTTTTCTCCACACCCTCTCCAGCATTTATTGTTTCTAGATTTTATGATGATGGCCATTCTGACCGGTGTGAGATGATATCTCATTGTAGTTTTGATTTGCATTTCTCTAATGATTAACGATGTTGAGCATTCTTTCATGTGTTTGTTGGCAATCTGTATATCTACTTCGGAGAAATGTCTGTTTAGGCCTTCTGCCCATTTTTGAATTGGGTTGTTTGTTTTTTTTGATATTGAGCTGCATGAGCTGCTTGTAAATTTTGGAAATTAATCCTTGGTCAGTTGCTTCATTTGCAAATATTTTCTCCCATTCTGAGGGTTCTGTTTTCATCTTGTTTATGGTTTCCTTTGCTGTGCAAAAGCTTTTAAGTTTCATCAGGTCGCATTTCTTTAGCTTTGTTTTTATTTCCATTCCTCCAGGAGGTGGGTCAAAAAGGATCTGGCTATGATTGATGTCATAGAGTGTTCTGCCTATGTTTTCCTCTAAGAGTTTGATAGTGTCTGGCCTTACATTTAGGTCTTCAATCCATTTTCAGTTTATTTTTGTGTATGGTGTTAGGGAGTGTTCTAATTTCATTCTTTTATGTGTAGCTGTCCAGTTTTCCCAGCACCACTTATTGAAGAGGCTGTCTTTTCTCCACTGTATATTCTTGCCTCCTTTATCAAAGATAAGGTGACCATATGTGCGTGGGTTTATCTCTGGGCTTTCTATACTGTTCCATTGATCTATATTTCTGTTTTTGTGCCAGTACCATACTGTCTTGATTACTGTAGCTTTGTAGTATAGTCTGAAGTCCGGGAGCCTGATTCCTCCAGCTCCGTTTTTCTTTCTCAAGATTGCTTTGGCTATTTGGGGTCTTATGTGTTTCCATACAAATTGTGAAAGTTTTTGTTCTAGTTCTGTGAAAAATGGCAGTGGTAGTTTGATAGGGATTGCATTGAATTTGTAGATTGCTTTGGGTAGTAGAATCATTTTCACAATGTTGATTCTTCCAGTCGAAGAACATGGTATATCTCTCCATCTATTTGTATCATCTTTAATTTCTTTCATCAGTGTCTTAATAATTTTCTGCATACAGGTCTTTTGTGTCCTTAGGTCGGCTTATTCCTAGATATTTTATTCTTTTTGTTGCAATGGTAAATGGGAGTGTTTTCTTAATTTCTCTTTCAGATTTTTCATCATTAGTGTATAGGAATGCAAGATATTTCTGTGCATTAATTTTGTATCCTGCTACATTACCAAATTCATTGATTAGCTCTAGCAGTTTTCAGGTAGCATCTTTATGATTCCCTATGTAAATTATCATGTCATCTGCAAACAGTTACAGCTTTATTTCTTCTTTTCCGATTTGGATTCCTTTTATTTCTTTTTCTTCTCTGATTGCTGTGGCTAAAACTTCCAAAACTATGTTGAATAAGAGTGGTGAGAGTGGGCAACCTTGTCTTGTTCCTGATCTTAGTGGAAATGGTTTCAGTTTTTCACCATTGAGGCCGATGTTGGCTGTGGGTTTGTCATATATGGTCTTAGTTATGTTGAGGACAGTTCCCTCTATGCCTACTTTCTGGTGGGTTTTTATCATAAATTGGAGTTGAATTTTGTCAAAGCTTTCTCTGCATCTGTTGAGATGATCATATTTTTTTTTTCTTCAATTTGTTAATATGATGTATCACATTGATTGATTTGCGTATATTGAAGAATCCTTGCATTCCTGGGATAAACCCCACTTGATCATGGTGTATGATCCTTTTAATGTGCTTTTGGATTCTGTTTGCTAGTATTTTGTTGAGGATTTTTGTATCTATGTTCATCAGTGATTTTGGCCTGTAGTTTTCTCTTTTTGTGACATCTCTGTCTGGTTTTGGTATCAGGGTAATGGTGGCCTCGTATAATGAGTTTGGGAGTTTTCCTCCCTCTGCTATACTTTGGAAGAGTTTGAGAAGGATAGGTGTTAGCTCTTCTGTAAATGTTTGATAGAATTCACCTGTGAAGCCATCTGGTCCTGGGCTTTTGTTTGTTGGAAGATTTTTAATCACAGTTTCAATTTCAGTGCTTGTGATTGGTCTGTTCATATTTTCTATTTCTTCCTGGTTCAGTCTCAGATGGTTGTGCATTTAAGAATTTGTCCATTTCTTCCAGGTTGTCCATTTTATTGGCATAGAATTGCTTGCAGTAATCTTTCATGATCCTTTGTATTTCTGCAGTGTCAATTGTTACTTCTCCATTTTCATTTCTAACCCTATTTATTTGACTCTTCTTTTTTTCTTGATGAGTCTGGCTAATGGTTTATTAATTTTGTTTATCTACTCAAAGACCAGCTTTTAGTTTTATTGATCTTTGATATTGTTTCCTTCATTTCTTTTTGATTTTTTTCTGATCTGATCTTTATGATTTCTTTCCTTCTGCTAACTTTGGGGTTATTTTGTTCTTTCTCTAATTGCTTTAGGTGTAAGCTTAGGTTGTTTATTTGAGATGTTTCTTAAGGTAGGATTGAAGTGCTAAAAACTTCCCTCTTAGAACTGCTTTTGCTGCATCCCATAGCTTTTGGCTTGTCGTGTTTTCATTGTCATTTGTTTCTAGGTATGTTTTGATTTCCTCTTTGATTTCTTCAGTAATCTCTTGGTGATTAAGTAGTGTGTTGTTTAGCCTCCATGTGTTTGTATTTTTTCCAGATTTTTTCCTGTAATTGATATCTAGTCTCCTAGCGTTGTGGTCCAAAAAGATACTTGATATGATTTCAATTTTCTTAAATTTACCAAGGCTTGATTTGTGACCCAAGATATGATCCATCCTGGAGAATGTTCCATGAGCACTTGAGAAGAATGTGTATTTTGTTGTTTTTGGATGGAAAATCCTATAAATATCAATTAAGTCCATTGTGTTTAATATGTCATTTAAAACTTGTGTTTCCTTATTTATTTTCATTTTGGATGATCTGTCCATTGGTGAAAGTGGGGTGTTAAAGTCCCCTACTATGATTGTGTACTGTTGATTTCCCCTTTTATGGCTGTTAGTATTTGCCTTATGTATTGAGGTGCTCCTATTTTGGGTGCATAAATATTTATATTTGTTATATCTTCTTCTTGGATTGATCCCTTGATCATTATGTAGTGGCCTTTTTTGTCTCTTCTGATAGTGTTTTTTTTAAAGTCTATTTTGTCTGATAAGAGGATTGCTACTCCAGCTTTCTTTTGATTTCTATTTGCATGGAATATGTTTTTCCATCCCCTCACTTTCAGTCTGTATGTGTGCCTAGGTCCTAAGTGGGTCTCTTGTAGACAGCATATATATGGGTCTTGTTTTTGTATCCATTCAGCCAGTCTATGTCTTTTGCTTGAGGCATTTAATCCAGCTACATTTAAGGTAATTATCGATATGTATGTTCCTATTCCCATTTTCTTAATTGTTTTGGGTTTGTTATTGTAGGTCTTTTCCTTCTCTTTTGATTCCTGCCTAGAGAAGTTCCTTTAGCATTTGTTGTAAAGCTGGTTTGGTGGTGCTGAATTCTTTTAGCTTTTGCTTGACTGTAAAGATTTTAATTTCTCCGACAAATCTGATTGAGATCCTTGCTGGGTAGAGTAATCTTGGTTGTAGGTTTTTCCCTTTCATCACTTTAAATATGTCCTGCCACTCCCTTCTGGCTTGCAGAGTTTCTGCTGAAAGATCACCCATTAACCTTATGGGGGTTCCCTTGCATGTTATTTGTTGTTTTTCCCTTGCTGCTTTTAATATTTTTTCTTTGTATTTAATTTGTGAAAGTTCGATTAATATGTGTCTTGGCGTGTTTCTCCTTGGATTTATCCTGTGTGGAACTCTCTGTGCTTCCTGGATTTGATTAACTATTTCCTTTCCCATATTAGGGAAGTTTTAAACTATAATCTCTTCAAATATTTTCTCAGTCCCTTTCTTTTTCTATTCTTCTTCTGGGACCCCTGTAATTTGAATGCTGGTACATTTAATGTTGTCCCAGAGGTCTCTGAGACTGTCCACAGTTCTTTTCATTCTTTTTTCTTTATTCTGCTCTGCAGTAGTTATTTCCACTATTTTGTCTTTCAGGTCATTTATCCGTTCTTCTGCCTCAGTTATTCTGCTATTGAACCCTTGAGAATTTTTAATTTCATTTATTGTGTTGTTCATCATTGTTTGTTTGCTCTTTAGTTCTTCTAGGTCCTTGTTAAACATTTCTTGTATTTTCTCTATTCTATTTCCAAGATTTTGGATCATCTTTACTATCATTATTCTGAATTCTTTTTCAGGTAGACTGCCTATTTCCTCTTCATTTTTTAGGTCTGGTGGGTTTTTGCCTTGCTCCTCCATCTGCTGTGTGTTTCTCTGTTCTCATTTTGCTTTTCTTACTGTGTTTGGGGTCTCCTTTTTGCATGGTGCAGGTTTGTAGTTCCCGTTGTTTTTGGCATCTGTCCCCAGTGGCTAAGGTTGGTTCAGTGGGTTGTGTAGGCTTCCTGGTGAAGGGGACTAGTGCCTGTGTTCTGGTGCATGAGGCTGGATCTTGTCTTTCTGGTGGGCAGGTCCACGTCTGGTAGTGTGTTGTGGGGTGTCTGTGGCATTATTATGATTTTAGGCAGCCTCTGTGCTAGTGGATGGGGTTGTGTTCCTGTCTTGCTAGTTGTTTGGCATAGAGCGTTCAGCACTGTAGCTTGCTGGTTGTTGAGTGAAGCTAGGTCTTGGTGTTGAGATGGAGATATCTGGGAGATTTTCGCCATTTGATATTATGTGGAGCTGGGAGTGGGAGGTCTCTTGTTGGACCAGTGTCCTGAAGTTGGCTCTCCCACCTCAGAGACACAGCCCTGATACCTGGCTGGAGCACCAAGAGCTTTTCATCCACACAGCTCAGAATAAAGGGGAGAAAAAATAGAAAGAAAGAAGATAAAATAAAATAAAGTTATTAATATAATTATTAAGAAAAAAATTTTTAAAAGTAAAGAAAAAAATGAATATGGATGGAGAGAACCCTAGGACAAATGGTAAAAGCAAAGCTATACAGGCAGAATCACACAGAAGCATGCACTTGAGGGTTATATTTTATTCAGTGGGAACTTTTAGGACTTCAAGCCCGGGAGGCAGCATCTCAAGTAACCCTGAGTGAACTGCTCTGAGAAGGCGAAGTGGGGAGCCAGGTTATATAGAAGTTTTACAACAATGGGCAGGTAGTCTATGCGTAAAAAGATTATTGTTAATTAAAGGAAAGCCAGATATCTCGATTTAGAACTTTTCTATATATGGGAAGATGCAAGAGTCTAGGCTCACTGTAATCATTCCTTTGATATGCACCTTAGCCTATCTGGGGCCAGTATCCCCTGTTTTCACATCCTGAGTTTCCTCAGGGCTTGCCATAGGGAGTGGCTGCAGTGACTGTTCTTACTGACAGAGAAAATAAGATTCTGTTTGGGTGGCAAGGCTCTTTATAACAGCCCAATGTACAACAGCCAAGAGGTCAATGCATCTGATCTTCCAGATTCACATTTAAGAGTTTAACTGATCACATGAGATGTTAAAGTTCCGAAGGCCTCTGTGCCCTACACTTGAAACTAACATGATATTGTAAATCAAGTATACTTCAGTAAAAAAAAATTTTAATTAAAAAAAAGTTCTGAAGGCCTTTGAAAAAAGGGCTCTGTTATTTTTTCACCGGTACCACAAACCACTTAGAATGTTTTGCTGATAGTACAAACCACATGTCTTATTCTGCAGTAAACAAATTGCTTTCTGAGAGCTCTAACTGTGGGATAATTCTTGATTAAAACAAGTACAATTTTTTCACTGAACAGTAGAACAGAAAGTTATTAGCAGATATCATATATCTCATCTACTATATGTAGTTTACCAATATGAGAGATAGTCAGACTTAGAAAGTATTAGAAAATAAGCCTCACAGAGTATTTAAAGAGAAAAACATCAACAACAACCAAAAAATCCACCTGTTTGGAGGAAAAACATTCGATAAGGAAAAGGAACTCAAAGAAAAAATAAAGAGAAGGAACAATTCAGTGCCCATGATCAATTACGAGAGCTAGTTTTTAAATGCTTATTCAGTTAGTTAAATCAAAGTATTTTAAATTTGCAAACTAAGAAGTCTTACCAACTAAAGATAATTAATAAAGGATTAGCCTAATTTAATAATAAATCAGAAGATTCAAGGACTGAGCACGAAAGAGAAAGCTAACATATGATGTGACTCTTACTTTAAATATTGTGTATAGAGTCTGGGCATTAACTTCCCCACTGTCTGAATTAATCTGGTCATCGGATGAATATTCTCAGCACATGTTTGTTAATAATACAGTCAAGAATAGAATTTTTGGTGAGGCAATTTTAGACTCAATATGTTAAGCTACTGCTAAGTGTACCATCAAGAGAACCTAAGTGGGGGATGGCTCTTTGTTTTCCTTGATGAACCTCAGCTAAACTTTGATAAGATCTTAATATTTTCATAGGCTGAATATCTGTGACTTAGAAAATTGAGGTGTTTTTTCCCCTGATATGGATTGTTACATGGATAAAAAGGAAATCAGTGAAGAATCCTTATCTTATTCTTGTCAGCATTCCTTGACATGCATAGTCTCAGTTCAACAAAACTGATATAGGTCAGTTAAATTTTATTTTTGCTCCCTCTTAAAATTCCCATTTGCTTTCTTTTCTCCTTTCTTCTGAAATGTATTTTTCTAGGTCTATATACTAATTCTTGTTCCTAAAAGGCATTTAATTAGCCAGTTATCATATCCTTAAATAGTGCTGTCAAGGTAAGTGGGAAGGTGAAATTGGAGGAGAGCCCTCTGGAAGACTGAAAAATCCACGATATGTTTCTCTGAATATAAAAACCCTTTACTCCCTCGTTTGACATAGAATTCTATGACTGAAGCACAACAGGTGAAATGACCCATCTGTTTCAAAGCCAAGATGTTGAGCCCATATGGTGGCAGAGACATAACAGTGTTCAATCCAGTATCAACTATTTCCTTAGTGGCCGATGAAAGAAGGCAGATTTTCCTGCTGGCTTCTGCCTACAGACAAGCCATTCCGACATCTTCCCCAGTCTGCTTTATAGAGATAGAATGGCCCACCAGATAGTATTGCCCTGGTAGGCCAACTCAGCCCTGCCCAGGGGAAGTTTTAGAGCTAGTGAACTTTTTTCTCATGAGAAGTGGAGACATAAAACTCTGAGTCACATCCAGGCCCTGCGTGTATTTTTCTGGGGCAGCCTTCTCTGGGCACATGTGTGCACGCCTCTCACACCTGCCCATCACTGCTCTGCCCAGTTCTACGAATAGGAAGCCAAGCGCCACATGAACACTGGGCAGAGAAACAAGGCAGGGAGAGCAGACAAGCCCTGGCGAGGCATCTCTAACGCCAGGGCACACGTGGTGCCCTGGGCCATCCAACAGAGGTGTGACACTGTTTACCAGGGAGAACGGCTGCTGCAGCCTGGCTCCCTACGCCCTGTCTGGCCTATGAAATTTGATCTAAATCACAGGAGGCAAAAGCATATTACTCTGACCACAATTCACATTCCGTCGGAGGAGGCAGGATTAGAACATTTCTATTCTTGCCCGATGCTGCTAAATTTAAAGTCAGTATAGCTGTTCACTGCAGTCTTCCTTCAGAAGACCACAGGCAAGCATCATCTGCTCGTGGCAGAACGCCCTGAAACGTCATCGTGAGCTGAACGGTTGGGCAGAGGAAGCTGAGAGGTCACAAACAACAGTCCTAAACTCATGGCCAAGGCTGCTCGTAAGGCTACTTATAGTAAACGCCTCCATTTATGACTTCATTCATACCCTCACCCATTTGTCTAATCGTGTATTTCTTTATTAAACAACTGTTTATTAAACTTCTATTATGTGTCAAGCATAAAGGTGAACAGTCAGTCGCAGCCCTTGAGAGGCTTATAAAGGAGACAGGTACACATGTGAAGAAGAATAAATCTCCATCACCTTAAAACTGGTATGCCGATGGCTCTCTGCTCTTTCACTTCTGCATACTTCCTAAGTTATTCTCAGGTCTAGAGTCTTTCATTTCTTGTTCACTTAAAGATCATCCTTATGATTTGAAAGGTAGCTCAAAAATACTCATCTAGCCCTCCTCCTTCAGGACACCCATCTGGATTTACCAGGAGGACCAGGGAATATTTCACAGCAAACTTTACAATTACTTCCTTTTACTTCCCAGACTCCAATCCCCACCCTACTTCCATTTACCATTTATTTTTTTTGTGGTACGCGGGCCTCTCACTGTTGTGACCTCTCCCATTGCGGAGCACAGGCTCCGGACGCGCAGGCTCAGCGGCCATGGCTCACGGGCCTAGCCGCTCCACAGCATGTGGGATCTTCCCGGACCGGGGCATGAACCCGTGTCCCCTGCATCGGCAGGCGGATTCTCAACCACTGCGCCACCAGGGAAGCCCCCATTTCCCATTTTTTAAACCAACATTATTTTATGTCCAATAATTTTTGAGGTTATGTTCAATTTCATGAGGATATCAGCACCTGGTCTGATTTTCCCAGACTTCTTATACCATTTGGAACTTTCAGTGACTTAGATCTGCTCTCAAGCAGTTCGGGACTTATTTCCAGTAGCATGGCAAGATCTCTGTGATGGATATCTAAGGTGGAATTATCTCTTCTGCTATCCAGTGTGAGACCACTAAAGATTCCTAGAGAGAAACATGGGCAGGAATTGTGGCTATTAAAGACCCTCTCTAGATTTAATTTTTATTTCTGCTGGTTTGGCAGTCTGAGGGAACAAAATTCTGAGGGCTATTTTCCTACCCCTGCTTGAAATAATATTATACATTATTATTTTATATAGGCTGAGACCCCAGATTCTGGGTCTAAGGAATGGCCCTGAACTTAATGCTTTACATGTATCTGAATAATCAGTGCCATGAAAGAAGGAACCCAAGAGCC